>NC_137098.1:29258570-29706070 GCF_949357685.1 Gobio gobio
AATGGATGCTGGATCGAGACGAAATAGTTAATCGTTAGGATCGTTAGTCTTAATGGGGAAAAAAAAAAGCCCTTCCTACAACTACCCCTAACCCTACCCAATAAATACTTTTATTATTATTAAACATTTCATTAGGAACTTTATTTACACTTTTAGAACATGTTCTTATTTTGTATTGAAAGTACATGCTTTTCCAATGTGATATGTGATGGGAAAAGGAAGAAGAGCGAGCTCGGCAAAAGGCTGATTCGAACCCGGATTGATCGTGTCAAAACCTAGATCCCTGAGCCTTATGCTTTACTGACTACGCCATTGAAGACGTTCAAATATGTGCGTCTTTTTTAATCTTGTTTGTTCCTACCAGGCATTGTTAGGCGGAGCTAGTGTGAATAGCACTTGCCAACAAGCCATGCTATTTGCACTTGGTGTAAATAGACACTCCGTTTTTGTAATTATTATTCATTAAATCAAAACTGACAGTAAAGTCTTCTAAATTGGTATAAAAAAATCTATTTCAGATAAATTTTGTACTTTTGAAATGTATTTTCATCAAATAATCCTGGAAAAATTATCTTTCTATTCTCAGATATTAGTGTCACTGTCATTTGATGGTGGATCTGGTCAGCGTTCATGTTTCATGTTAAAAATGATAGTTTTGAGAATATGTTTGAAATCTTACTGGGAAATCAGCTCTGATGAGGGCAGTGGTGATGGTATAAAACATTTGCTCAAACTGAAACCTTCCAAGCTCCAAAAGGTACCAAAATAGAATTTTTGTAACCTTTTTGAAAAAAGAGGTAGAGATCATTCCGTGTTAGATATAGATCCAGGTTGCTAAAGACCCCAATATGTAATAATAATTGGCAAAACATTCATGCATTTAAGGGTTAAATGGTAGGCGGCGCTAATATGCATCTTCTGAAAGAGTACAGAATCTCCGGATCAAAACACAGGCGAAGCAGAAGCAGAAACAAGTGATAGAAGCATTGCTTAAGCACATGTAAAATAACGTGATGGTATATCAAAACTGCCTAAAATTGTGAAAAAATGCTGGTGCTGCCTGGCAACTTTTACAAAATAATGCTGGCGGGGAAAGAGTTAACATTGAGAGAGAGTTCTGGGCCATCTAAAATGTGAAGATCAAGAGAATAATACTTCAATTAAATTCATGCTATTTAGAGTCTCTCAAACCTTTCTCCATGACAGATGTGTCAGAAATTATTAAAAGACCCTCTGTCCTACAATTTCTTATCCAAGCCCTTACATGCCATAGTCCAGCTAAGAGTGTCGCACCTCCCTGCCAGCCGTGACAGCCTTTCCTATCGAGCGATTGTGATGAACCAAGACAGAGCTAATTAGCCAATGTCACCAAATGACATTCTAATCACATGCTTAGAGTAATTACCACAGTTAAAGATTTCTTCGCACATTACTGTTATATGTATGACATGGATGGGGCTCTGAAATTAGCTCTTTAGATACATTTGGAAGTGTCTTGCAGTCTCTCACAGATATGTATGCTTCATTTTAGGCCCTGGGGGCATTTTAATTTGAGGAAACACTACTAAGATAATTTCACAGGAGGCTTCATACCAATGTGTGTTTGCTTTATGAGCCAAATGAAAGGCAGTTAGCAATGGACTGTGTTGTTTGTGCATTGCTTTGAATGTTCAGAGCTGATTCTGTTTGGCTTTAGAAGCCTTAACCAGAGAGAATGAGAAATATTAGGATGTTTTAAGGAATAAATAAAACCATAAAGAATGTAAAGATATATTGTGCATGTAATTGAAGAGAAAAGCTACACTAAATTGACAAAATGAAACTTTTATCTGTTTTTGTAGACTATAAGAGAGCACTTTTGCTCAGGGCTGACTATTGACTCACAGTTAGAGAGGTGAGCCACTTCACGCCGACACTAGTGCTATGTTTTGCGAAAATGATTTTTTTTTTTTCTGTACCTTTAGGCCTTTTGGCAAGGTACTTAAACATTATTGTTGCCTTAGACAAGGTACTTAAAGCTGAACTGCTGCAGGGATGTGGTAATTTGACTGAGCTGTGTTATGACCCTTCTCTCATGTATGTGCTGTTTTTGTCTTTGTTTGAAATGGTGTTGAAATCCATATACCTGAACATAAATAGCAAGAGAATGCGTTCCTCTTCAAACCCATCCTCTAAACAAGTATACTTTGAGTTGCACACTTCTTACTGTCAAATACATAAACCTTCCTTCTGACAAATGGAGTTTGGTGTGTTTTCCTTTCTTTGTTTTTGCCCTGAGGTCCTTCAGTCGATTCTACACTAATAACTCCAGCTCCCAGTAGGTACCTGCTATCGAGTAAGCTGATTATTTTTCTCACTTCACATGAAAATTGTTATTTATTAGTAGTTGTTACAGTATATTTTTGCAACGAAAAATTTAAGCAGACATTTTATTTTAATACATAGGGGATGAGATGATTTTGGAAGACTAGGAGTGTCACTTAAAATGTAAATTAAGAAATGCACTTTTAATTAATTCATAAATAAAATTGGTAACTTTTTATATTTATAAATAAATATACATTTTTGCTTAGTTTGTTTCGTTTGTGTAAATTAATTGAACACAACAACAAAATAACTACCATCCAAAAGTATGAGGTCAGTAAGTGTTGTTATATATATATATATATATATATATATATATATATATATATATATATATATATATATATATACTTTTAAGTCTCTTATGCTCAGTTGGCTCACCAAGGCTGCACTTATTTGATGAAAACTTTGTAAAAACAGTCATATTGTGAATATGTGTATGTGTTTTTAACTTTTTCTTTTTTTAATACATTTTAAAATGTAATTTATTCCTGTGATGGCAAAGCAAATTTTAGCAGCCATTATTTTAGTCTTCAGTTATCACATGATCCTTCAGAAATCATTCTAATACGATGACAAATCAAGCGCCAGCGTTAGTTCTGGCAGGCCACGTAGTCAAGCTCTGCTATCAGCTGATTGGGAAATTCTAACTCCGCCCCTCTTTCAGCTGATCTGTTTCAGCTGATCCTATGCTCTTAATTGGCTTCTCTCAAACAGGGCGCCTTACTTAAGCATAGCTTCACTTCAATCTGCCTGTTTGGGCGCTTCTGCAGCGCGCTGCTTTGCAACCCACCTCCTCCCCAGCTCCTCCTTAAATTGCTAACTTAATCATGTCATTCTGTTGTCATTGATGCATGCTCTGTTCTAAATGGGGGATTTGCTTTGCCCTCCCAGTAAATGGGAGGTCGTCCCCAGAATCTGCTGCTGTTCCCTGTCTTGGCTTTTCATGGAGCTCATGAAAGGATGTGGAATTTAGAACAGAGCCATACCGCCAAATCTAAATCTTTGCAAAATATGCAATTAAAAAATTGTACTAAATGTTTGTCTATTGTGTTTTGACTTTAGTGGACCTGACATAAGTAGCAATTCTTCTTATTATCAATGTTGAAAACAGTTGTGCAGCTTAACTTTTTTTGTGACAATTGTGATAGCCTACTTTTTTTTAATAGAAAATAACAGAATGTATTGAAAATCTAGATATTTTGTAACATTATAAACTTCTTGACCAGTACATTTGAACAATTTAATGTGTCCTTGCTGTATACAAAAAAAAAAAACATTGGCCAGTTGCTCTTAATTCAAAACCCTTCTTTATTAAACATTTGCCTGCAACAATGAAACAAAATAAATAGCTAAATATGTATCCAGATGTATTTTCAATCCCAAAATAAGCAGCGAGATCATCTAAGGTTAATCCGTGCCCTCTAAATCTCACTTTTACATTACTACCTTGGGTGTGAGTTCTCCCTGGCGGCACCACAGGCCAGCTCGTGTACGTTTACTAGCTCATATACGGCATCAAAATCTATATAAAACCTGGCCTCCTACCAACATCAACACTGGAATCCTTCACAAGCTAAAGCAATACCTGCTCGCCACTTACCCTGTTGCCTTGACAGCACCTGACCACGTTCCCTCATAGAGGCGTGATTAGTGAGGTGAAACACTATCTCACTAAGACAATGTGACAACTCTGGCACTTTATCTAGGCCCAGGCTCAGTTGCCCTTAGCACCTAGAATGGGAAAGTATGGAAGTGTGGTAACGATGAGCTCTTAACAAGCTGTTCTGGAAATGGAGAAAGGCTCTTTAAAAATAGCGCTGGCTTCGTTACCCTCTATCTCACAGCCCTGCCATTGAGACTGAGCCATATGGATAGGGCCCTGTGGGGGAGCCGTAACAAGGGGATATGACGGTGACATTACCTGAGTGTGCATTCTCACGGCCTCCAAAGGATTGGAGGAAAGCCATCGAGACGTGTTGGACATTAATTCCTTCTCTTTCAATGTATGTTGTGCTCCTACATGCATGCTATTGACAAATGTGTGTGACAAATGAGCATATATGTGTGGGTGAGAGATCCCAGAAGAGAACGAGATGGCCCTTAAGTATGCAACTATACAATAGCACAACAACCGCATCTATCAGTTTGCATGCGCTCATGTGTATGGAGGCATTATGCTAAAATATGACTGGGGGCTCATTAGGGGCTATATTGTGAGGCCTGGTTGCCCTTGTTTGTGTGAGACTGCGTCTGTCTCCTCACACGCACCTCTGCTTCATTAGAGGCGACAGCGTCAGGCAGGGAGACTGCGGGCGGATTCACCCCCCACATGAGATCATGTATAAATCAGCCCCCCAATGCAGCACATATACCCCCTCTCTCCCTCTTTCTTATTTTCTCTCGCGCCTTTGTTTTATGCTGAACCAGCGAAAGTCTTGCCCGGCTTGCCACAGCTGATGCTGTTTGTATTTGTTTGTCCTGTCATCGCCCTCTCTCTCTTTCCTTAAAGGTATGACAGAGTGTTCATCCTAAATATTATGGGCATAAATAGAGATGAACAATGAATTCCATTGTGCCTAAATGAGTAGAGAAGAACACATGTACAACAAGGATATTACACTAACAAAAAGAAGAATTGGACTGTTAAAAGACCAATTCTTTTGTCTAGACCAATTCTTATATATTTGATTACAGTCGATTACATAACTGAAATCTTTTCTCTCTGTCTGGAGGAACAACACAATTAAAGGCAAAGGGCAGAATTTCTGAGCTAGTTGCAGCTCCAAATCGATGTGCAAAAATGATTTTCAAACAGGGTTCCCAAAGAGTTCTGGCTTTATATATTTATATATATATACACACAGTCAAACCAAAAATTATCCAAACACCTTCAACATTTTCTCACATTATCACAGTTTGTTCGCTATAGTTTAGAAAATGGTAATAAAATATGACAAGAACACAGAGTTAATCTGCGTCAGGATAAATTAATCTTGATAATGTCAGATAACTTTGATAGAAAGGTATGTAATGGATTACAACAAACCAATCATCTGTCAGCTGTTAAATTTAAGTACACAATTAGATAATACCAATTTAGTTTAACCAATTACCAAGCAATGCTTCATTTTGTTCAGTCTGTGGGGTAAAAGGTCGCATTAGCAATTAAAGAAAAAACACTTAAGCAAAACATGGTCTGGTCAAAGTGTCTGAATAATTTTGGTTTACTTTTTTTGTTATCCTCACTTACATAAATTAACTATGGTCTCCTGCACCCACTAGTAAAAACATAACTGGTGTCTGAATAATTTTTGGTTTGACTGTATATATGTATATGTAAATGAAGAATTAATTTCCACGATTTATTAATCTGTTCCCTTTTTTTAGTAAATTGCGGCCACGTTGAACAGTTTAGCTCCCGTGTATTTAACTGATCTTCTATCGCCTTACAATCCATCTCACTCTTTAAGATCACAAAACTCTGGGCTTATGGTAGTACCTAGGATATCTAAGTCCACTAAAGGAGGAAGAACATTTTCATATTTGGCACCTAAACTCTCGAACAGCCTTCCTGATAATGTTCGGGGGTCAGACTCACTCTCCCAGTTAAAAGACGCATCTCTTTAGCCAATCATTCACATAATGCATCTCATAACCCTGTACTCCAGTTATCTCAGAGCACATGATTGTCTTTGCTTAATGCTTTGAACAGCAGCTACGCAAAATATTTTCTTGTTCTGTTTTATCTCAGGATGCCCATCCTGAGGTAACTAGAGAGTCAGTCAGCTCCAGGTGGATCCAGCCTCTTATGAAGACTGCAGATGACCAACACCTGTGAAGAGACGACTCCAACTCCTGCAAGGACTTCAGACGACGCAGCACTGCATCAACATGCACCCATGCTCAATTATCTATATACCATATTTATTGTTAACAACAATTATTTTTACTTCACTGAGCCCATTGTTTGTGCCTTAAATTATTGCATTGATTAATAATACATTTGTTAGCTAACTGTGTGCTTTGTATATGTACATTTCTGAAATACATAACTTGGACACAGTCTCATCTGATAACAAATCACTTTCAATTATGTAGACGCATGCATTTTCTGTGAAGCTTCTTTGAAACGATATGTATTGTGAAAAGCGCTATACAAATAAATGTCAATTTAATTGAATAATTGTTTTTGTGATGCTAATTTTAGACTGCCCTTTCAATTTTGTTTGTCTGGCTTGAGTATTTGGGAAAGTAAGGAGTCTGATGTCACTTTTGTTTACTGTAAACTGTTTGTCTGTGTGTGTCTGTCTAGGAAAGTTGTCTGAATATGAGCATTCCTGCAGGCTGATTGATGCTAGGTCCTGATTGGTGCAAAGTACTTTAAAAATATCATCACTTCCTCTGAAGATATATTGTGCTCTGAGCAGAGATAGTTTTTGATTTCATAGTGCAGAGTTTGTGTGTGTTAGGAGAGTTTGAATGTGTTCAGAGCATTAGAGACTGTGAGTATTGCTTGTTTGTTTGAATTGAATATTGTTTGTATCTGAGGAACTTTGTTGGTGTATTTGATCCCCTTGCCTATTTTCTGATGCTGATTTTGGACTGCACTGTCAATTTTTTTTGGACTGGCTTGAGTATTTGGGAAAGTAAGGAGTCTGAAGTCACTTTTGTTTATTGTAAACCGTTTGATCTCTGTTTTTGGTAAGGGAGTTAGGATTGCATATTGTATTTTTATTTAATTTCATTTTATTTTGGGGGGTTAGGGTTTAGAGGTTATAAAATAAGAAATTTTTTTTTGTTATTTTTGCCCGGTCAGCTCCCGAATCAAGACTCCAAAATTAAGACAATAAATGAATCATTGTTCCCAATTCACTGCATTTCAGAGTTTGTCATGTTGCACCTTTTTCCCTAGATGGTGCGTAACAATATATAATAGATATAATAAAACATCATCATATAGGACACAATGTCACTGTTTCATGAAATTTCTCTTGTTAATTTTTTTTTATACTGAAAAAAAACGATGTTCCAATCTTGAACAACAAAAACATTCCAGCACAGTCAGTGTTGTAATTATTCCCCACTCGCTCTGTGAATTCACTATATTCTTGTAAATCATTAGACACATTTCAAGTGTTCAGAATACTGAGTGAGCACTGTTGTGTTTTTATTATATAAATAAATATTGGTGCATGCTTCACTGAACTGTTTTGTTAATTAAATACATGCTTACTTAAATCTAGTGACAGCTGGAATCTTACAGCAAACAAGAGAATCATCTTTTTTCCCCCGAAATAAATTTATACCAAATCGGTTGACAGCAAAGTAACATACAATTAGTTAATGGTTTAATTAAAATGATTCCAAAAGTGATCCTCCTCTGGCAAGTTAAAAGAGCTCATGGGGAGTGCTCATAGGAGGCAGATGTGCTACACACATAGAAAAGAAACAGGATGATGGGCAAACTAGACCCTCAAGGCACATTCCCAGCTATCTCATTTTGCTTGTCATTCTGCCAGACAAGTCAAATCATCTGTAGCTTAGCCTGGGAAAACAGATAGCAGTTCTTATTAATGTAACTCTGGATGACCAGTTGTATACATAGCTAATGTTAAAGGTCCCATGGCATGGCATTTTTCTATTATTTGATAATGTTTCCTAAGGTGTACTTATATTGTTAGTATGACTTTTACATCATAAAATGTCATAATTTAGAAATAAAAGGCATTTTGTCTATACTGCTGTTTGCCCTGTGGCTGAATGCCCTGCTTCAAGAGGCGTGTCTGCTGTGAGACTTCAGTAAAAACGCCCACTGTTGTGATTGGCTGACATCTTTGCATTTTAAATGAGCGGAGGGGGCGTGGTTTAACGAGGTCTACGAGGCACGAGCAGGCACGAGCTGCTGCCAGAGAGACGGATGGACCTGAGTTCACTTCACATCAGTTCTCAGCATGTCTGAACTGTTGTAGTTACAGCATATACTTCAGGTTATTAGTTTATTTCTAGTCGGAGGGGCTGTCACTCATGTCAGAAAGTTAGTAACTTTAGTAAATTATGGATCAGCGCTGACTGGAGACGCGAACCGTTTAGAACGATTCAGTCCGATTTGGTGAACTGGTTCGATTCACTAAAAAGAACTGGTTCAAAAGAAAGATCGTTCGCGAACCGGACATCACTAATGTACCAGAGACGGAGCTCAGCGATTGCTAACAAAGTTATTTATAGTAACTACTGAGTTATGAGAGCGCTGTCTGTCAGCGCGAGTGTATTGTGTTTGTATCTGAGAGTTCTGAATAAACACGAGTCCCAGTCACGCCGAGTCCGTCTTCATCATTATTACCAACTTTGTAACACATGCAAAGTACCATTACAGCTGTCGAGATGAACGAGTTAAAAGTAAGTGTTGATAATAGCATTATTTTTCAAATAAAATAAAAGCGTCAGTGACGCGCGTTGAGTACACAGCGCAAACGAAGACACAACAGCAGTAATCGAATGTAATCCAGTTTATTGTGGGGCTAGGCTGGCTAGCCCGGATATGCTCACGCTTACCCCCCTTCTGCTTAATCTCGCGCCGCGTGTGGTGCCTCCGCTGTGGGCCAGATGCAGTACTGGGGGTCGGGGATGTTGAAGGCCACCGGCCAGTGCAGCCCGAGCTTCGGCGTGTGTGAGGCCGATGTTGAGCAGAAACTCATGACTGTATGCACATTTTAGACACGACGAGGACGTACAAAAACACTGACTCACAAGATCGAAAACACCGTTCTGTCTGGAGAGAGAGAAGCCGCATTGTGTGCACGAATAATAAATAATTAGCTACACATCAGAAATCACAGATCAGAAGGAACTGAAAAAAGACTTCTGTTTTCATTTGTACATCCAAACACTGAGAAACTGCCAGCATTCACTCGTTCACAACCCATGATCTCTCGAGCGCTTGCATGGGTGTGCCAGATTCTCTGGGCGGAGGAAAGGGAGGTAACCGTTCCTGCTTGGACGTCAAACCAGGAGACTTCAGGATTGGCTAGTCTGGCCTGTCATTTTCTCAAAGGCAGAGAAAGACAGCCAGAACTCGGGTTTACACCGATCAACATTTCTATCCACTTGGGGACAATATCCAGGCTAGGGGAACTCATATTAATGTTGAAAAACCTCATAAAATGAAAATTTCATGCCATGGGACCTTTAATAGTTGTCTTTTACCTTAAACATGTATAATAATATAATTATTTGCTCAATTTTATTTATAGGCATAATATAAAGAGACAATCTTCTTGAGCAATTTGAGTTTGCTCAACAGTAGTTCGTCTGTTTGTTCGGACCACACAGGCCAGACTTAGCTTCCCATGAGCATTGGCCACCCATGACCCTGTCGCCGGTTTACCGCTGTTCCTTCCTTAGACCACTTTTGATAGATACTGACCACTGCAGACCGGGAACACCCCACAAGAGCTGCAGTTTTTGAGATGCTCTGACCCAGTCGTATAGCCATCACAATTTGGCCCTTGTCAAACTCGCTCAAATCCTTATGTGTGACTATATTTCCTGCTTCTAACACATAAACTTTGAGGACAAAATGTTCACTTGCTGCCTAATATATCATAATAATATATATATACCCACTTAACAGGTGCCGTGATGAAGAGATAACGTCTCGGTTACGGATGTAACCCTCGTTCCCTGAGGAGGGAACGGAGACGTAACGTTAGTGACTAACGAATGGGGGTTTCGCTTAGAAGCCTATCATCTTCGAGCTTAGAGAAAACGCCCAATGGCGTGCCAATGCCATGAGGCATGCGGAATTTGCATACGTAACTCCGCCTCACCGTGTGAATATATAAGGAAGTACGTGGCAATATCGCATTATGTTACCTGCTTGAGGAGCCAAGACTGAACTCCTCCGTTCCAGGTAGCACAGCTGATGTGGCAACGGGACGTTACGTTCCCTTTCGTTCAGTCACTACGACGTAACGTTAGTGACTAACGAATGGGGGTCCCAATATAATCCCGCCACTCAGCTGTCTTCCAGTGCCCTGCGTAAGTGTGAGTACCCTGTCGTAAGACTAGTACGGACGAAGGACTCCCACTTATCACAGGATTACCAAGGTACACTGGGAAGCATATCCCAGTGAGGGAATGCCAAGGATGCCTACCCGTGGGGAGGACTTAAGAGACACATATGACCCGGCTAGGGGCTGCATATGGAGATCTCTAGGGTACCAGCCGAAGGTGGATTTTTAACCCTAGGGTTGGCGGGGGACACGCCAAGGGAAGAAACCCGCTCACTGCGGAGACTTACGGTGAAATACTCGTGTGGGGGTACTCGCCGGAGGGGAACCATGCACACGGGGCACCTGGCTGGAGACGAGGGTCTGGGCTCGCTAGAGGGCAGACACACAGGTATCAGCGTAAGCAGGGCTGGGGGAGCTCAGGGCTCTCGGGGAGCTCACCTGAGGAAATATCGCACGTATCCAGTCCGTGGAGTGGAGTGGCGAGCAAGCGAAGTCACCAAAGCCTGGTCCATTAGTACATAGTACATTAGTACGAGTACATAGTCGGACACTGGCTCCACTTGGAGATAGTAGAATCTGGCGAATGTGTTGGGTGTCGCCCAGCCTGCAGCTCTGCAGATGTCTGTCAGCGAGGCGCCATGCGCTAGAGCCCAAGAGGAGGCCACACTCCGAGTGGAGTGTGCCCTCACACCAAGGGGACATGGTCGACCTTGCTGCTGGTAAGCCAAAACATGCCGATCGGGCATTTCCAGGGGTCTTCTTGGCGGGAAGAGCACCAGGTGACGAAGAGGTTCCACTTCAACGCATAGGCATTCTGAGTGGACTCTGCCCTAGCGGAAGTGATGGTGGCGACCACCGTAGGTGGCAGGCCACTCAAACCTGCCGCGTCCCGTCTAGGAGCCACACGTGGAGGTTCCAGAGGTCGGGATGCGGGTGCCATAGGGTGCCCCGTCTCTGAGTAAGGAGGTCCGGTCTCAGAGGAATAGGCCAGGGAGGGGCTGTCGCAAGGAGTATGAGTTCGGGGAACTAGGTCCGGCCGTGCCAGTACGGGGCGACCAAAAGGACCTGCTCCTTGTCCTCCCTGATCTTGCACAGGAGTTGTGCGAGTAGGCTCACTGGGGGGAACGTATATTTGCGTATGCCCCGCGGCCAGCTGTGCGCCAGTGCATCCGAGCCGAGCGTGCCCTCGGTCAGGGAATAAAACAGGCTGCAGTGGGAAGAGTCGTGGGAGGCAAACAGATCTACCTGTGCGTCGCCGAGCTGATCCCAAATCAGCTGGACCGTCTGGGGATGGAGTCTCCATTCTCCCGGGATAGGCTGGAACCGCGAGAGCTCGTCGGCTGCGTGGTTCAGGACTCCCGGAATATGGACAGCACGAAGGGACCTCAGGCGCTTCTGACTCCATAGGACGAGATGGCGGGCGAGTTGAGACATACGGCGGGCGCCCTGGTGGTTGATGTGTGCTACTACGGCCGTGTTGTCTGTCCGGACAAGCACGTGTTGACCCTTCAGCAACGCTCGGCCAGCAACTCGAGGCAATTGACATGCAGTAGGTGCTGGGGTCCTGTCCAGGAGCCCGCGGCTGCTTGTCCATTGCACATGGCACCCCAACCCGTGGCAGAGGCATCCGTCTATACGACAACATGCCTGGAAACTCGTTCTAAGGGAACACCTGCCCGTAGAAAGCTGAGGTTCGACCACGGGGTGAGTGTCTGTAGGCAGGGCCGGGTCACTTGAACCCGGAGCGTGCCAGACTGCCATGCCCATCTCGGGACTCGATCGCCAGTGCTGAAGCGGTCTCATATGAAGCAATCCGAGCGGCATTACCGCGGCTGCAGATGCCATATGCCCCAGGAGCCTCTGAAACAGTTTCAGTGGAACCGCACTCTTGCTCTCGATTTGACGGAGGCAAGTCAGCAGAGACTGCGCGCGCTCGCTCGAAAGCTGCGCGCACATGGCGACCGAGTCGATGTCCATACCGAGAAAAGAGATCCTCTGCGCGGGGCAGAGTTTGCTCTTCTCCCAGTTGACCCGAAGGCCCAGACGGGCTAGGTGTTGGAGCACCCGATCTCTGTGTCCGCAAACCTGCTCCCGAGAGTGGCCCAGTATGAGCCAGTCGTCGAGATAGTTCAGGATGCGAACCCCGTGCTGCCCAAGGGGCGCAAGGGCTGCCTCGGCAATCTTCGTAAAGACGCGAGGGGACAGAGATACACCCGAATGGGAGGACCGCGTACTGATATGCCCGCCCCTCTAAAGCAAACCGTGGGAACGGTCTGTGTCGAGGAAGGATGGAGACATGAAAGTAGGCGTCCTTCAGGTCGATCGCTGCAAACCAATCGTGAGGATGAACGCATTCGAAAAGGCGTTTCGCAGTCAATATCTTGAATGGAAGCCGGTGAAGGGATCGGTTCAAGATGCAAAGGTCCAGGATTGGCCGTAACCCACCGGTTTTCTTGGGTACAATGAAGTAGGGGTTGTAGAACCCCGACTTCATTTCGGCTGGAGGGACAGGCTCGATTGCACCCTTCGCCAGCAGGGTGGCAATCTCCGCACGCATGACGGGGGCATGGGCCCCGGTCATGGTATAGCGGACTCCCCTGTAGCGGGGAGGAGCCTGCGCGAACTGAATCGCGTAGCAGCGCCTGACGGTCCGCGCGACCCAGCGGGACAGCCCCGGAAGCTGAAGCCATGCTTCCAGAGACTGCACCAACAGGGTCATACGGACGGCAGACGTACCCAGGGTGGGGCAGCGAGGCAGCGTTACCGGCCCGGACAGGGGAGGCTGTTGGGCGTCCCGGGGTTGGGGCACGGTTAACGGCTGCGTCCTGACAGAGGAGACCAGGGAAGGACGCACGTTCCACTGGGGTCTGCTCTGCCAGGAGGCTGGCGACAGAGAGGGATGTGAGTGGCGGGACCCGTGGGTGGCGCACACCGTCATCACCGGTCTCTGGGTCCTCAGAGACAGGAACATGAGTTCTTCCCAAGTGCTTTGGAAGGATTTTTCCCCCGGCCCTCCACCGGGGGAAGGAGAGGCCCTGCTACCATCCCCTGGGAAGAACTGGAACCCATCTCTGAGTTGTCCACCTCCAGCCTGGCGTTTAACCAGTCTGGGGAGCGGACTGGGCGACATCCTCAACCACCTCCACGGCACAGCCCAGGTGAAGGCTGCTGCTGGGGCCGGGCGGGAAGAGGGAGGGCGCCCTCGGCGGCGAGCGGACTGAGGTGACTGAGCCGGCGGCTGGTGCAGCAGCTGGCCGCCGGGGCAGTACGTGTTACAGCCTCATTCTGCTCTGGGGCGGCCGAGAACCGTTGGGCGCAGTTCTCAGCCGCGCCGCCGAAGAGGCCAGCCTGGGATATGGGTGAGTTGAGGAGGCGGGCCCGCTCAACGTCCTCCACATCACCAGGTAAGGCCAGGTGTTCTCCTGGACCACAACTGTGGACATCGCCCGACCCAGGGAGCGTGTGGCCACCTTCACCGCCCAGGGGCGGGATCAGTTGCGGCACGCAGCTCAATGAAGAGCCCTGGGTCGGCTCGGCCCTTGTGCATGTGCAAAGGGGCGGCGGCCTGCCCGTAGCTCTGCAGGACCACGCCACCGAAGTAAACGAGCCCACAGGCTTTGGGAGGGTGCTTAGGACAGCCACACCACGATACGTCAAAGCCCTCCGTGGACACCGTAGTGCACAACAGAGAGTTCAACAGTGGGGGGGAAGGGGCGCCAGTGTACCCTAGGCCGCAGCCCCATCAAGGCCAGAGAAGGCGGAGGAGGCCACCAAACGGAAGCACGGGGACTTCCGGGACCGCGTGATCTCCTCATGTACCCCGGGAGCGAAAGGCATTGGGGGCGGGGCCCTACAGCTGTCGGGTGCCGCCCCCAAAAGCCAATCGCGCAACCACGAGCACCCGCGACTGGGCGGAGTTCCACACCAGCGCGAGACTCGCGGCTGCCCGAGATAACATGGCTGTCAACTTTAGGTCGGATCAGGCAGTGCTGACACACCCGGAGGCGGAGCACAACCTAATCGTCATCCCCAAAGGACTCCAGCCCACCTTGGGATGCGGCGATCGACATCTCACTGCTATCCGGAGCGTGAACTGAACGAACGGGGCGTCAGAGACGACATCGCGATGGTCACGTTCCCGCAATGGAAACGTGACACATCCGCAAACACTGCCCGAACACGCTGAAGCCCAAACACGCCCGAGCAGTGAATGCGCCCATAGACAGCAGCGGAAATCGATCGCACCCGGAAGTGCACGGGCGAGCCGTCTTGAAAAAGACGTGCCACGCGCAAGCTCTTTTTGTGAGAGGAAAGCCTCGCAGTCGATGCCGAAGCGCCCAGGGAAACACACACCAGCTGTCAAACGGACCACTGCGCAGATCAGCAGGCAGGAAGTATGCGATCACTGGAACGCGCCGTTACACCAACACCGACTGGAAAGCTGCTTGTCTCGAAGAAGCTGACAGAGTCTCAGAAGGCTGTAGGAGTGAAGAGGTAGGTTCTCTTGGCTCCGAAAGCAGAAACATAATGCGATATTGCCACGTACTTCCTTATATACTCACGCGGTGAGGCGGAGTTACGTATGCAAATTCCGCATGCCCCATGGCATTGGCACGCCATTGGCCGTTTTCTCTAAGCTCGAAGATGATAGGCTTCTAAGCGAAACCCCCATTCGTTAGTCACTAACGTTACGTCGTAGTGACTGAACGAAAGGGAATCAGTGTTATTCACACTCACTTCATAATGTTATGCCTGATCGTGTATATATATATATATATATATATATATATATATGAATGTCATCAAAAAGTTTTATTTTATTTATTTCACTAATTCCATTCAAAAAGTGAAACTTGTATATTATATTCATTCATTACACACAGACTGACATATTTCAAATGTTTATTTCTTTTAATTTTGAGGATTATAACTGACAACTAAGGAAAATCCCAAATTCAGTATCTCAGAAACAAAGAAAGGGTTTTTAGAAATCTTGGCCAACTGAAAAGTATGAACATGAAAAGTATGAGCATGTACAGCACTCAATACTTACTGGGGGCTCCATTTGCCTGAATTACTGCAGCAACTCCGCGCTTGCATGGAGTCGATCAGTCTGTGGCACTGCTCAGGTGTTATGAGAGCCCAGGTTGCTCTGATAGTGGCCTTCAGCTCTTCTGCATTGTTGGGTCTGGCATATCGCATCTTCCTCTTCACAATACCCCATAGATTTTCTATGGTTAAGGTCAGGCGAGTTTGCTGGCCAATTAAGAACAGGGATACCATGGTCCTTAAACCAGGTACTGGTTGCTTTGGCACTGTGTGCAGGTGCCAAGTCCTGTTGGAAAATGAAATCTGCATCTCCATAAAGTTGGTCAGCAGCAGGAAGCATGAAGTGCTCTAAAACTTCCTGTTGTACGGCTGCATTGACCTTGGACCTCAGAAAACACAGTGGACCAACACCAGCAGATGACATGGCACCCCAAACCATCACTGACTGTGGAAACTTTACACTGGACCTCAAGCAACATAGATTGTGTGCCTCCCCTCTCTTCCTAAATAAAACTTTTTGATGACTTTCATATATATATATATATATATATATATATATATATATATATATATATATATATATATATATATATATATATATATATATATATATATATATATATACACGATCAGGCATAACATTATGAAGTGAGTGTGAATAACACTGATTATCTCTTCATCACGGCACCTGTTAAGTGGGTATATATATATATTATTATGATATATTAGGCAGCAAGTGAACATTTTGTCCTCAAAGTTTATGTGTTAGAAGCAGGAAATATAGTCACACATAAGGATTTGAGCGAGTTTGACAAGGGCCAAATTGTGATGGCTATACGACTGGGTCAGAGCATCTCAAAAACTTCCTCCAGGTTATGGGACCCTGATTTCCAAAGGAAATGCAAAATTTACTTTCATCAGAGAACATTTTGTTTCACAATCCTCTCCAGGGTGTGGTTATCCCTATTGCTTGTACACTTTTTTCTACCACATCTTTTCCTTCCCTTCACCTCTCTATTAATGTGCTTGGACACAGAGCTCTGTGAACAGCCAGCCTCTTTTGCAATGACCTTTTGTGTCTTGGCCTCCTTGTGCAAGGTGTCAATGGTCGTCTGTTGGACAACTGTCAAGTCAGTAGTCTTCCCCATGATTGTTTAGCCTACAGAACTAGACTGAGAGACCATTTAAAGGCCTTTGCAGGTGTTTTGAGTTAATTAGCTTATTAGAGTGTGGCACTAGGTGTCTTCAATATTGAACCTTTTCACAATATTCTAATTTTCTGAGATACTGAATTTGGGATTTTCCTTAGTTGTCAGTTATAATCATCAAAATTAAAAGAAATAAACATTAGAAATATATCAGTCTGTGTGTAATGAATGAATATAATATACAAGTTTCACATTTTGAATGGAATTAGTTAAATAAATCAACTTTTTGATGATATTCTAATTATATGACCAGCATCTGTATATATATATACAGATGCTGGTCATATATTGGTGGCGGCTGGTCAATAGATGGTGCTGGGGTGCCGCCCCCATCAAAATTCCAGAAATATACATGTATAAAAATTTTTATAAAAATTTAATTAAAATAAAATAGTTTACTCATACAATGTGCCAGCTGTTAGTAAGAGCCTCAGCATTTAATAAAAACTGCCTTTGATCGGTTAACTATTTTATATGTTCTTCAATATGTTTCATGCGGTTTCATGGGCGAGGGACGCCGGACAAATGGATGTCTATGTCTAATGGAGTCCAAAAATCTACGGGCAGCATGTGACCTGAAGCTGGTCTCTAATTGGTTTCTTAAAGATCCTCCTCCGGACGCAGGTTGCTGCGTCCCTGGTGAATCAGATTGGAGACATGTTATTTTATCCTATCTGATTGACCTGCCATTCAACTTTACGCTCTTGGCCACTAAAGCGAAAGTGCGCGGGCAACATCGTCACTACGACTCCGCCAAAACCTTGTTAGGATGATCACTTTCGTAGAGATGGCAGCAGTTAAACCAAATTCTTTCACACGGCGTCCGCTGGAAGAAAAAAAAGTATAAAGGATCCCGAACTGGACCAACGCGATTTACAAATCCAGCAGCAGGCCAGTGACAGAGGATAAAGCTACACTCTTTATAGAGCTTCACGTGCTTGTTATGAGAAACGTAGGTGGCTTGCTGGATGTGTTGTTAGCAATGCCCTTTATTGCTTTCCCTGTCTTTTATTTCAAAGTGTCGGTACTGAAGTTTTGTGGACAACAACGGGGGTAAGAGACCCAAATATCTGAATGAACAACGCAAAAGTCATGACACTACTGAGATGACTGACTTTAATCAGAGAGTCATTGAGAAATTTGCTGGCCAGGAAGAAAGGAGAGCAAAATGTATGTTCAAGTAGTCAACATGCTAGTCTGTTGTTGCTGTTTCTTTTGTTTTTCCTTTCCTCATTAACTTATATGTGGGAAATGAATGTGTAAAAAGATAAAAGTGAAGACACTGTTTTCTCTTAAATGCTTGAATTTAGTCAACATGCATCTTGATACTGCCCCCCACCCCACCCCCGCCGGAAACCCCCCCCCCCCCCCCCCAAATATAATTATCACCAGCCGCCACATATATATATATATATATATATATATATATATATATATATATATATATTAATGTATATACGTTAGGGATGGGCGATATCTTATTGTCTGCGATATTCCGGTAAAAATTCTCCCCGCGATAAGAATTTGTCTTCCCACTATAATAACGATAAAGCCTAGTTGATAGCACGACCCATCCGCACCGTGCCACCGCTGGCCGTCTCTTGATGCTTAAAGCGTTTACTTTATGATGGCCGCGGTGGCTGCGTTCGTCACTTGGTATAGCTGAACGGGGGTTGGAGAGAGAATTTTCTTGTGGTGCCCCCCGCAGCACTCGGTCCCCTAAGCGCCGCACAATGGGAGCGGCGGCACTGAATCCGCATCTCACGTGCAGAGCGAAAACAACTATGGCGGAAGCTGCGGAAGAGTTAATAGTTAAACGAGGGGCTACCTGAGGGCAATCTGAACCATACAGATGTATTTCACTCGCTGAGCACTTGGACTGAGCGCTTAAGATATTCGCTCTTTCTCAATCGATCGGTAAAGCACACTATTTCTGTTCATCTCAATGAATGCGCAGTGTATTAGACGCACATTAAACACTAGTGTGAGGCACGCGACTGAGAGCGCTCAGTGTTTCACACACATTCAAAGAGAGAGAGAGAGAAGCTTATACCACACAGAATTGACGTGCTACATGTAAACAATATCCTTTGTTGTATTTTCCTGTAAAATAATTATTCAGCCTTTCATGAACAGGAAGAAACGAATGCACAAACGGGAATCTCATTGGCTGGCGTGCACCTATTACGGTGCCTGTTTTGATTTCAGCAAATCAGTTTGAATGAGCGCTGACAACGTGATTAATATTCATGAACCCAGAAGCTCATTATTCCTTAGTGCAGTTTATTTTTATTAGTAGAAGAATTTGTGGTATTATTATCTTATCAACTCAAATTACTGAAGTTCTATCATTAAATAATTATTTTCAACTTTTTTTGTAATCTGAAGACATTTTTGGGATAATTAGACCTTTGCTGTTTCTGCTATTTTTACCACTGTTTGCACCATGTATGAATAAATACAGAATCGGTTTACATGTTAAACTTGTCATTGATTTCAAAAGTATTATTGTTTGTATTGTGTGATGTTTTAATAGCACAGTTGCACTATTTAAACATTACCTGCACTTTTACAGAAGACAATTATATCTGCAACTTTTCCATTTCTGAAAAGGCTGGTGTGGAATTTTACATAAAAAATAATTAATTAATTAAATAATTAAATAAATAAATAAATAAATAAATAAACAAATAAATAAATAAATAAATATATATATATATATATATATATATATATATATATATATATATATATATATATAATATATATAATTTTTGATGACATGTACATTTTACTTCAGATCATTGTTTTTTTTTCTGAAACTCGCAAGAATGCATGCAGCTTTCACTTGTATCCAAAAACATGGGGAATGATACTACATTTATCGTCATTGATATCGTTATCGCAATAACTACTAGATAATATCGGGATACATTTTTAAGTCCATATCTGTCAGGGTTCTGTCACTTCTGTCTAGTTCACTCTTGTTTTGTGACAGAGCCCTGACACTCCTGTATTGTTTGTCTTGTCTTGTGTGAGCGCGCAGCTTTGAGCATGCTCAAGCTTCGTGCTCTGTCCTTGTGTTTTGTGTGCGGGCGTGGTGTTCGGATCCCAGCACTTCGGTCTAGTTTGGGTTTCAGTTTTGTGTTGGGATTCGGACATTCATGCTCCGCGTGTTTGTTTTGTCATGTGAGCGTGTGCTCTTATGTCTGTGTGTTCTGTGTAGCACACGGTTCATGTTTTCATCGGCCGTGTGCTTTCATGTTATGTTTTGTCTTTTGTTGTGTAGCACGTGGTTGGTGTTTTTTCACTGGCTACGTGCTACGTCATGTTGTCATGTTTTGTGTGAACATGCAGCTGGTGAGTTCTCATTAGCTGCATGTTCATGTCATGTTTGGTGTGAGCACATGTCTTAAGTGTTTCTTTGTGCCATGTGCTCGTGTCCATTGTCTAACCCCGCCCACCTTGTTTCCTGATTATTGGTTAATTTGCCCCACCTGTCTTCCCTCGTTACCCTCTTTTGTTTGTTCCCTATTTAATCTCCTTGTGTTTGCAGTCCAGTGTGGAATCGTCATCGTATTTACCTCATGTTTCCCTGCTTCCTGCTCCAGTCAAGCCTAGTCAAGTCTTTTTTCCCCCCTCGGGGTAGTTTTGTTTTGTCTTGTTTTATTTTTATCATTAAAAAGCCCATATCCTCTGCATCTCTGAGTCCTTGCTCCTTTCCCTTCACAAACCCTGACAATATCGCCCATCCCTAATATACGTATATATAATAATAATTCTTCAATTAAATTACTTAATACTTACTTAAAAACGATTTAATAATCATTAAAATATATCACACTGTTAATATTTGGTAATATTTAACATTTTCTATCCGTCCCTCCATCTGTATGTTCTAAAGTTTTTTTTAAGAATCTATCAACAATCAACAACCTGATCAACTCCATGCGAAAGAGATGTGTTGCACTGCGTGAGGCAAATGGTGGTCACACCAGATACTGACTGGTATATATATCGGCAAAGGAGAGGTGCTCACTAACACAGATTTAGACAGATTTGTGAACAATATTTGAGAGAAATAGGCCTTTTGTGGACATAGAAAAAGTCTTAGATCTTTGAGTTCAGCTCATGAAAAATGGGGGCAAAAACAAAAGTGTTGCGCATATAATTTTGTTCAGTTTATATGCAGAGATAACAATAACCAATTAACAATAACCCGTATGTGTGTCTCTGGCTCTATAAAGGTTGACAATCCCTGCATTGACTCCTGCTTAACTGAATACCTGTTAGGTATTGCTCTGTACTTTGCTCTCCTCCTCAATTGCTCAATGTTTGATATATTGGTCTGGTGGCCTTGGGTCAAATAGCAAAAGGCACAGCCTTTGAGGACCTTGCTAGCAGCCTGTGTCCGGTTTCATTGGGCCTATTCACCACCCATGTCCCTGTATCCATCAAATACAGCTGAGCACTGACACACATACACACGCGCAGTCTCTGTCTGACACCTGTGCTCCTTCGTGAAACATGTATCACACTAACTTCAATGGCCTGCTGCAGATTTAAAGCAAAATAATCGGCTTTCTTTCGGGCCATTGTGCAAAAACATTAAAAAGCAATTTGCCAGCAGGGCTATCGAGCGAACATGCCATTGTTGCGACCTGACATCCGTCCTCCTGTGGATTGTTAGAGGTGTTCAGAGGTTAGGAAGGGAGCGGAGGATGGGAGAGTGACTCACAGGAAACGGTCAGAAGCAGCCCTCTGTAAAAGGACAAAATCGGCTACAATAGATAACTCACGAAGAGATGAGTCATGTTATTCAGTAGCAACCATTATTGTAAAAAAGGTTGCCAGCTTAAATTATATAAATTTTTTAAGATAAATTTTACAGTTTAGGCTACAAACAACAGTGTGAAAGGCTATAATTAAAATTATTTTGACTGAAAATAAAAACATAAAAATCCGTTACATAATTATTTTAGGTCAGTCACTCCTTCAGCACCTTCAGTCCTTTAATAAAGATGTTGCTATCGGTGTTCAAATGAAAACGAGGCTGCAATTTTAACCCTGCATGATGTTCTTTGTGAGAGCTCTGACTTTAAGAAATGTGGTGGGCCAGGAAGATTAAAATTAGTTTAAATAGTATAAATGTACAGAATAAATAGGATTTAGGGGTAAAATAGCACCGAAATTAATTAGTGGTGTTGTGTGCTGTCAATTCATAGTTATCAGTGTTGTGATTAGTGTATTATAGCATTTGTATAGGCTAATATTTAAAGGGGAATGATTTTAAATTCTAATTACGTTGAATGATAGAGCAATTTTACTTAAGTTCACCTCAGCTGCCCCCAGAAACGTGTTAGTCTCATCTGCAAAATTAAAACATGCTTATAAATTGTGTAGCCATCAGAGGTCAGGGCTTTACCATATGAAAATTAATCTGTTATCATCCCTTTAAAACAGCCTTTTCACTGTCTCCGATATTTCATGGAACTTTGAAGCAGATTTTTTTCTTCTGCTTATTCACCATGGTAAAGTTACTGAACAATGAAGGTATGAATATATCCCCAAAAAAAAATGTTTTGGTTTTACAGAAATAGTGTTTAAAGAATAATGTATTAGTGCAAAATACAGGTAATTCTCAGCGTGAGCTCATAGTTTTGATTAAAATACATCACTTCTGAGCAGGTGGTTGCATACAGACTAACCGCCAATATTTAAATGTATCTGAAGCTCAAATTGGATCCAAAAATTCTGTATATGTCACAGGTCGGAGCGGACCGCGTGAGTCCCGCTCCTCCCTTATTTTTCACCTCGGGGAGGTTCCCAGTGATACCCCAGACGACCAGACACACGACGACACTGGAGTAAAGTTTAAAATGACAAGTCTTTATTAATTTACTTAAAATTGGGGGGAAGGGGAAGTGAGGGGGCTAAAATCCAAGAGGACTGGAGAGTGAGGACACCGCCTCAGAGCTCGCCGGCTCTCTCCGCAGGAGAACCTCAGATAAGTCGTTTCGTCCTTTTTCTCAATGTTTGGCTTCCATGTCCTGCTATGTGCTCACTTGTCTCTTTCTTTCTTTTTCCCAGGGCGGACCTTTCGGGGGATTTACGCCACGGCTTGCTCCTTCTCCTGAACACAGGGGTAGAACGGGTAAGTACAGGGGAACGGGGCGACAGGGGTACCTCTCTCTCTCGGGCGTGCTCCGACGGCTTCCTTTCAGAATGGATCAAGGGGCCGGTGTCATAGAAGTCGGTACCTCCGGGGCATCCGCTGGATCTGGGTCAATACTGGGACTTTTGTTTGGCATACAGGTAAGTATAACTTCGCTCAAAGGATATCACTCACAGATTCTGTAGACACGGTTCATCAGTTTCTCTCTCCTTGTTCCAGGCTCTGTGATAGCGGTGGCTCAGGGGGCTTGACCACGGCGGTGGTGCTGGATCGGGCGCTTCTCTAGATGGCTTCACACAGGTAAGTGCAGGTAAGTATGACTTTGCTCCGGGAGTATGTAGCGTTCCCCTCTCCTCTCCTCGGGCCCTGCACACACGCACACACAATTTCCTCCGACACAAGCACGTATCAATGGCTATTCAAGAGAGTGCTTACTTGGCTCCGGTCGTGCTACCCCCGTAGAGACAGAGAGTAGGGTGAGGTTCACAGCGTGAATGGTTACGAAAAGGACGTTACTGCTACACCACCCCGGCGGCTTTCACTGTCCGCCGTCTCTGGCTCTCCCACGCTCACTCTCCGCGGTGGGGCCACTCGTTTTCCTAGTTTCAACGTCACAAGGCTCACAGATGATAAACTTCCGATGAAGTTGTTACTGTATACGTTTCTCAGGGTACTCACACATTGATCAACCCGTGTGCTCGTCTTGTTCTCTCTTCCAGTGTCCCGAAGGGATTTGCTCATTAGCACTTCCGGCAACTGTCCTGCATGTAACTTCTCAGAATCGGACACACACTTGACACTTGAATCACAATGCAAAACTCGATCTGTATTATACTCAGCCTCGTCTCTTTTCTTCTCTTTATAGCTCTCCGGATCTTTGATCGCTCAGTCCACAATATCCACCTCGTGTTATCCTTTGTTTGCCCAGATGCCCAGATCCTCTTGCCGCAACGGCTGGAAGCGGCTACCACCACGCTCAGCTTGAGCCCGACCCGGAACTAACAGCTGCGGCTGTGTGTGACCGCTGCAACGACTGACCCCGACTGACTTCTGGAGGCCCTCTTTGTACTCCTCCTACCTCCCCTTCACCCAATCCGGAGATCGCGCTGTTTATTGGAGCACCTGCCGCCGATTCTCTATGATTTTTGGCGTGGGGACGGGAACCCGGAAGTAGTGGTGTTTGATCTGGTGGAACAAATCTCTGCCACTATGGTTCCGCCCCAGGAAAAGTCACACCGTGACATCTACGCATATGGTCGAGACTCCTCCTCCATTGGAAATGAATGATCTGCGATATTGGAAAGGCGGCTTATCCCTTCATTCCTCACTCTCTCCTCTTTCTTATTTCATCCAGGTCCTTTCATATTTATGCATGCATACAAATGTACTAACAAGTCTGCATTTTATTATGTTACCATATAAATCACCACCAAGCAGCAGATATTACATGAAACAAAACAGAGGACGTGGCTGCTGATGCTTGACTGGGCCTGAGGAACATCCATCAGTCGATTGGTGGGGCTGTGCGTACGGCAGATCTTAATGATGTATCAGAAATTAGTAAATCATAAAATAACAACACCGGTTGGCACCTCTATTTGCATTGGAAGGTAAACAAAAATGCTGATAGATAAAAGAGAAAGGTAGAGAGACCGAGATTTGTTTCCATTGTTTCAGGCATCATTTGTTTGCCACCTCAGTTGAGGCGTTGGCTGCAACGATGGAGGACAATCACTCTACGACACCCTTCAATCATTCATTCAGCAAACGGGGAACAGCTGATGAATGGTGGGCGAGGGAAAGAATCGCACTGCGTGTAAAGTAGTGGCAGTGTGCAGCTGGAACACATTAGACTGCATTGCTACCTGTTCTGTGGTTTCACTTCAAGGAATTTGTGATCTAATTTATACACTGGGTATACACAGCGGGGTGCATTAGTGATTGCTTTTCTTGGGTTTTTTATTTTTATTTTACACACACACACACACACACACACACACACTGAAAAAAATTTATCAGTTTCCACAAAAAATATTAGAATGAGGACCATGTGACGCTGACAACTTGAGTAATGGCTCTTGAAAATTCAGCTTTGCCATCACAGAAATGAATTGCATTTATTTAAACAAAATAATAAGTATATTACATTTATTCAATTATTTATAAAATATAATAGTATTCATTTGTACCTATACTTTAACCTATAACTATGGTAAATTATATACAGTAAGTATAATTTAAAATGAATACATTTACCAAAGAGTTTGTTGGTTTCTGCAATGGAAGGACATTTTAAAAGGAATGAATACATTACATTCATTCAGAAGTCCAAACAATGAACATGATTTCATCTTTTTTTTAAATGTATCATGAACAATAAACATAACAATGTTTTGTATGTAAATTAGATTTGAATCCATTATACAGTAGCAGGGTTTCTGCGGGTTTTTTGAAGGTCAATTTAAGACCTTTTTAAGACCAATTAAAGAAAATGTAAGAAATAAATTGAAGGGAACATAACACATAAATAGTATATCAATATTATATACATGAATATTGGTGACACTTAAAAGTTTACAATGCAATTTCCAACAGATTTTGTGATTAAAACGTGAACACATATCTACCAATGGGTTCATATAAATCAACTTGATTTAATTGTAAGTAATTTTCATGCCCAATGACAAATTCACTTAATTTTGTTCAATTCCTCAGAAAACAACACTTAATTTCTTCATTTTGCATGTCATTAAATGTATCTTGATCGAAGGATGTTTTGAATTAGTTTTTTGAAAACAAAAATCCTGAGGAAGAACATAATTTTTTGCAGTGCATGCAATTCAATTTTGCAATTCAATTTAGAGCCCTAGGAAATCGGTTCCCTTTCAGTCGGTCACTACGACGTACGTCGGTAATAACCGACGAATTGGGATCACTTCAGAGAGCCCCTATCAGCTTCGAGAACTTAAGAACAGGCCAATGAACAATTGGCGTGCGAGATTTGCATCTCGCGCTCCACCCCGCGCCGCGGGTATAAACGGGAAGCGAGAGCACCGCACTGACGTCATTCACTTCGGAGCCGAACCGGCGTTTGAAGTTGCAGAGACTGCTTTCCTGTCTTTTCAGCGAAAGAGAATTCATCAGAACAGAGAAGAGGATCGTGTGCTGGTGTGACGGCGCTTTCCAGCGGGACCGCGAACTCAAGCTGCTAGAAGGAACAAACTGCTGTTATCACAGCAATCTGTTGGTATCGGTGGGCGTTCCATTCTTTGAGTGCAAACACAGGCTGCACTATCCCCTGTGTGTTGCCGCGGTTTCCCTGGGTGCTTCAGCACTCTCTTAAAAGAGCGTTCCTCACAAAAAGAGCAACACGGGTGTGACACTGCGTCTTTTTCAAGACGTCATTCCACTCGTGCGTTTCTGGATGCGGTTGTTTCCTGTCCTGACGGCCACGATCCCTCTCGCATAAACATGTTGAGACTGTGTTCGTGGGTGATCCGTGTTCTCTCAGGGGAACGGGACCACGTCGACGCGCTGGTCATCTCGCCTTCCGCGTGAGGGTTTGAGTGTTCAGCGCGCCGTGTGCCGTCTAGCTGCCGAGTGACAGCGCGGGTTGCCACGGCAGCTCAGCGCGCGTCACTCGGCGGCTACGCATGTTGAGACAGTGTTTGTGGGTGGTCTATGCTCTCTAATGAGAGCATGGCCACGTCGGCGCGCTGTTCATCTTGCCTTTTTCATAAGGGCTTGAGTGTTCAGCGCGCCGTGTGCCGTCTCACGGCCACGCCCACTGTCTCACATGTCTGCCGGTAGCTTACAGATGGGATTGCTGGTCCTAAAAAATAAATAAATAAATAATAAAAAATAAAAAAAAAAGGACCTAGCGTTTCGTTTGGGGCTCTAGCAGAGGACAGATGTCAATCGCTGCATCGGAGAGAGGGCTGTTATGTGTTGAAAATGAAGATGATGCTGAGATTCCCACTATAATAGTGGGCGCTCGTGCTGAATCCGATTCATACTCGACAGCCATGCTTTCCCGGGTGGCTGAGGCATAGTGCAACGCATAATTCGCCTTGCCTGCCTCTTGCCTTTCCCGGATGTGCGTTGGAAGGCTTTTGCATTATGGAACTATTGGTGGCAAAATATGGAACACCAATGGGGCCATAATCTGTATAAAGTTTTCCTCTCTCTCACTACCCTCATCGGTGGGGTGGCAGTGCCACTGGCAGGCCACCTCCGCCCTGCTTAGGGCATGAGGGTAGTTCTCAGCCGAGGTTGAGCTGCGCACAGCGCTGGCCCTTGGCTAGACGATGTCCAGAAACACCATTGACCCGGATTTGGTTCGGGACTGTTCTTCCCCCGGAGGAGGGCCGGGTAAAAACCATTAGTAATTCTGTTCCGCCACTGGGGTTAAAAACAGCCAGTGGTACCCAAATATATATCTAAAAAAAAAAAAAAAAAGAGAGAAGAACAGTTCCAATATCTCTGGGTCTCAGGAGTTCAGGAATGGCAGCGTGTGACGCTACAAGCCTCGCCGCCCTCATTCCCCTCCCCACAAGAGGGCGAGAATGGCAGTGTGTGTGACGCTACAAGCCTCGCCACTCTCATTCCCCTCTTCTCAGCGGTGTGTGGACGACAGTGCGCGACGCTATGCCTCGCCGCTCTTGTTCCCCGCTGAGGAAGGAGGTGAGGCAGACCGTGTGCAACGCCACAAAGCCTTGCCATGCTCAGCCCCTCCTTCATTTGGAGAGCGCGCTGGGCGGTGTACAACGCTCCCATGCCTTGTCAGCCTCTGGTGCCTCTCCAAATCGCCAGCAGGGGGTGCCGGCTGTGGGAACGCACTCAAGCGGCCTTCCCACACTCGCGCACCCCCTCAGCGGATGCAGGTCGTGTGTCAGACCCAGACCCCTACACGGACCACTCCCATGTCGTCCTGGGGTCCCTGCATTCCGCCTCGCTGCCCTGCTGCGGGTACGTCTGTGGTACCGATGACCCCGCTTGTTCGGTCTCTGGGGGCCTGGCTAGCGCTCCCCAGCCCGTCTCGCTGGGTCATCTGTACCATCAGACTCGGTTTGCGATTCAGTTCGCCCGGCGTCCGCCCAAGTTCGGGGGCGTTCACTTCACGTCTATTGCGTGGGTGGATGCCCCCGTGCTTCGGGCGGAGATCGCTGTCCTACTGGCGAAGGACGCGATAAAGCCGGTCCCTCCAGCCGATATGAAGTCTGGGTTCTACAGCCCGTACTTCATTGTACCCAAGAAAGGTGGCGGGTTACGACCGATCCTGGACCTGCGTTACCTGAACCGCTCCCTCCACAGGATGCCGTTCCGAATGTTAACCCAGAAACGCATCTTCAGATGCATCCGTCCCCAGGATTGGTTTGCAGCGATCGACCTGAAGGACGTGTACTTTCATGTCTCGATTCTCCCTCGACACAGACCGTTTCTACGCTTTGCTTTCGACGGACGGGCATACCAGTACAAAGTCCTGCCCTTCGGGCTGTCCCTGTCGCCCCGTGTCTTCACGAAAGTCGCGGAGGCGGCCATTGCTCCCATGAGAGAGCGTGGTGTTCGCATCCTCAACTATCTCGACGACTGGCTGATTCTTGCCCAGTCACGGGAGCAGTTGTGCGAACACAGGGACATGGTGCTCCGGCACCTCAGCCAGTTGGGTCTTCGGGTCAACTGGGAGAAGAGCAAACTCTGTCCCGTACAGAGGATCTCTTTTCTCGGGATGGAGATCGACTCGGTCGCCATGACTGCGCGCCTCAAAGAGGAGTGCGTCCAGTCGGTGCTGAGCTGCTTGAGTACGCTCAAACGCAGTACAGCGGTTCCACTGAAACATTTTCAGAGGCTCCTGGGGCATATGGCAGCAGCAGCCGCAGTAACGCCGCTAGGGCTGCTCCATATGAGACCGCTTCAGCACTGGCTACACGACCGAGTCCCGAGATGGGCGTGGCACAGCGGGTCCCTCCGTGTCCAAGTGACGCCGAGATGCCGCCAAACCCTCACCCCGTGGTCGGACCCTTCATTTCTACGGGCAAGAGTGCCTCTAGAACAAGTGTCCAGGCATCATGTTGTCTCCACGGATGCCTCACCCACGGGTTGGGGGGCCACGTACAACGGGCTTGCAGTATCGGGTCTGTGGACGGGGCCCCAACTGCAATGGCATATCAATTGCCTAGAGTTGCTGGCAGTTCGTCTTGCTCTCAGCCGCCTCAAAGGGTCGCTCAAAGACAAGCACGTTCTGGTCCGGACGGACAGCACGACGGCCGTTGCGTACATCAACAAACAAGGTGGTCTACGCTCCCGCCGTTTGTCCCAACTCGCCCGCCATCTCCTCCTGTGGAGTCAGAAGCATCTGAGGTCCCTTCGTGCTATCCACATTCCAGGCCTGCTCAATCGTGCGGCCGACGAGCTGTCACGGTTGCCAGTGCTTCCCGGAGAGTGGCGACTCCACCCCCAGGTGGTCCAGCTGATTTGGAGTCACTTTGGGGCCGCACAGATCGATCTGTTTGCCGCCCACGACACGACCCACTGCCAGTTGTTTTATTCCCTGTCCGAGGGGACCCTCGGCACGGATGCACTGGCACACAGCTGGCCCCGGGCTCTGCGCAAATATGCGTTTCCCCCAGTGAGCCTTCTTGCACAGACACTGTGCAAGGTCAGGGAGGACGAGGAGCATCTCCTCTTGGTAGCTCTGTACTGGCCCAACAGGACGTGGTTCCCGGAACTAGTGCTCCTCGCGACAGCACCTCCTTGGCCCATTCCTCTGAGGTAGGACCTTCTGTCTCAGAGACGGGGCACCCTATGGCACCCGCGTCCAGACCTCTGGAAACTCCATGTCTGGTCCCTGGACGGGACGCGGAGGTTCTAGGTGACCTACCGCAAGCGGTAGTCGACACCATCGCTTCCGCCAGAGCCCCCTCTACGAGACGGCTTTATGCGTTGAAGTGGAACCTGTTCGTCGACTGGTGCTCTTCTCGCCGAGAAGACCCCCGGAAGTGTTCGATCGGATCTGTGCTATCTTTTCTTCAAGACGGGTTGGAGCGAAGGCTGTCTCCCTCCACCCTCAAGGTATATGTTGCCGCCATCGCCGCAAGCCATGACCTCATTGATGGTGAGTCCTTAGGCAAGCATGATCTGATCGTCAGGTTCCTAAGGGGAGCGAGGAGACTAAATCCTCCTCGCCCTTCTTCTATACCCTCTTGGGACTTGTCTCTGGTGCTGACCGCACTGCAGAGGGCGCCCTTCGAGCCTTTACAGTCAGTAGAGCTTAAGATCTTGTCTCTAAAGACAATACTCCTGATTGCATTGGCCTCAGTTAAGAGGGTAGGGGACCTGCAGGCATTTTCGGTCGACGAATCGTGCCTGGAATTCGGGCCGGGTGATTCTCAGGTGACCCTGAGACCCTGGCCTGGATATGTGCCCAAGGTTCCCACTACTCCCTTCCGGGACCAAGTGGTGAGCCTGCAAGCGCTGCCTTCGGAGGAGGCAGACCCAGCCCTAGCTTTGCTCTGTCCCGTCCGTGCTCTCCGGACTTACGTGGACAGAACGCAAAGCTTCAGGACCTCAGAGCAGCTCTTCGTCTGTTACGGAGGACAGCAGAAGGGAAAGGCTGTCTCCAAGCAGAGGATGGCCCACTGGATAGTGGATGCCATCGTCTTGGCGTATGAATCCCAAGACGTGCCCTGCCCGCTCGGGGTTAGAGCTCACTCCACCTGGGGTGTAGCTTCTTCCTGGGCGCTGGCTCGTGGCGCCTCGCTGACAGACATTTGTAGAGCTGCGGGCTGGGCGACACCCAACACGTTCGCTAGGTTTTATAGCCTGCGTGTAGAGCCGGTGGCTTCTCGTGTGCTCGCTTCCCATAGTCAGCTTCACTGAAGTGCCCGTTCTAGTGTCGGCTTGCTGCGCCATTCCCTTCCCCTGGAACGGATACGTGCGCTTATTTTCTCCAGTCGAGTTCCCCAGGATAGGCGAACCCTGTTGAGTCCTCCACACCCCTCGGCAGTCGGATGTTGCGGAGCGTCCGACGCCAGGTCTGGCACTCGTATGCATTGGTGGAACTTGTGTCAGGCTGGGTTCCGTATGTCGTGACCCCTACGGCGGTCCCATACGTGTATTTCCACGGTACAGCTCCCTACGGCGAGCTCGTGTCTTTCCCTTGGCAGAGTTCTCTGCCGTCTCAGTACGGTGTCGTCCCCCGCCTGCATTAGGCCGGGGCCTCCCCTGGGACTCCGTATGTTGTGCTGCCCACGGCCAGCCCATACGTGTTCTCCACATGGTAACTCCCTCCGGGCATGATGTGGCTCCCGCAGCGTCCTTCGGGCACGCTTTCCCAGCGTTATCCAATCAAGTCTGCTGAATGGGTCTTGCGGAACAGCAGTATGACTCTTCTAGCGTGAATCTTCCCGCCCGCTTCAGAAGGGGGTCTGAGGGGCTCTCGCTGGGCGCTGGAAGTGGTAGTAACTGTGGCGTTTTCCATAGGGATCCCAATTCGTCGGTTATTACCGACGTACGTCGTAGTGACCGACTGAAAGGGAACGTCTCGGTTACGTATGGTAACCCTCGTTCCCTGAAGGAGGGAACGGAGACGTACGTCCCGTCGCCACAGTTCCTTCCATCACTGCTTGGCCGAGTCACTGGTTCGGCTCCTCAGTGAAAAACGTCAGTGCGGTGCTCTCGCTTCCCGTTTATACCCGCGGCGCGGGGCGGAGCGCGAGATGCAAATCTCGCACGCCAATTGTTCATTGGCCTGTTCTTAAGTTCTCGAAGCTGATAGGGGCTCTCTGAAGTGATCCCAATTCGTCGGTTATTACCGACGTACGTCTCCGTTCCCTCCTTCAGGGAACGAGGGTTACCATACGTAACCGAGACGTTCTATTTTTAATTGTACTGGACTCTGCTTTAATGGATAGATTATATTTTACTGACTTTCATTCATCTTCAGAACACATATGAGGATGTGTAATGAAATGGGAAAGATTTCTATCTCTCCATTGACTGTCTAAACAACTACCACTTTGAACCCATATGAAAGTTCATAAAGAGACCATAAAACTCAATACGAATCAAGCGGTTTATTCCAAATTTTCTGAACAGACTCGATCACTTTAGATGATGAATGAAAGTCTTACGGGTTTGGAATGACATTAGGGGCGGAGTAAATTATACAATTAAAAATTTTTGAGTGTTCTGACTTATGGTTTGATTTATTCATCCAAAATTTGACAAATTCCGTGACATTCTGCATTATACAGTAAATTCCATTTTTATGAATGGATTCAGCGATTACGTCGACATTTGCAGAAATCATAGGGCCCTAATGTAATGCCATTATATTGAATTTAAGACATTTTTAAGGCCTTAAATTATGGAAGGTCAAATTAAGACTTTTTAAGATGTTTTTAAGACCCACGGAAACCCTGAGTAGAAAGTTGTATTGCTATGCAGGATAGGTGTTTAAATGGCTTGATTTGGAGGTCTTCAGAAAATAAGACAATTTGTCAGCACAGTTATAACTTTGGCGTTATGACATTTAGCAAGGTAACAAAGTAACCTTAACTATAATTACATTTACTAATGTACAGCACAATTCATTCTCCTTAATCAAGCTCTGCTGTTATCGGGACTGTAACCGATAGTACAGAATCTCCAAATTAAGGTTAATTTCGCATCCATTGCCTTGAGCAGCGGCATTATTGATAGCTATGAGCATCAATTTGGCATGAGTATTAGTGTTTGTTTAGGACGAGTTATCCTGTGATGGGCTAATCTATTAGCGTGGCAGTCAGTGTAAACACAAAATTGCCTGCCACCTTACTTCACCCCTAACAGATCCATACCGGGAGGCAGGGCACAGAGGCCTGATTACGTCTAATTCTTTGTTCCATTTTCTGTGTCAAACTTAATCACATTAAATGTGTGTTACTGTCTTTCAGCCTGATAGCTATCTATCGGCGGAGGAGGCACGGGTAAGGCTTGCAGCTCAGGCTACAGAGCTGGCCAAAAGAAGAAGAAAAAAAGTATCAAATGGAGGATCATTGTTTAATTATCGCTTGTTTTTTCTCCATCGTCCAGGCTGACCCTGCATGCATAGGCTTAATGAGTGCAGGGATGTCAGAGAGAGAGAGAGATGTCACTCTTCATTTCATAACAGTGGATGCATTACAGAGGAGTGGAGCCCTATGCAGGATAATTACCACACTGTTTTCCGTGGCTGGTGGTAATGTTGCCCGAGGGGAGCCCCAGGTGCACCTGCCTCAGAGTCAGCCCAATTACTTGCCTATTTCCCCTACCTCAACATTTTTACTCAGGCAAAGGTAGGGCAACTCTTGTTTTCATGATCTCTTTTTGTCCATTAGTCTGATCTCACTGTTTTAGGTTTTAACATCTGAATCCATTTCTGTGTTTTATTTGTAGTTAATATGAATTCAAATCCATGAATATTAACAGATCCTTTCTTCTTTTGAATGAGTAATTACCTTGCAACTGTTAAAATTATGTTCTAAATAAGTGTGTGCAGTATGAATATAATCCGGATGCACTGAATTTATCATGTCACTTGTCATGTGACCTATCAGCATTAGTTAGCGTCACTCACTTTACTAACATTCACAAATCGCCTCTGTGTTGGTTTAGAAATATTGCTTGTTTTATTTAACTGTTTTAGATTGTAAAATCTGAATACATTAATTTGCTTGCTTGGTTGTTTTATGTGCATTTTAATTAAAATCCATGAATATTAACAGATCATTTCAAGAAATGGTTGGGTTTGAGTTTACCCTGCTGAAATCCAACATTGCTGGTCCACCAGCATTATGTTTGTTTTGGATGTGTGGACCAGCATGGGATGCTGGTTGCTGGTTTGCAGCATGGAAAGCAGGAGTGCTGGAGGACCAGCTACCAGCTCAGTTTTGCTTGATAGCATGACTATGCTGGTCCGCCAGATAAACAAGGCAGCACTATACCGCATCTAACCAGCGGGACCAACATGTAATCCATGCTCCTTGATTTTTCACCAGGGTAGTCAGAGTAAATTAACCCTTGGGCCTCCTTATGGACATTTTGGCTTTTTCAGTTTTGTTTTTGTTTGATAACTTTGCCTGTGGTAATGCTAACTGCATACAATTTGCCACAGGTGTGTATTTTTATTAGAATTTTACTATTTCACCCCCATTTCCTTTAAACAATTAATTTTGCACTAGGTACACAAAATACTTCCTCTTAGCATCGTTTGGACAAAAATGTCTCCATTGAAACCCATTAAAACTGCAGTTTTTAATCCCATTGCCATTTAATTATAAAATGATGCAATCTTTGTTAATAGGCTTTCATTCTGTTGGCAAGGCTTCAAAATTTTAATTTTTACTATTTTGTATCTGATGGTGCCATATTTTCAGGTTTGGCGTATAAAGCAAATTCTCACTTTTTCTGTTTAAGCATATTATAAAGCCAATTAGATAAATTATGCAGCTGTAACTGTGTGGGTGTGTTAGTAAGGATGTCAGAGTGTGGTGTGTATGTATGTAATAAAAAATGTATGTGTGGGTGTGCGTGTGTGTGCTTGTAATATTTGAGAGAGAAAAACTCAACTGCAAATCACAAATCCAACCGCTGTGTGTATTAGTGGAGTTTTGCTGGCATCTAACGGGAAAAGTTGGCACTGCGCCCAAACAAAATCTTACTGAGAGCTAATTATTTTAGATATCAACCTCAAATTTGGAACACAGCTTGTATAGATGTATGATTTTTTTAGGTTTTAGAATTCAACATCTTTCAATTTTTTTTTTTAATAAAATATTATTCATAAATAATTTTCATAAACTTAAACTTTAATTTTTTTTTTGTTTTCACTTTTTAAACTTTTTTTTTTTATCTGCTAAGGGTCTTCTTTAAAATGAGACCAAACTTAAGTCTGTGCTCCCAATATTTATTTTTTTATGACAGTTTTTCGACATGGACATTTTTGTCCTCTATGGACCTATGTGTAATTTTTTTTAATTGATGCACAAGGGTTAAGGAATGACAGACAAGATTGGATACTTTTCCAAGACTTTGTCTATCAAAGTGGCAGTATTGTGGATTCACTGTCACTGAATGTACTGAAATAGGCCTAATGAAAGGATATTGATAATTGAGCTGAAGACTGAAGGCCTGTTCACACCAACACACATGTTCAGCATGACAATTCGGTTTTGACTTTTTTGTAGAATTTGTCTTTGTAAAAAATGGCAGATAGCAAATTCACTCCTAACCTTCACTACTAACGAGAGTTAGTAGATTAACGTCTGTGGACTTGGTGTGTATTGACGTCTTTCCATGGTTGAAACAACATACCTTCTGATGTTCATTCATGTTTATTTTGTGTTGTAACTAGTTGGAAGTGATGATCGATTCACATACCGCTTGAACTGAGGTGCTACAGTGATCTATTACGACACAATAAACAGCCACAAAATGGTATTTATTGTTTAAATGCTGAGACTTTGTTTCATATCAAAGTAACCTGCTCTGTCTTGTCTATCGGCACGTTGTCAGTGTCCTCTTTGCTCCTATATGTTTTTTTCACTGCTTGAGAACTTGATGTGTGGTGCAAGAGCGTCATGGATTGCGAAGGGTCAGTTGTCACAGTAGTCGAACGGTATTTACATGTTTTCAAACAGCCGTTCCGATTTTTTTTTATTTACTATGGTGTTTATTAAATGACACAGAATACAAGAGTACAGAGGCTGTGTTCAAACTTATGTAGGTACTACTTTTAAATGAGTAATTACTTCGAAACAGTTGAAAACATGTTATAGTATCGATGTGTGTAGTGTAAATGCAATCTGGACTTACTACTGTCATATTCAGTTTTGGTTTCTGTTTCATATTCATGGACTTTTAGTTTGTATTTGTTATTGTGTGTTTCTAAGTATGTTTTCATTGGTAGTTTTCCCCTTCTCCTAATTTTTGCCTGACTCGTCGTGACAACGACATTGACATGACATGTTGTGTTGCTTTCACTGCCATGTACTGCAACTCCTCTCCCATGGCCTCATGTGATAGTAAAATGTCCATCAGGGGTGCATTTCCCAAAAGCATCATTAGCCAACTATGGTCGCAAGTTCCGTTGTTATCAACAGAGTTCAACCAGTCTGTTTTTCCTGAAACCATAGTTCCAACGAACATTCGCAAACAGCCTTGCAAACTTCTGTGGTTGCAACGACAGCTGTCGACCTGTGGTTAGAAGCATAGTTTCTTGTTTCCATGACATGTGGATTTAATAAATCCTTATCTTGAGCAAAATAAGCAAGCTGACATTTAAAACAATATATATATATATATTTTATTTCGAATACATACAAATGTAATTTATGTCTTTTAGTTTGTCAAGAGATTTAAAGCATCTTTTTTGAAGAGTGCACATGTGCGGACGTGCTCTAGTACATAAGAATGAGCCTATTTGAATCTGGAAATAAAGAAAAAATAACTGAGAAAAATAAGAATTAGTCCTCAGGTGCCTTGTCCATAAGTTATAGCAAAAAATCTAGCATGAATTCGATCTCAAAATAATTAATTAAAAGCATGTATTACTCCACCACCTGGATGACATAATTAACCAACGTGGTTGAACGACAGATTTGCGACAATATGGTTTCGGGAAAAACAGTTGTGACTAGCTAGTTGATTTCTTCAACAATGCAACGTACTATGGTAGTTAAAGGGTAACTAAACCCTAAACCAACTTTTTTTAGTTAATGATCTGTAATACTGGGGCTTTATTAATGCTGTTCATTGATTCAAATAAATATTTTGACATTTGAGTATAAAGTGTTTTAATTCTATAAAATATGGTGTAAAACCGCCAAAGTGCTGCCCTCTTAAGGTTGAACAGTGGCTACTGCAGTTGAATTTTCCTATTGGACGTTGTGGTACATCGTGACATAGGATGGCACTTCCAACGGTTCACTATCCGCTCCCCTGGCACGAGCTCACCACGCCCTCAGAAATGTTTCCCCCAATCACATGATGAGAGCGGCTTCACTCCAGAATGAACTGTCATGTTACATGAAGTAGAAACATTATGAATGCAACTGACTTGACTCTTGCTTTAACATTGTATTGAAGAAAATACGGTTAAATAATGTAGTTGTCAGTACATGTCAGGCTTTTCTTGCAATATTATTGCCGCCCGTCATGTGTACAGAAGATAATTTTCATACATGAGACGCACTTTCAAACCCTGACACGCAAGTGGTTGCCGCAGTAATGGACAACAATACCGTAACGTGCTGGCGTATATAGTCTAAATTATTTGAGGAAATCTATTAATAATAGTCTTTTAGGTCTGAACTTATTGGTCTTGCGCTGCTTATTGATTCAGTTAATTTGAATGAAAATCGTATGTAGGCTATATCAGATATCTGATCTATTTTTAGTGGTATTCAGTGTAAGGATTTGACTGTTCATAGATTAGATCAGTTCTCTTGCGCTGCTGTTTCACTAGCATTGTTGGCATCGGGAGTTAACGCAGTTTGAGCCAGCGGCTCGCATTGATAAGGCTCTGGGTCTGTGTCTACAGACAATTCACCCTCCTCCACTTCAGGTGAAGGTAGGAGAATGACCGCTCTGTTGCAAAGCTGGCGTCACTCCAGTCATTCTCCTTCTTTACGACTCGCGAGTCAGACAGCTGTCAATCAATCCGTCACTGCGGGTCTCAGATGCACGCCCTCTGCTCAGCTCCGCCCTCAGTTCGTCCCCTCTGTCTCCACTGGGCTCTGCCCACTTTTCCAGCATTTTTCAAAAATTGCCAGTAGGTGGAGATAAGCTCTGAGCAGGGGTTTAGTTACCCTTTAAGCAGTGAGTTGAATATCGTGATTTCGGACTCCTGTTTTCGCATACTGTTCAACTACTATCTGAATACAGCTAGAGTATAAAGCAAATTATTGCTTTCCCAGTTTTGGAAAACAGATTATAACATCACTCCTAGACAAAAAAATAAAAAAAACTGTCACATTGACAAAATGAACATATTCGTGTCAGTCTGCACAGATGCATTAACAGCTGAGCTGTGAATGAATGTAGCCTGTATTCTCTACACTGTTTTGGCAGTTGAATCCACCTTCATGAACTCAATCAGAAGTAGACGCATCAGCCATGTTCTGTGAGAGTACAAGTAAAGCTATTCTTCACAACCCGTTGCCCACAGCTATGATGTCATTTCCTATTTAATCTTTGATGCACTTCAAAGGAAACTGGTACTTTTTTAAATTAAATATTCAGTTACCTGTCCTGTTGGCACCTCTCCTCACTGGGGCTGGTGTAGTAAAATGGCAAAAGATTTGGACTTGGGCTGAAAGGCTCCAGGTTTAGGTCCTACAAGGGGCGATGCCTGTACCCTGTTTGCTTGAACTGAAGATGGTCCTGAACTATGTGACATGGCATCATATGATACATGCTACTCTGAATCTGGTGTGCTTCCTGCAAGGAATGTGTAAAACACATTTGACAGTGCCTGGGAGTATTGTTTAAACATTAAGCATGCCAACAGAAATTTTGCAACAACCAGGAGCCCTGAGGTCAGCAAAGGTCCAATGGAAAGTAGTTGTTCAGCACAATGCTGCTTATGATATACATTCAAGACTGAACATAAATTATTGTATTTCTCGAAAGTGCAATACCTGTTCCTCTGTGATGGTGAATGTGTGAGTTGATAATTTGCTGAAGTAAGGGGTGTAAATTGGTGGAGCTATATATACTCTACATATGTAATTTATGTAGTCTATTACAAATTCATAGGCATCACTTCCAAACTGTGTTTTTGTTTCGTTTTAATAAACAAATAAATAAATATTTCTCTGTCTCCCGACTAAAATCCTCACTTTTTTTTTCAAGTGGTCTTTCTTATGATGATATAGCCTCTGTCTTTCTACACTAGCAGCCTGAATGAAGAGAGAGTGGCGACATTAGCAGTATCAGCTTTATCTGCTGTGTCTATGTTGTTCTCCTTAAAAGCGATATTTTTAAACCAACACATTACACTTAGCCTTTCTACTAAATAATTTAGTCCTACAAACCACATTAATGGTGGTATACATTTCAGCTGAGACTGAAAGTACTTATTTATCTGCAAAGCAGAGGGAACTGAGAGTCGGAAATGAAGATGGACATACTGAGGGGGTGAGAGAGAGCATGAGATGAGGAAGCAAGTGCTCTCTGTACTTTGGAAGCCACCCTTTCTGTTCCCAGTGAGCCTTGAGAAACATCTGTTTGTCTATCCGTCTGTCTGTGTGTCTGTCTGTCTGCATGTCTGTCTGTCTATATATCTGTCTATATACATTATCTGCCTGCCTGCCTGCCTGTCTCTGTCTCTCTGTCTGTCATCATTGGAACAACGCTATGGGGAACGACATCAATGTGACCGGTGTCTGAAGGTGTATACACACAACAATTTCATTGGCTGACGACAGTCCATGACGTCACTACCGGATTGCCCGTGTGTATAAGAGGGTGCCTGCAATAGACATCATCAACTTTTTTTGTCTGAAGGAGATGTGCAGGCAAGCAAGAGGCATGGCAATGAGACGCAGGCTATGTTCACACTGTCAATTTTTGGGATTGACAACCGCATTTACTTACAGGTGTGAGTCTCAAAATGTCCCGTTCACACAGCAACTTACAGTAGCATCTCAAAAACTGTCTGTATGAAAGTGCAAAGGGTGTCAAACCTTTATTATTTTACCAGCAACTATAGCAACAGTGACCAAAGTAATATCAAAGATGGTGGCGTCCATAAAACTGAGTGGTCTTATCACTTTTGACATGACAAGAGTCCAATTGAGCCACAAGTTTATCCGTCAAATCTTCATTAACCGACAAAAGCTCCAATATAAACACGCTACCCGTGCTTTGCAGCCTCTCGCGTATGACACGACATATGAGTCGCGAAACTGATGGGAGTCGTGGAGAACAGTGACTGGATCTAGAAACTTCAGATGACACACAGCTCATATCTCCGTCACTATAAGTTACCGAAACCACACACAAAACCCCTTAGCAACTAGCAATACTGTATTTGTCCAGTGCAGTTCCGTTCACACAGCGCAGGTTTTCTGAGAATGCGGTTGTCCTGAAAATTTACAGCTGTGAGTTCCGTAGAATGTAGTTGTCACTCCCGTAAATAACTGTACTGTGTGTGAATGTAACTGTATTAAGGACTCAAATGGACTGACAACCATATTCTGCTGCTGTGTGAACGTGGCCACAGTGTCTCATAACCATTCATAACCTGAGACATTCCCTTTCAAAGTGGAACTCAACACTGCGTCTTGGGTCGATGCAATGTGGAACAAATACCCACTACGTTATGCTGAGGAAATGCCTGGCACATTAGCTGTGCCTATGCCTAACCACAATGGACATAGCATTATTGACCCTACAAACTTGTTTAGCCAGAGTCAGAAGTGTCAATCTTACAGGGCACATCCTAAGACTCATAGACGTCAAGTGGCAATATTCCCTTGACCATTACCCAAGCTCATAAGCCCTGTGAAAAGAAAATTCCTGGCCTTTTTCAACCGCCCTCCCTTCCATGTGGGCCCAGCAGAGCTCTAATATTTAGCTATATCAGCTTCTTTAGCTTGACATAGCTATACGGGAATACTGGCCCAGGGATACACTACCCTAAATCACACAGGGGTTTTCATTTAGAATAACTATTCACCCTCCTCGCTACAAAGAACTCTAACCTCTAGGAAGCTGCAGGGGAGCTTCAGCTCTACTACCCCAAAGTGATTGGGGGAAAGTGATCACACCCTGCCTGAACTAGTCCAGGGCCTTAAGACTCCCAGCACCAGACAAAGGTGCCTGATAACAAGAAGAGCTCCCAGAAGGCAAATTAACCTCTACTTGCCAGGTTCTAAGGAATCTGTATATGGTCCAACAGGGAATAGAGGATCCTACTTTAAAACCCGACAGTAGGGGAGGTTTTTACTCTACACTCAACACTGAAGAACAGCTTACCAAAAGGAGCCTGAGGGAGGAGGGATGCTACTTCTCCTCTGCAATTCGGTCTTGTTTCCCAAATCTGCTCCTTCAAATACTTTCTCCTAGCATACTGCCTCCTATGCGCTCTACACCTCGCTGGAGGAGGAGCATGAGTGGCCATACTCATCCTCGGGCTCTGCCTCCAGTCCTAAGACTGCGGAAGACCAGGTCCCCCAGAGGTATGCGAAGACTTAGACCAGCACTTAGACTTAGCTGCCGACCGTGCCCCCACATCTCTAAACCTTCAGACTATCATCTCTATAGATGTGTTCAGAGGGCGAGACTAGAACATCAAGGAGAAAGTTTTCTCAATCTCCTTGATGTCTGCCAAGTTCAACCTCTTCACCTCCACAGCCATTAGAAAGCAATCTGACAATCTGCAGAAATCGTGTTCATGGATGAGCTAATGTATTATAGTTTTATTAATGTTACTGAGGTATTAAGCAGGGCGGGCCTCTCCGTGGCCACCATCACTGTCATTGAACAACCAATTTTAATGTTTATTTGGTAGCCTGGAGTTGATGATGTCTATTGCAGGTTCCCTCTTATATGCGCAGGCACTCCGATAGTGACGTCATGGATTGTCGTTGAATGAAATGGAATTAAATTGTTGTGTGTTTACACATACTTCAGACACCAGTCACACTGATGGCGTTCCCCATACCGACGATCCAAGATGCAGTGAGTTCCTCTTTGAAATGGAAATCAATAATATGCATTTATTTTATTATTTATTTTATTATTTATTAGACTTGTCCAATGGTTTCATCAGAAATCTAATGGATTAAAAAACTGGACGCATAAAAACTGATAAAGTAATATTGTGCTGCAACTTGTCTCTGTAATTTTCTCGTGGAACAAGAAGTGCTGGTTCCTGTTGTTTAAATATACACTTTCTTTCTTTCTTTCTTTCTTTCTTTCTTTCTTTCTTTCTTTCTTTCTTTCTTTCTTTCTTTCTTTCTTTCTTTCTTTCTTTCTTTCTTTCTTTCTTTCTTTCTTTCTTTCCTTCCTTCCCTTCCTTCCTTCCTTCCTTCTTTCTAACTGAGACCTAGCAATAAGCCTGTGGCCATGATGCCTGTTGCTAGTCTTAGTGGTTTTGACATGACCAGGAACACTGGTGTGAAAGCACAACTGATACACTCAACAGTTAGCTTCAGTAGTGTCGAGCTTGGAATACATCCGTGTGGTTCAGGAACATAATCCTATCAGAGGCCTATGGGGAGAAGGAGGGGAAGAGGCAATGTGAGGAGGAGAAGGAAAAGAAGGAATCATGAAATTAGATGCAGCTCTAGGGAGGAAGAAGAAGAAGTGAGAGATTTATGGAAGAGAGAAGTCTGAGCTTTACCCATTGAATGTGTGTGTATGTGAGTGTCTGTGTGTGTATATATATATATGTCCCCAGGCGATGGGGTGTGTTAAGTGAACAATTGCAGACAGGAAAATCTCTTTCTCTCACACGGGGACTGGCACAGGGAGCACATTGTCCTTTGAAACAATCTCTTTTTAAGGTCATAAAATGCCTATATGACGAATGTTTTGCATCATTTATCATATCACAAAGAATACTAATATTTTTTTTTTACTGTTCCAAGTTATCTTCTAAATGTAACTGCAAACACGTACAGTTTCATGATGCTTATCCTGATAATTGCTCTTTCAAGCTTTTATGTTCGTAAAATTAAAGGTTTTCATAAAAGTTAGAAATCATTGAGCATCTGACAGTGTCTTTGGAAATGCTTCTATATCATGGACATTTTGTTTCGTCACTTTAATAACATATTTTAGGTGATACAGGTGTTTGGGTCTTGTAATAATTTAATTATTTCCTCTGTTGAAATATGTGAACATATGCTGAATTAATCGTGGAAACTCCAAACCCATACATTATGCAAATCAGAAATTATGGGGGGAAAAAAATGTACATTTAAATTGAATTAATTCAAAGCCTGAGGTGTAAAAATACTCTGGTCTACTCAGGCATAAATTCCGAAGTAATACTGATTCAATTTAAGTCTGTGCAAGAAAATAACAGGCACATTTTTATGTTTTATCTGTATGATGAAATCTCAGCCTTGTATTCCCTCTTTCATGGACATGTTGAATGGTCTTGATGTGCTTGTTTAACAGAATCTGGCCAGTGGAGCCTGGGGTGGGAAGAGTTTGTCTGGCTAATGTAAATTGGCTTAAATGGGCCCTTGATTTATGTGTGTAAGATACAGTGTAGAGTGTTCTGTCTCCCCCTCTGTTAGATACAGAATGAGTCACAGCTCTAAATCTAAAACAGTCTCTTTTATTTTCACATGCTCTCTCTCCCCTTCTCATTTGTAGAATGCGCAGGTTTTCTGTCCATGGTGCAATGGCTTTGCCTCACAGTCAGCTCTTCTGTGTTTTCAGTGTTGATGAAATCGCTCAAAAAGGGGGGGGGGGGGGGCTACTGGGATTACCAGAGTACAAATTTGTCATGGTATAAGAATATGTATTAGCTCTGCTGTGAAATCTTTGCTAGTTTGTATTTTTTTATAAAAAAAAAACAAAAAAAAAACACACATACTCGGTTTTGCTATCTTTGTGGGGACTCTCCATTGGCGTAGGGATGGGTATCGAGAACCGGTTCCATTTTAGAACTGGTTTCAAATTTCCCAGGGGTGCATTTCCCATACAACGAGCATGAGCATGGCATCTGAGGACTAATTCAAAATTTTTCTCGGTTATTTTGCTTTATTTCCACATTCAATCATTGGCTCGTCCTTACGTACTAGACAAGCGACAACCTCCCCCAGTTTCTCTTGAAGCCAATACGGAAGTGACTTAAACTACAATTCATCGCCTGGCCGGTAGAGACAGGCTCCAAATGGGAGCAGAATCTCTTTGAGCTTTACAGCAAAAAAAAAAAACATGTTTACAGCCTGGTACAAATTCTGGTTTTGATCTATACAGCTCATTCTGCCCTTCATGACGACTGTGAGGGGGGTGATTTTTTTTATAACTCATTAATTTACATTAAATAAAGGCTTACATTTCTGCATAATTAGGGGCGTGGTCACTTTGAGTGACAGATGGATAGCCGTTTGTCTGCTGTCTGTTAGTCATCACGTCACCTCAGCTCCACCCACGTCCCACCTCTTTGCCAATTGTCAGTTATCCTGGAGTGACATGCATTGACGCGCTGCCAAGATGGCAACGGCCAGCTCGACCCTACTTTACGCTTCAAACCTACTCTTCAGAATCCTATGGGTGACGTCACGGACACTACGTCCATATTTTTTGACAGCCTATGGTACTAGAGCACGTACACACATGCGCACTCTTTAAAAACAGCGCTTTAAATCTCTTGACAAACTAAAAGACGTAAATGACATTTGTATGTATTCTAAATAAAATATATGGATTGTACTGAATGTCAGCTTGCTTATTTTGCCCAAGATAAGGATTTATTAAGTTCACATATTATGCAAACAAGAAACTATGCTTCTAACCACAGGTCGAGAGCTGTCGTTGCAACCACGCAACTTTGCGATGCTGTTTGCGAATGTTCGTTGGAACTATGGTTTCGGGAAACAAAGAATCGTTGAACTATGCTGATAACGATGGAATTTGCGGCCATAGTTGGCTAACAACGCTTTCGGGAAACACACCCCAGAACCGGTGATTCGATAAGAAACACACATTTCAATTCCGCTTATCGGTTCCTGTGTGCGCATTTTAATGTGATTTAAACCATTTAAGCTCAAAAGACTTGCACATTTTCTGTGCTGCACGCACACACACACATACACACACACACACACACACACACACACACACGTGCGCACAGAAGAGCTTCTCATAGTGAATGGTGCGCAATAATGAGTTCTCTTCCTCGTCTTCTTGTACAGCACACAAACGGACACTTACACACACAAATGTGTCAAAATATTTGCGTAAACAGTTGGTTATGTCTTAAAACAGTTGAAAATAAAAGGTGAAAACACGTGTGTAACAGTATAAATTCACTCGCTGTTCTAGACAGAATAACTTTTGTGACTATATTTGTAATGTATAGCCCATATTTTATTAATAAAATGCAGTGACATTTTACATTTGAAAGTGTAACACAACTATTTATAGGTTGTGGTCCTGCACTTTCTTACCTGTATCCACATTGCTGTTGGTCTAAGAGACACGTTTTCCTTCACTTTTCTTCCCCCATCCATCACTAGTTTAATGGAGGAACAAGATGGTCTACGAAAATAATGTTTTCTCTCTGTGTTAGGAGAAAAGAGACTAGAGGTCTTCATGGAGGGAAAGAATACCTGAACATGTTTATTTCAATCCTATCTTTGTATTTATTTGTATCTTTGTAATTGCTAATTATTTTTTTTATTTTTTTGAGTGTTTATTTGTCTTTAATAATGCTTGAAATGTATATTAGTTTGGTTAGTTGTTTTTGCTATGGTATTTTAAACCACAGTGTGTAAGTGTTCTTTAGCCTGTTGATTTTTGTTCATGGTATTCGGCTACAATGAAATGTTTTGCAGTAAGACTTGTGAATGTTTTTACCTTATTGGAATCGAAATTAGGAATCGATAAGAATCAGAATCGATAAGCAGAATCGAAATCAGAATCAGAATCGTTAAAATTCAAACGACACCCAACCCTACATAGGCGTAATGATTTTTATACTGTATAAACAGTATATTATATCCCCCTACACTAACCCTACAGCTAAACCTACCCATCACAGCAAACGTTCTGAATTCAGGAAGCAGGCCCAGGTCAGGAAGCAGACAAACTGGCTAAACCGACCGTCTGCTAGCTGTCTCACGTTACCGGAGTCAGATAAATCCCAGCACATAGAGACTCTTTCACCTAGATATTATCATATAGAGACTGTGTCTGTTCCCCGAATTAGTAAATACAAAAAAACATCAAAACCATTCAACAGTAAAAATTTAATTGACGTCCAACAAATAAACAAAATATATAATACAGATGAACAATTGATAAAGCTTGGGTTGCTGAATATTAGATCCCTTTCCCCAAAAGCGCTTATTGTTAATGATATTATTACAGATAATAATCTAGATGTGCTCTGTTTGACAGAAACCTGGCTAAAACCTGACGACTACATTACCTTAAATGAGTCCACCCCCCAAGATTATTGTTATAAACATGAGCCGCGTCTGAAAGGTAAAGGGGGAGGGGTTGCTGTAATTTATAATAATATCTTCAGTATTACTCAGAAGTCTAGTTTCAAATATAATTCCTTCGAAGTTTTGGTGCTTTATGTAACGCTATGTAGTGTACATGATAAAACCCGTTCAACATTTGTGTTAGCTACTGTATACAGGCCACCAGGGCATAATACAGACTATATCAAAGAATTTGCTGATTTTCTATCAGAGTTAGTACTGGCCGTAGATAAAGTACTAATTGTTGGTGATTTTAATATCCATGTAGACAACGGAAAAGACATATTGGGATTAGCATTTAAAGACACACTAAACTCTATAGGAGTTAGGCAACACGTGTCAGGAGCCACTCATCGCCATAATCATACTTTAGACCTAATATTGTCACATGGAATAAATGTTGATACCGTTGAAATTCTGCAGCAGAGTGATGACATCTCAGATCATTACTTAGTATCATGTATACTTAATTTAAGGTTGCAAAGCCGCCCCCTCGCTTTAAAAATGGCAGGACAATCACTGCCGCTACTAAAGATTGCTTTTTAAATAATCTTCCTCATCAGTATAATCTGCACAGCATCCCAGATAGTATAGGAGAACTCGATGTTGCAACAGAAACTATTGACTCTCTCTTTTCCAGTACTTTAGACACAGTTGCTCCTCTGCGCTTTAAGAAGATTAAAGAAAATAGTCCAACGCCGTGGTACAACGAGCACACCCGGGCCTTTAAAACAGCAGCCAGAAAAATGGAGCGCAGCTGGAAGAAAACAAAATTAGAGGTATTTCGTAATTCGTGGAAAGAGCACATGATCACATACAGAAAGGCCCGGGAAATTAACCAAAAATAAAGCTTCAACTTCTGATGATTGTAAACAGCACAGCAGTAATGACTTTATGAACTTCTTCACATGTAAGATTGATAATATTAGGAAAAAATTTTTAACCATGTAGCCGTCTACTACAGCATCACATCAGACAGAGCATTGTAGTGTCACTGAGGAAAAATTACACTCATTCACTGCTATAGGAGAAGAAGAATTGGCTAAACTCGTTAAATCATCTAAATCAACAACATGTATGCTCGACCCTATACCAACTAGGCTATTAAAAGAGATGCTACCAGAGGTCATAGATCCTCTTCTTAATATCATTAATTCATCTTTGTCATTAGGATATGTACCGACAACTTTTAAGTTGGCTATTATTAAACCACTTATTAAAAAACCGCAACTTGATCCTACAGATTTAGTCAATTATAGACCAATCTCAAATCTACCCTTTCTGTCAAAAATACTTGAAAAGGCAGTGTCTTCACAATTATGTTCCTTTTTAGAAAGAAATGGTATCTGTGAGGATTTCCAGTCAGGATTTAGACCGTATCATAGTACTGAGACTGCTCTCATCAGAGTTACAAATGATTTACTCTTATCATCCGATCGTGGCTGTATCTCTCTATTAGTGTTACTCGATCTTAGCGCTGCATTTGATACTATCGACCACAACATTCTTTTGAATAGACTCGAAAATTATGTAGGTATTAGTGGAATTGCATTATCATGGTTTAAATCATACCTATGCGACCGTTATCAGTTTGTAGTAGTAAATAAAGATATGTCACACTGATCGCAAGTTCACCACAAGAGCTCCACAAGGCTCAGTGCTAGGACCGCTACTCTTCACCCTGTACATGCTACCACTGGGAGATATCATTAGGAAGCATGGCGTTAGTTTTCATTGTTATGCTGACGATACTCAGCTCTATATTTCTTCACGCCCTGAAGAAACTTACCAATTCACAAGATTAACGGAATGCATAGCTGATATAAAACATTGGATGACCAGTAATTTCTTGCAACTCAATTCAGAAAAAACTGAATTTTTAATTATTGGACAAAAAAGCTCCACAAGTAGTAACCTAGAATACTGTCAAACACTTGATGGCTGTTCTGTCAAGTCCTCGTCGTCAGTGAGGAACCTGGGTGTGCTCTTTGATACCAATCTTTCGTTTGAAAGCCACGTTTCTAGCATCTGTAAAACTGCTTTCTACCATCTTAAAAATATATCTAAATTACGGCACATGCTCTCAATGCAAAATTCTGAACAGTTAGTTCATGCGTTCATGACCTCAAGGTTAGATTATTGTAATGCTCTACTGGGTGGTTGCCCTGCTCGCTTAATAAATAAACTCCAGCTGGTTCAAAACGCAGCAGCTCGAGTTCTTACTAGAACCAGGAAGTATGACCATATTAGCCCAGTTCTGTCAACACTGCACTGGCTGCCTATTAAACATTGCATACATTTTAAAATCTTACTTATTACTTACAAAGCACTAAGTGGTTTAGCTCCCCAATACTTTAGCGAGCTCTTAACATATTATACTCCATCACGTCTACTGTGGTCTCAAAATTCTGGCCAGTTGATAATACAGAGAATATCCAAATCAACTGCAGGCGGTCGATCCTTTTCCTATTTAGCACCTAAACTCTAGAACAGTCTTCCTAACATTGTTCGGGAAGCAGACACACTCTGTCAGTTTAAATCTAGACTAAAAACACATCTCTTTACTGTGGCATACACATAAAATCACGTTTTCAATGAAATGATTGTTAGGCTGCATTAACTAGGTCAGCCGGAACCGGGAACACTTCCCATAACACCTGATGTACTTGTTACATCATCAGAAGAATGGCATCTACGCTAATGATAGTCTCTCTGTTTTATCCCGAGGTTTACTGCAGTCAGCCGGATCCAGGCCGTATCCAGTTCAGATGGTGGACCTGCGCCCAGAGAAGACCAACACAGGCCCCCGAAGTGTCTGAGAGACCGTGATTAGACTCCCCCTGCAACTGCCTCATCGACACGGCATCTCAATAAACCCGTCTCCGGCGTGTTGACTCAGATTGTTCGAATATTACAATTAAATAATACTTAAATCGATATGTCATCCTCAATAAACCCGTCTCCAGCGTGTTGCCTCCGATCATTCGAATATTGCACTTTAATAATTATTTAATCAACATCATCCTCAATAAACCCGTCTCCAGCATGTTGCCCCCGGTCCCTCGAATCTTCTGATCTATTATGACCTCCGAGCTCTAAAGCTGCCAGAATAATAATAATAATACGCTGTTTGTTAATTGGCCAGAGGAGAACTGGCACCCCGACTGAGCCTGGTTTCTCCCAAGGTTTATTTTTCTCCATTAGGTCACCTAATGGGGTTTTGGTTTCCTTGCCACTGTTGCCTCTGGCTTGGCGTGCTCAGTTGGGGACATTATTATTTAGATTAATATTTCGATGTTTAGTTGAAAAATTTAAACTAAATTAACCATTTAAACTAAATTACTGATCGAATTATTGATCTAACGCCCACACTGTCACTGTATGATACTTGAAATTTTTCCAGAATGGCTATACAGCTGATTAAAATTATGCTGCATTATTTTCCTGTTTAACACTGTAAAGCTGCTTTGAAACAATCTACATTGTTAAAAGCGCTATATAAATAAAGTTGACTTGACTTGACTTGACTTGAATTTTTTATATTAACTCTTTAGTATGTTTATTAATCAATTTCCCTTGAGGGGACCACTGACTGGTGATCTTAGTGTTACTATCCTTGTGGGGTCCTTGTTTGTTTGTTTGACTGTCTGTTTGTATATTAATTTACTTATTTCCTTATGTTTTTATTCCTCATGTTTGAAATTAATGGTCAAATTTTGCTTTGGAGGAATTCATCCAAGACCAGCATAATCACTTAGGTAAGGTTTGGAGTGCAGCCACAGACAAACAAGGTTATTTACCATGTCAATCAGAGATAACGATGGCATCCATGCAAACAGTAAACACAATGAAATTTGTGATAGAAATGCAAAAACTAATATCCTGAGATTTAGGCCAAAGCTAAAACAACACGACTGGTCATGTTTTGGGTCTTGTTAGTATTAAATACGGTGAGTGCTCTACATGCGCTCAAACAAACTTTGATCATTTTACTGGATAGGACAAAGATATATATGCTAATTTATTCCAGAGAAAGGTTGTAACACTATTTACTCTTAAATGTACATTCTCTAGGGGAATACAGGCCAAACCGCTGAGCTTTCCATCTGTGGAATCGTATTAGAATCTGCACAGCAGTAAAACAAACATAAAGCTGCCTAAAATAGTGTACATTTCGATAATGGAATCTGGTAGACAAAGAAATCTGTATTACCAAGGGGGAGGCCTTATCTAGTGATGGCCAGACTATGCCACACTGGGATGGAACAAGAAATACAGAGAGAACAAAAGTGAGTGAGAGAGAATAAGGGGGATGGAGGACTGTGATTGTGGGGAATCTATATCTGTAGGATCTCTGCAGGTCATTTAAGAGAGGTAGCTTGTTTCATTAGTCTGTTTTGTAATGATACTCTCTGATTCCCATCTTGTCCCACATTGATTTATGACTAGGGCAGTAGGGAGTTTGCAGAAATACTTACGCCAACTGCTCAAATAAGATAAGGAGCACTGCTTTACTTATTGTTTGGTAAACCATGTACATCAAACACAATGTCCGGAGGTTATTTTTCTCTCTATTTCTTTGTCCATCAAGCATTTGGAATTCACACAAAACCGTTACTGTTGGGAGTAAACAAGCCGCTCGTTCATGAGGCAATTGTCAGGTGTAATTTGCCTGTGATGCATGCTATATCACAGAGAGGGGAGTTTACTCTGCATGTCAAGAACACAAACATTATGATAAAACACGAGTGCACTGGTAATTTGCTTCTGTGTGAATCACAATTTGCTGTCTCATCCTGATTATGCCGTTGTAATATTTGCATGTAGTCAAAGGACACACGAAAGACAGACATATGTTGACATGGTAACCTGTACAGCTGCACTGAACCACATTCCTGTACCACTGCAATTGCTGCCACTATAGTGAGTAATGAAGCAGATCTTTTGTTTAGAAGCATGAATATGAAAATGAGAAAAGTTAACTCTCTTTCTGAGGGGGACAAACTGTACGTCACCACAAAGGTATCACAGCTGTTTTGCACCTTTTCTCATTTTTCACAAATTCTCTGCTGTCTTTAAAAATACCTCTATGCAGGGTTGTTAGTACTGTCAACATGTGATATCAGGTGAGATTGTGGAAAAAATGCAAAGGGTGTTTTACAAATTGTGTTTGTGTGGTGCTGACCGAAAAGATCATTGATTGTGTGTGAGATAGATGTTAAGATGTTCTTGTGTTTCTGAGCGCGTACGCTCATAGATGTTTATGTCTGGGTCTGTGATGGTCAGGCAGCCTATTGCACTTTAATTACAATGTTGACAGGTGGAGAAAGAGCCCTACAGAAGCTATGATTTTCATTATTTATTATTAAAAAAAATAATGTTTTTCTCTCTTTCCATCTGCCCATTTCTTTGTCTCTGCATCTTCCTCTCATTGCATAATATTTGGTAACACTTTATTTTGATAGTCCACTTTAGACATTCTAATAACTATAAGTAACTTTGCAACTACATGTCAACTAACTGTTATTAGAGTATTTGTAAACTGTCTGATTAATATTTACTAAAACTTTATTTTGTTGGTCCCCCAACAGACATTCTACTGACTATAAGTAACTTGGCAACTACAATTCAACTTATTCTACTAACCCGAACCCTAACACCTAACCATAACCTACCAGTCTACTGACAGTCAACTAATCCTCTAATGACAGTTAGTTGACATGTAGTTGCAAAGTTACTTATAGGTAGTAGAATGTTTAAAGTGGACTATCAAAATAAAGTGTAACCTAATATTTATTTTATCGGTCACACTCTTGATTAGGGTCCAATTCTTACTATTAACTATGACTTTTGCCTCAATTGCTGCTTTTTAATAGTAAGGTAGTTGTTAAGTTTAGATCATACAAACGTTACACATTAACGTTTATAAAAAGTTACATCATAAAAAGAATGTACGTCATCTACGCTAATGTTAGTCTCTCTGTTTATCCCAAGGTTTACTGCAGTCAGCTGGATCCGGGCCATATCCAGATCAGATGGTGGATCTGTGCCCAGACATGACCAAGGCATCCCTGAAGTGTCTGCAGAGACCGTGTAAATTAGACTCCCCCTGAAATTGCCTTATCGACACGGCATCCTCAATAAACCCGTCCCCGGTGTGGTGACTCCGATCTTTCCAATATTCCTATCTAATAATTGCCTCATTGACACAACATCCTCAATAAACCCGTCTCTGGCGTGATGACTCATGGTTTCTCCCAAGATTTATTTTTCTCCATTATGCCACCTGATGGAGTTTTGGTTCCTTGCCTGTGTCGCCTTTGGCTTGGCTTGCTCAGTTGAGGACACTAAATTTCCAACGAAATATTCAAATACATTTTCAACTGAATTACTGATCTGTACGCATTGTCACTATATGATAATTGAAATGAGCTGGATAACATCACCATTTTCTCCAGAGCGGCTGTACAGCCGAATCAAATTCTTTTGCATTATTTTCCTGTCTAAAACTGTGAAGCTGCTTTGAAACAATTGGTATTGTAAAAAGCACTATATAAATAAAGGTGACTTGACTTGACTTGACTTGACTTGACTTAATGAACTGACAGCCTGTATACCAATTTCCAGTGAGGTTGCCATTATTTTTGGAGTAATCTATGTTTGGAGTTTACAACTAAATGTATTTATTTATATGTTAAACAATTCTGGTAATTCCTATTCAAATTCCAGTCCAAATACCTGTAGGAGGTGGCTAATACAATTCAAATTCACACTGGAATGAGCCAAGTCTTCCATTCTGAATTACACAACCGTACAATCCAACCCAATCTCACAAGAGGAAAACATGCAATTTGTAATAAAGCATGAAGGTCTATACCTACCCCTATTCTAAACCTTAACCCTCAGTGGAACGTGAGCAGGTTATATGACAACTGTATAAATGTGATGTACAAATTCATACAAATCCGCCCCAATTTGGCCAAATTTAAATGAGTTAAAAGTTGTCATGAGACTGTGTTGGAATAGTCATGTGTGTTTCCTCTTTTGAGGCTAGTCTTCTGTGTTATATTCAGAATGATTTTGTGCCTCATGTTAGATAGATTTCAGCACCATGGACAGGGGAAATGCATAAGCACATTGCTTACAGGCAGATCAGGAACAGAACACAGACACTGCTTCGAACTCCAGTTTGGTGAGTAGCTCAGGGAAGAAATAATTCATATTTCATTCTATCCTACCCTCTATTGACATTGACTAAGTCTGAACATGGCCTCACTAGCAACCTGGGACCACCTCGTCTGTCTCTCTAGGCCCACCAGCAATTCCCGGCCAAGAATGAACTCACCCCAGCCTACACCAGAAACGCAAGAGCACAGCCTTCATTTACTCCAATTCCCCTACGTCACAGAAACTGAAGATTGGTTCCCCTATGGATTCTGCAGTCTTTTTCACACTGCACTTTATTGCACCTCTCTGTTAACCCTTCTCCACCGACAGGCTGCTGGTGGCCAATCTGGAACTGTTATATTCATTTCCACTACAGAAGAGGTGAATCTGGGCCAAAAAAAAAAGGCTCCCAAAACCTGCTGGTCTTAAACCAGGCTGGTATAATGCCCATAGCAAACTTGCATACAAACACAAAACAAAACAAGAAAACTTGATAAAAAAAACTGGAAAAAAGCAGTGGGACAAAACATCACCAGACACTTTATTTTCCCAATTTTTCTAGTTTTTTTTTCTTCAAATATCATATAAAATGCAGTTTATATCTGTAAAAATGCACTCCATATACATGAATTGATTTCTATACATTCTAACTGTTGCATCAGCTTGTCATGGCATAAATATGCGGAATCATATTACTTTAAAGGTGCAGTGTGTAGTATGCATGAGGATCTATTGACATAAATGCAATATAATAAGCATAACTATAAGTTTTAATGTTTTCAGTGGTGCATAAAGACCTTACGTAATGAACCGTTATGTTTTTATTACCTAAGAATGAGCCATTTCTATCTACATACACCGCGGTCACCATTTTGTGCCGCCATGTTTCTACAGTAGCCCTAAACTGACAAACTGCTCGACAGAGCGCTAGATACTCTCTGCTGTCTCAGATGACGACATCTTCATCCTGTGTCGGCCACCACAGATTATTTGTGTGCTTTGAAAGGGAGGGGTGGGCAGTTGCAATTCGCAACCTCACCGCTAGATGTCGCTAAAATTTACACAGGTGTTTACAGGCTTGATATTTACATAATAAATGTTGTTCACAATCCTCAAACAAAGGTCCTAAGACTGGTTCACATATTCGCTGACCAAGCAAGATAATCTACTAACTGGTACTGGCACAAAAACATAATTGGCTGATTTACTTCAGTTCAATCCTATATATGTGCTATACATTGTAAATCTATGTCTGGAGGGCTGTTCATTTCCAGTTCTCTAACGTAAATGCATGGAGATGAGCAAAATTGTCCAAACATTAGTATAGCTCTATTATACTCATTAAACAGTGGGTATGTCACAGGTTCATTTAATATAAAGACAATGTTTAGTCTCATTATGTGAATGTAGGCCAGTTTCTTTTAGTGTGCATCAGTTGAGCAATTTTCCATCACTCATGCTTGCCACCTACAAGCGGCATAATGTAGCTAATGGGCTCAGACCACAATCACATATAGTGTCCTTACACATGTGAGTGTACATATCTTAATCTAAATGTTTTCAAACATGTTTCAAAGTGTTTAAGCCATAAATATAATTGAAACGATGCATTTAAGATAGTGTCTGTAGGCACTAAATTAATATAACAACAACATCTGTGGCACTTAGGCTTTACCCCCTAGAATTGCTTGACATTTTCCAAAAGCACGACTAATTATATTTCTGGCTAATGGAAATGCATTTTGATGGGCCGGTGTTAATGAAAGGTGGATAAATCAGACCTGGATGATATCCAGATGTGGGAGATATGAAGTGTAAGATGGGCCTAAGAGAGAGAATCACAATGTCGCTTCTTGCTACTATAGTTGCTGTTCAAGCCAACTTTTCCAACATTGAAGTGACCACATTTCAGATAAATAAAACTAGTTTGGTAATGTTAGTTGGAGGCGTCATGTAGGTCCAGAACTGGGAGCTTGTGTGTATGTTCACTATCCTCTCCCATTGATGCATTACTTCATTAAACTCTGTTCTCTAACTGGAGGAGGTGCAAGGTCGAGTTTATTTTAGCAAGCAATTTTCCTGCTCCCTCAAGCATAGGAGCTTTTCTTTCTCTCCCTCTTCATCTGTCTCTTGTTCATCACAAATGAAGAAGTAAAGGTAATACACAACAGAAAGCTCAGTCAACGTATTGAATCACAAAATGAAAAGGAAATGCTGACAGAAAAGGTCAGTTATACAAAAGGAATTAACTTGCTACAAGGATGTATGATTTCATAATACCCCTTAAACTCTAAGTGTAGTCATGCAAATGTATGTCCTTCACCCTTGAACTGCTATTGTGCTTGCAAATAGTGAAGGATGAGATTTGGAGGATTTATGCTTGTTTTAGACCGTGACCACCTAGCTTGGTTTGGACAGCTTACATTCCCAGATTTGTGTGTGTGTGTGTGTGTGTGTGTGTGTGTGTGTGTGTGTGCGTGTGTGTGTGTGTGTGTGTGTGTGTACTAAGTGTGATTCGGTATTGTAGAGGCATTTGAATGGGAAGTTAATATTGCATACACAGTAAGTTTATATTTGTACAACTGTTACTTTGTGGGCACCTTCCTACAGGTCCTAAAGGTATGTAAATACGTGCTGAAAATTGCTAATCCCTAGGGATGTGTCAAAATAAAAATCATATTATTATTATTATTATCATATTATTTTCATGATATGGATCCAATAAATAAGCAATAAAAGACCAATAAATAAATATAAAATAGATTTTAAAAGTGAATTTAAGCATCACAATTTTAAAATGGACATTCATTTTGAGATTTATTAAAGATTATATTTAACAGTTAAAATATTAATGTTTTGCAAGCATTCACTTTACATCATGGTAGAAATAATCTAAATGTAAAAATAGAGGAAATTAGCATGCAAATAAACATCTATTATTATCATTAATTCTCTAATGTCGACCATTTATACTTATATGGCACCAATATATTCTAAACACCTACTGTGGTCACATTTAACATTGTTCTGTGAATTTATGCAGGCGACCTCCAGTGATTTCAATAGCAATCCATGGAAATTAGGATTTTGCATGATGGTGAAAGATTTCCAGACACAGATTTCGCAATGGTTTAAGTCAGTTGTGCAGATTCACCCTGTTGACTAACATACATTTTGCTAATACACACCTAAATGGGATAGTTCCCCCAAAAATGAAAATTCTGCCATTAATTACTCACCCTCATGTCGTTCCAAACCTGTAAGACCTTCGTTCATCTTCGGAAAACAAATTAAGATATTTTTTGATGAAATCCGAGAGCTCTCTGACCTTTCAATACACAACAATTTAATTAACACTTCCAAGACCCCGAAAGGCAGTAAAAAATATTGTTAAAATAGTCCATGTGACTCCAGTGGTTCAACCTTAAAACAAACAAAAATAACGTCTTTATTCAACAATTTCCTTCTAGCCTGTATCAGTCCCCAACGCAGTTTATGTTGTAAATACAGCACACGCATGTGTCGTGGTGCTCACATGAACAGCATCGGCTGCCGTAACTCAGAAGTGCTGCACATAAACTTTTTACTACCTTTCTGGGCCTTAAAAGTGTTAATTAAATTGATGTCTATGGAGGGGACTGAGAGCTCTCATATTTCATCAAAAAATATCTTAATTTGTGTTCCTGTAACATAACAGAAGGGACGGAGACAAGAGATACAGGTAAATGGTGTTTATTGAACAATCAGAGGAGTTGACGGCAGTGCAGGTGTGTGAGCTTGGAATTCGTAAGAGTCTGATGAGGATAACTGAATGACACAGTCTTTGTACTTGCAGATGTAGCGGGCTGGAGACAGAACTGGAACGAAGGAGACTCTGGAGGATCACACAGGACGAGGGAACACGATGGAGACTTGGAGAAACACAGGAGACAGGTAAGTAGGTTTTGGTAGTCCTTAAGGTAAGCATGCAGGTAAGCTTCTTGGTGCAAATGAGACCGGACAAAGACGTGAGTGTGACTTTTGTGTAGCTGGTGATTGCTGTGCTGAAGAGGTGCAGGTGTTCGTGATCAGTACTCTGGTGAAGGAGTGCGCTGTGATTGGGCGACGGTGGAGCTTGGCGTGACTGTGACAGTTACGAAGATGAACAAAGGTCTTACGGGTCTGGAACGACATGAGGGTGAGTAATCAATGACAGAATTTTCATTTTTGGGTAAATTTGTTAAATTCCACCAGGCAAGTATAGAAACATTATCCTGCCCTAAGGCCTGTTCACACCGGGGCGATTTTCGCGAGCGTTTATCGCCGACATTTAACGCCTCATGACTAAACAAAGGGCGCCAATGTGAGTGTGCACACCGACGCGCAAAACGGCAGGTGTAAAAGCGTCATTTAAAAAAAAAAACGCCTCGGGTTCGTTTTTTTATTTTGACGCGGCGCATTAAAAACTGGCCGACAAATGAGATCGGCGCTTTTGTTCACGTGCCTGGAGCTGCTGAAGTGACAGTAAAACACGACTTGGTGGCACTCAAGCACAAAACGGTCTTGCCGAGCACGCATTGATACGACAAGGAAGTAGTAAGTAGACAAAGAAGAAGATGAGCTGCTAATGCTGCTTGCCAGTTAGTAAAAAGTGTGTGAATGGTTTTGGGCATAGACATAATATGTCTATGGTTTTGGCAAGCACGTAAATACTGTCTCTCTTCTTCTTCTGTGTGACAAGCGAGTGTCAGAAGCGTAAAGTGCCGCAGCACCACCTTGTGTACCGGGAGCGCATCTACTGAATGTGCACGTTCACTCGGCAAAAAACGTCACGAAAAACGCTGGCGATAAGCGCGCGCGATATTCGTCCCGGTGTGTACAGGCCTTTAAGTTATGTATTGCATACAATGTAATATTCAATACACTGTTTTCACTATCTAATACACATACATGCACTTTGGATGTGTTTGGCCAGAGTGAACATAACATAGGCGTGCAGGTTTGCAGGGTAAAGGGATCAGCTGTCGAAATCCCTCTGCTCCTCACAGTACTTTCTCCATCTAGCCAAGATCAGTTTGGCATCTGAAATGACAGTTAACTTTAAAAAGAGCATTACGTGAAAAGTATGAATAACACATTTATTTGGAAGTAACTTACTCTTATCAAGTATTTTCGCTGCAACACCATCAGCTCATCCAGCTATAAAGTTTATGGATTTCTACCTCAGATGCCTGGATGATGTCATACCTGTTCATATATCAATCTCTCAACAATGGGCTTTCAACACCTCATGTCTGGTTTTGGATGGACACAGATATCCACCTGTCTGCCACATTGACAAGTAAGCCAAACTTCATTCAAGCGAACAAAGTAAAGCAAGTTCTCCGTTATGAAAGAAGTGCAGTTTTGTTTTCAATGTCAGGCCTCCATCCCTCTCTCACATTGTCTTTCCTCACTCGCTCTCTCTCCCCCATATCTTCTCTCTTTCCTCATCCCTCACTCTCGGTGAAGATTCACAGGCTTAAATTATTAATTCTCTTCCCTACCATAGATTTGTTCAGCCTGACACTTTTATTAAATTACATGTGCTATCAGTCATACTTTGGAGGGATGTTCTTTTAATTTAAGAGGTTCAGGAGATGCTTCTAAACTCACTTGGCTGGGATGTTGTCTTTATGATGGTGCTCTTCTGTTTCTCACATTCCCATTACCTCTCTGATAACATTGTCAATGTCTTTCCACTCGCTATATTCAGTTCCTGCTTGATGTTTTAAGATTCACAATTCTTACCCCCCATTTGTAGCTGTCTAAAGGATAAAACCCTCTCTCTCTCTCAATTTCTTCCAAGAAAAGGGAGAACTAGGCTGTCTGTAGACCATATTAAATTGTTTCCTCTATGACCCTCAGTGACCAGGGATTTATTTTGCTTTCAACAACACTAGTGTCACACTTGTTTTATCAGAGAATAGAGCTCTGAATCCAGTGTGTGTTATATCTGACAGTTTGTGCTTCTTGCCCTACTGTGAGGTTTAATCTACTCTATTCTGCCTAAGGCACTTCACCAATGGTTACTTTCTTTCGCTACTCCTCTATCTAATGCTACTGCTGGATGATCTACACTGTTAATAGCTCTATTATCGGATAAAACAAGTGTGACACCAGTGTTATATTGAGTGTGTCGACATATACAAGAAAACGCTAATACATATAAAAAATCTCATAATTATGAAAACCTACATAACCACCTGACGACATTGAAATGATCTGCCCTAATAGTGCTGAAGATGGAGAGAAATGATGGTATTGGACAAAATAATTTACGTTGCTGATTGGGTTTTGCTTAAACTGTGTTCTTTTATCAACTGAGAACTGTATTTATAATGTGATTTTGCAATTTGAAGTATAACCCTCATCATCTTGGTTTGCAGTAAATGCTTCTCCACACAAACTCTCTACAAGTTTGGGTCGCTTTTAAAGTGGGTCGCTTATAAAGACAAACGTGCCAATTGTCTTCCTAAATTTGTAACAGGGATGTAATTTATAAATTCTGTTTAGACAAGCGTTAAAGGGATAGTTCACCCAAAAATGAAAATGACCCCATGATTTACTCACCCTAAAGCCATCCTAGGTGTATATGACATTCTTCTTTCAGACGAATACAATTGGAGTTATATAAAAAAAAATGTCCTGGCTCTTCCAAGCATTATAATGGCAGTAAACGCAGCCCAAAATTTTAAGCCCAAAAAAGTGCATCCATCCATCATAAAAGTAATCCACAAGGCTTAATTTTAATAAAGCCCTTCTGCAGCGAATCGATGGGTTTTTGTAAGAAAAATATCCATATTTAGCATGTTAAAAAGTAAAATATCTAACTTCTGGCAGGCCGCCTTCCATATTCAACTTACGAAAAAAGCATAACTGGCGCGACGGTGACATTGGATGCAGCATAAGCTTTTTGAAGTGCGAGAGGCATTGCTCTTTCTTTGTAAGTTGAATATGGAAGGTGGTCCGACGGAATATGGATATTTTTCTTACACAAACCCAACAAGTCACAGACATGTAAGCTCACATGTAGTCATTGTTAAAGCTTTATCTACCAATTCCAAATTGTATATATTTATGTTCATTTAAAGTAAATGTTTAATAAAAATTGTTATAAAATTGCTCATGGAAAACAGGTATAATAATGGCATAAATAATATATAAATAATATACAATAATTTTAATAAATATTAATTGTTAAAAGCCAGACAATTTTGTATTTAAAATTATTTTACTATGTAGTGACCCTTAATTTGGAGCAAGAGAATCTGGGGGAGTGACTTTATTGCGTCAGAGATGTGTCACTTTGCTCACAGCTGATTGGTCCAATTTTGATTTGCGATCTCTTATCCAGAACATAACCTGCCACAGAGCAGGTTAGCCATAGAGCATAAGTTACTATGGTGATGAACATCGCTAGAAGCCAAGCCACTTTTATGGTACCTAAAACCCAGGGTTGGCGCAAAATAAACTGAAACACACCTGGCTGTCCACCCTAACCGGCTTCATGGTATAGGTCCCAAATCTGGTGTTATTAAGAATAATCCGTGTAAAATTATTAATTTAAACACTTTATTATATAGTTCAATTGGTTAATATTAGTTAACAATAGAAACGCCAGGGGTCGCTGTATACCTAAAACCACCAGTGGGTAAAATGTACCCATACAGATGATTACCGTTTTGATACAACTAACAAATTTAATATGTCACTGTATTATGTCACTGTCTTCACAAAGTAATGTATAGAGACAAGGAATGATTATTTTTAGTTATCAACTATGTTTTTGTCCTGTTGTTTTATGCTATTTTAAGCAGGCTACACTAATCACTTTTTGGTGAATATAGGCTAAATCAGCCTGCAATGACAACGATAATTATATTGTTCATTACATCATAGATCAGAAGTATTATTTTTTCAGGAAAGGGGCAGACTTGAATAAATAGATACACAATAAAAATTGTCAAACAAAAATGTATTATTAATCCAAAGTTTGAACATTTATAAATAGGCTAAAACATCTTCATATGATAGTGTGTTGTGTGACTGTAAGCCTACACGTTGCTCAAACACAGATTGAAAATAAAGGAATTATAGGGGTAAATTTGACCCGCTGGCGCATATATGTATAAATGCCCCATTTTTTTAAATCTGGTTTTATCTAAACAATTTTGAACAACAGGGGATTGTAAATAACAATTTTTTTTGTAAAATTCAATGACTGGGAACCTTGTACATTTGAAAAACAGCCATGGGTAAATTATACCCCTTGGCGGTTCTAGTGTTAATGCATTTGGTTACATGTACTTACAGTGTACTTACCTAAAAAGTTCTGGGTAATATACGGTAAATACATTGGTTAAGGTTTGGTTTAGGTTTAGTACCTAGTTATTACCCAGTTATTGTAATGATTATAATAAGTACATAATATGGACATGGGGAACAAGACAAAGAAGTGCTACAATAAAGTGCTACCTGAAATATATGTTTACAGAGTTTTAGAAGCCCGCAAAAACAATGGCCACAGTTTCCCATTAGTCACCCAAGGTTAGGCTGTTTTTGAAGCGCCGCAGTGTAGCTCATTTAAAATGGCCTCTCCCTTCCTATTTTGTGAAGCTGATAGAAAATACCTACTTATTGAGTTGAAAAAGTCCCTCTCGCTCTCCCGTTCTCTCATTTACTTACTAATATGATGCTCAGTGAACCGTCGTGAGCCAGATTGACACCACTTTTTTACAGGCTCCCATTAGTGCCATTCAGACTTGTCTCTGCATATTATAATAAACCAATCATGTATGCTGTGCAAATGGCTCCCTTAGTATTCGTTAAGTGAGGAAGACATTGCCTCCAAACTTGAGGCATGATGGTGGGACACAGAGTGATCTTTAGGATGACAGTGCTCATATGGGCTGTTGTCTTATAGTGGGCAGTAATTAGTAGCAATGGGAAAGAACACTGTCCTAGGCTGATGGGCAAGTGATGGCTGATAATTGTCTGGACACACACACAGACAAAATTAGCTACCTCTTGGTATTCAGAGGGAGGCACTATCTGATTGGAGACAAATACTGAAAGCACACAGGATTAGAGCTATCTCAACGTTACTGATAGGAAATCAATGTGTGTGTGCGTGTGTGCATGCGTGCATGCTTGTGTGTGTGTAAATTGCTCAGGTTTGGAAATAAAGGAAACTTAATTTTGTTTCTATCTTTTCTGGATGAAAGTCACAAGTGTGAATTGAGTAAATAGTTTCTTCTCTTTGGTGTATAGTATTTCAGCACTGAAATCAGCATCTTATTTACCACCTGCAGTCCAGCTTAACCCAACCACTAGCTGAAATAGTGTTGCACCGTGAGGTTTTTTAAATTAAGTATTAATTTAAATTAATAATAAATAAATAAAGGTGTCTTTACACCTCCCTTACACCTCCTTTCTATGTAAATTAGGTTAATTTTAAACTGGTTCACAAAATTGTATGATGTTTGCCTGCTGGAATTAATGGTGCACTATTACCACCTGCAGTAAAGGCAACCGAAGACAGAATTTTATTAGATTTGTGATAAAGGAGTTACATTTTCTGTTGATAACAGCAGGGAGAGTTTTGAGGTAAGAGGCTGTTGAGCCTTACATTTAAGGAGGGCAGCTACAGATAGAGCGAGCAAGACCAAAATAAGTGTGATATGTGGGTCCTTTTAATTTTGTTGAAGTCTAAATGTGGGCTGTCATACTGCATTCTGGGTTCCATGGGAATTCTGGGGATTACAATAGTCCAGTATGGTTTTTCCAGATGTTGTTAAAGGGATAGTTCACCTGAAAATGGTATTTCTGCTTTAGTTTCAATTTTAATGTTTTAGGGCTATCAGAGTTAATGCACTACCTGGTATAACAATTATTGCGTTAAACTTCATAGCACAGTCTGTTATTGTTGTCTTTGATATTGTCATGTTTAATGGAGGCAGATTGTAATGGTTTCATTTTTTGTTGTTGTTCTACTATAGCATGTATTAAAAAATAATTTTAATTAAAATTAATTACAATTTTTTTCATTAACTATGATTACACTTCTACGTATCAAACATGGTTAGAAATGCCACAAACTACTCATGTAATTACATCTGTCGTGAATTAAGTGCAATATCAAGTGCAATGATAGACTATAATGATTTCTGTTATGGTATTGCAGCCCTGACATTTAATGAGATCCTGTATTTTTATTTTATTTTACAATCTATTTTATGTAGGCTACTTAAAATTACATTAATCTCATGCCAACATGAAATTGTTTTGTACATACATCTATAACACCTTTGAGCATCATTAAACAGTCAGGGTAAACATAAATGCCATGTCATAATTTAGTCATGTGACACAAAAATATAAGAAATGTAATGAATTAATCCTGTTACGGAACCATACTTAAATAATTTATAGACTACTTAATTGGGATACTTAAAAATGACTTAATTCCATGAGTTTGAGATTATGTGAACAAATTGTTTGTTTAACTTAATTGATTTATGTGGAACCAATGTACAAGATGAAATCATGTAAATCCAACACACGTTTTTCAGTGTACATTTAATTAGGTAATTATAAAATTTGCCCATAAAAAAGATTAAAAAAGGTCCCTGAAAATCATTTCCAGGCAAATATTGCCCCTTAATAGAATTGTTTTTTTTTACCTTGTTCTCGACTACTGATTCAGATGAAAGAGTTACACATTTACTACATGTTTGAGACACATAGAGTTGGCAAACAACTTGACCTTGTGTTTCCAAGGACTCGACCTCTCCTCTAACTGGCACCCGTCTTATTACTTTTTCTTCTCATTCTTACCCTCTTTCACTCGCCATAGTCCTTCAGAAATACATCTCACTGCTATATACAGCCTCACTATAAAAATCTTTTGATGACCCCCTAGTTTCTTGATAGCTCTACCCCCCCAGATCTTGGCTCCATCTCTATTGCTCAATTCTTCTTAATCATGTCTTACTATTGAAGACTTTAAAACCACTGCAGCATCAGCAGTTCATTCAATTGAGATTTGTTACTGATCCATCTCCTGTACTGATCAGAATGGACTGCAGCTTTTTACTGCCCATCGTGCAACCTGCTGCCCACTCAATCCTATTTCCCATCCGCCCCAAAAGGATATCTCTCCTGACAATCTCCAATAAACACCTTCCTTTTCTTCATTTGCAATAAGTCTCATGGTGCTGGTGTCCCATCCACAGCCCATTTCTTAGATGCCTATAAAAGTGATTTACACAATATGGGCACCTTCTTGTCACTTTGGTAAGGAAGCATTCAGGTTGAGTATTACTTCCCTCTCTCCACATTAAAGGTACCACGTTATCTAGAACTTCAGTAGTAACTTCTTTGCTTCCAGTTATGATCATGCTTCCAGGAATGATCTTCATGCAGAGAAATAAGCTTAAATCACACTTTTTTCAAAAAATATAACATTTTTGTTATTATACACCGATCAGGCATAACATTATGACAGGTGAAGTGAATAACACTTGTTATCTCTTCATCACGGCACCTGTTAGTGGGTGGGATACAATAGGCAGCAAGTGAACATTTTGTCTTCAAAGTTGATGTGTTAGAAGCAAGATTGGCAAGTGTAAGGATTTGGGCGACTTTGACAAGGGCCAAATTGTAATGGCTAGACGACTGAGTCAGTGCTAAAACTGCATCTCTTGTGGGGTGTTCCCGGTCTGTAGTGGTCAGTATCTATCAAAAGTGGTCCAAGGAAGGAACAGTGGTGATCCGGCGATAGGGTCATGGGCGGCCAACGCTCATTGATGCACATGGGGAGCGAAGGCTGGCCTGTGTGGTCCGATCAAACAGACAAGCTACTGTAGCTCAAATTGCTCAAGAAGTTAATGCTGGTTCTGATAGAAAGGTGTCAGAATACACAGTGCATTGCAGTTTGTTGCATATGGGGCTGCATAGCCGCACACCAGTCAGGGTGCCCATGCTGACCCCTGTCCACCGTTGAAAGCACCAACAGTGGGCATGTGAGCATCAGAACTGGACCACGGAGCAATGGAAGAAGGTGGCCTGGTGTGATGAATCACGTTTTCTTTCACATCACATGGATGGCCGGGTGCGTGTGCGTCGCTTACCTGGGCATGAACACATGACACCAGGATGCACTATGGGAAGAAGGCAAGCCGGCAGAGGCAGTGTGATGCTTTGGGCAATGTTCTGCTGGGAAACATTGGGTCTTGCCATCCATGTGGATGTTACTTTGACACGTACCACCTACCTAAACATTCTTGCAGACCATGTACACCCTTTCATGGAAACCATATTCCTTGGTCGCCGTGGCCCCTTTCAGCAGGATAATGCGCCCTGCCACAGAGCAAAAATGGTTCAGCAATGGTTTGAGGAGCACAACGAGTTTCAGGTGTTGACCTAGCCTCCAAATTCCCCAGATCTCAATTCAATCGAGCATCTGTGGGATGTGCTGAACAAACAAATCCGATCCACCTCACAAATTACAAATTACAGGACTTAAAGGATCTGCTGTTAACATCTTGGTGCCAGACACTACAGCACACCTTCAGGGGTCATAATAAAGAATAATAATTAAAGAAATATTTTCACAATATTACTGTTTTTACTGTATTTTGACCAAATAAATGTAGCCTTTGTGAACATAATTCAATTCACATGTATTTGTATAGCGTTTTTCACAATACATATTGTTTCAAAGAAGCTTCACAGAAAATGCATGCGTCTACATTACAATTTAAAGTGATTTGTTATCAGAGGAGACTGTGTCCAAGTTATGTATTTCAGAAATGTACAAATACAAAGTACACAGTTCGCTAGCAATGTATTATTAATCAATGTAATAATTTAAGTTACATTCAGGGGCGCCGCTAGCAATTTTGGGCCCTATGAAAGAATTTGATGTTGGGCCCTCTACCACACCAACCTAGCTATCCAAGATCATCTCAGGGGGCCCCAAAAGTGTGTGGGCCCTTAGAATCGTCCTAACTTACCCCCCTTAGCTGCGCCCCTGGTTACATTGACCGAGCCCACACAAACAGTGGGCTCAGTGAAGTAAGGATACATGTTGTTAACAAATGATTAGGGTATAAATATAACTGAGCATGGGTGCATGTTGATGCAGAGCTGGGTCATCTGAAGTCCTTGCAGGAGTTGGAGTCGTCTCTTCACAGGTGATGGTCATCTGAAGTCTTCGTAAGAGGCTGGATCCACCTGGAGCTGACGGATTATCTTGTTACCTCAGGATGGGCGTCCTGAGATAAAACAGAACAAGAAAATATTTTGCGTAGCTGCTGTTCAAAGCATTAAGCAAAGACAATCATGTGCACTGATATAACTGGAGTACAAGGTGATGAGATGCATTATGTGAATGCTTGGCTAAAGAGATGCGTCTTTTACTGGGAGAGTGAGTCTGACCCTCGAACATTATCAGGAAGGCTATTCCAGAGTTTAGGAGCCAAATTTGAAAACGTTCTTCCTCCTTTAGTGGACTTAGATATCCTAGGTACTACCAGAAGCCCAGAGTTTTGTGATCTTAAAGAGCATGATGGATTGTAAGGTGATAGAAGATCAATTAAATACACGAGAGCTAAACCGTTTAGGGCATTATAGGTCAGTAGCAATACTTTATAATTGATACGGAATTGAATAGGTAACCAGTGTAGAGATGATAAAATTGATGTTATATGATCATATTTTCTTGACCTATATAATAAGAACAGCTGCACTTTGGACTAATTTGTAGCTTGTTTATTGAGGATGCAGGATAACCAGCTAGTAATGCATTACAGTAATCTAGTATAGAGGTCATGAATGCATGAGCTAACTTTCTGCATCAGAGACAGAACATGTTCCGTAGCTTAGCGATGTTTCTGAAGTGGAAGAAGGCTGTTTTTGTAACTGTTTCTGAAGTGGAAGAAGGCTGTTTTTGTAACATTTGGCAAGGAAAACTAACTTTACCATGCTCCGAGAGCCCCCTAGTGGTCGGGACCATTTCCGTTGTGATGTGGCTTGATTTCATTGTGTTGTGGCTTAATTTTGTTGTGTTGTGGCTTGATTTCGTTGTGTTGTGACTTGATTTCATTGTGTTGTGGCTTAATTTTGTTGTGTTGTGGTTTGATTTCGTTGTGTTGTGGCTTAATTTTGTTGTGTTGTGGTTTGATTTCGTTGTGTTGTGGCTTAATTTTTTTGTGTTGTGGTTTGATGTCGTTGTGTTGTGGCTTAATTTTGTTGTGTTGTGGTTTGATTTCGTTGTGTTGTGGCTTAATTTTGTTGTGTTGTGGTTTGATTTCGTTGTGTTGTGGCTTGTTTTTGTTGTGTTGTGGTTTGATGTCGTTGTGTTGTGGTTTGATTTCGTTGTTTTGTTGTGGCTTAATTTTGTTGTGTTGTGGCTTAATTTTGTTGTGTTGTGGTTTGATTTTGTTGTGTTGTGGCTTAATTTTGTTGTGTTTTTGGTTTGATTTTGTTGTGTTGTGGCTTAATTTCGTTGTGTTGTGGCTTGATTTCGTTGTGTTGTGCCACCATAAATACCTCAGTCTTATCTGAATTTAATAGGAGAAAATGACAGGTCATCCAATATTTTATATCTTTAACAAAATCTGTCAGCTTGGATAATTTATATATTTCAGCATGACCCGATCTATATATATATATATATATATATATATATATATATATATATATATATATATATATTTATATTTGCAAATATTTGCAAATATTTCCTAAACTTTAATGATGTAAATAACATTGAACTTCCTAGAGCAGTTTACCATAAACACGCAGTCATGTCTTTTACAATGAATGAAAAATAGATGAAAAATAGGTGCTGAGTGATATGAAACAAGTACTTGTTATTCATAAGTTTATTTCAGTCATTTCGTCAAGCTCACTCAAAAAGCAGGAGACAATGCAGGGGGGGGGGGTCCTTTGAGGCATTATAACTCTGTTAACAAGGGTTAACTAAATCACAAGAGAGTCAATGAGGGACCATTCTTTTTGTCATCTATCAATTTCCCATCATGCTTAAGAATATTAATGACAGTGGGTTGGAGATGCGTATGAGCAACATTATGTTGAATGGGGGATGGATTATATATGGGGAATATATACAGAGCTAAAAAAAAACAAAAAAAAACAAGTCTTCTGAGATATGTGCATTCCCTAGTTAAATGAGCTGATATAAATGGTCCACTGCTATATAAGAAAAGAAAAAAAAATCACTGGCAAAAGTGGAGTGTACTTTGGGAAATCACAGAGTAAGAGTAGTGGGAGTGTTGCTTTTCATTACCTGTGAAGCCTGGAAAATCCAATTCCAGCATTCTAAATCTCAACTGAGCCCTGCAGCACTGTGGGCAGCAGCAAAGCATGATGGGAGATCTAAGAGACAGGTAGAACGCTGACATGTGCATGTACACACACACACTCACAAAGTTGTATGATAATGCCAACATGTTCTCATTATATAAGACTAGGAAATAATCACCCCTCTCATTACAAGCCTACAGGCCTCGCAGGCAAAAGAGCAATGTTTCTGAAAGCGGCCAAAGCTTGCCTTGAGAGAACAAAATAAATCAAAACAAACACAAGACTTATATTTCATGCTAGAATGCAGATGGCATGGCTTCTCTAAACTTAAACTGGGCATTTTTTCTTTTCTCTGTTGTTTTGTTTGCCTCTACCCAAGTCTGTTGTGTTCAGCACCGTCCCTATAATTTCACTTGGTGTGTAGCGTGCCTGCATTCATTACAAGGCTGGGAATGCCTAACCAGCCATCTGAAAAGAAAGAGGGGTGGTGGCGCAGAATGAAAGGGAGTCAACTAGGGGCATTATTGGAGGCACTATTATACATTGGTTGAGGCGTGAACGCTCCCCGGCCGTCTTATCCAGGTTAAGCAGGCACGCTATTCCTGGCCAGAGGAGATGTGCTTGGAAGGCCCTAGTGGGGCTTTACTGTAGAGGAAAGTCTGAAAGCCATTATTTTGCCCAGAGTCACAGAAATACAACTGGGAGTCATAAAGAAAGAAAGAAAGATGCATAAGCGAGTTGGAAAGAAATGGATACAAAGAATGTACCATATTGTGGCCCATATGTGTGCTTTATTGTTTATAAAAATAACAAGATTTGTTCATTCAGTATTACAGTAATTGTGATAGTAAATTAATGTATAAAATTGCCTGAATGAACGTGACTGAAAACTGTAGGAATATGCATAATTCTCTAACAGAGTGGAGCAAAATGCAGATTTGAACAATTGTCTTACTTTCATTAGCAACGATTCTGCAAAAACCATTTCCACCAACCAATAATAAGATAATAATGTAAGTAAATATGGACCCACTTAATATCAGGTGGCCTTAAAGGGATAGTTCACCCAAAAATGAAAATTAGCCCATGATTTACTCACCCTCAAGTCATCCTAGGTGTATATGACATTCTTCTTTCAGGCGAATACAATCGGAGTTATATTATAATGCCCAGGCTCTTCCAAGCTTTATAATGGCAGTGAATGGCTATTTCTGTCCTAAAAGTGAATCTATCCATCATAAAAGTGTTCCACACGGGCTCCAGGGGGTTAATAAAGGCCTTCTGAAGCGAAGGTGCGTTTCTGTGCGTTTGTGTAAGAAAAATAACCATATTTAACACTTTAAAAACTAAAATAACTAGCTTCCGGCAGACGGCCTACGCAAGTCGACTTACGGCAAAAAAAATAGTGATGTGTCGTTCATGAACGATTCGTTCATTTCGAAAGAATCTTTAATTTTATGACTTGAGAACAACAAGTTGTTTCAGAGAGCGATTCGTTCATTTTGTGTTGACTGCGCATGCACAACATGCCATCGGTTCTGTACAGGATCTTTTCTGTTTCTGCATTCAGCCTGTCACATGCCTGTCTCGTTCTGTGCTGCACATGTGGTGTTTTGGGTTATTTCTGTCATGTGCATTCCTGCCTTCAGTCTTGACCCAACCCCCCTTGTTATCTGATTATTGATTAATTTTCCCCACCTGTTGTTCCCCATTACCTGCCTTGTTTGTCCTCTATTTAATCTCCTAGCGTCTTCTGTCCGGTGCTGGTTCCTTGTCGTCTTCACGTCATGTTATCATTGTCATGTCATCATTGTCATGTCTTGTGTTCCTGATTTCTTGTATGCATTTCAGTTTATTTAGTTTTCCCCCTCGTGGGTATTTTGTTTGTTATTATTTTTTTATTTATATAAAACCACCCTTTCTTCTTGCGTTTGAGTCCTCGCCTCCTCACTGCACCAGCAGCCATGACAGAATGAACCAGCCAAACATGAGGACTCAGCAGAGGATGAGGAACGGGGGAGAGGCGGCAATTTCCCCTGAAGAGGTGGACCCCATATCGCCTCGCCCTCGTAGTAGTAGGAAAGGGTGGGCTCCTGGTGTTCCCTCAGTTCCAGTGGTCCCAGTTCCGGTGATCCCAAGTCCGGCGGTCCTAGTCCAGAGCCACCCAGGGTGATTGCCTTACCATGGTAAGCTAGTGCATCGAGTACGGGGGTCCCAGTTCCGGTGATCCCAAGTCCGGCGGTCCCTAGTCCAGAGCCACCCAGGGTGATTGCCTTACCATGGTTGGCCAGTGCATCATGTCTGGGGGTCCCAATTCCGATGATCGCAGTTCCGGGGGTCCCAGTTCCGGTGATCCCAGGTCCGGCGGTCCCTAGTCCAGAGCCACCCAGGGTGATTGCCTTACCATGGTTGGCCAGTGCATCGAGTCCGGGGGTCCCAGTTCCAGTGATCGCAGTTCCGGTGGTCCCGAGTCTGGTGGTCCCAGTTCGGGTGGACCCAGTTCCTGTGGTCTCGGTTCTGGTGGTCTCGGTTCTGGTGGTCTCGGTTCCGGTGGACCCAGTTCTGTTGGTCCCTGTTCTGGTGGTCCCTGTTCGGGTGGTCTCAGTTCTGGTGGTCTCAGTTCCGGTGGTCTCAGTTCCGGTGGGGCCAGTCACATGTCTGTCTCGTTCTCTGCTGCACATGTGGTGTTTTGGGTTATTTCTGTCATGTGCGTTCCTGTCTTCAGTCTTGACCCCACCCCCCTTGTTATCTGATTATTGATTAATTTTCCCCACCTGTTGTTCCCCATTACCTGCCTTGTTTGTCCTCTATTTAATTATTGAATTAACTATTTAATTGTTATCATTGTCATGTCTTGTGTTCCTGATTCCTTGTATGTATTTCAGTTTATTTAGTTTTCCCCCTCGTGGGTATTTTGTTTGTTTTTATTTTTTTATTTATATAAAACCACCCTTTCTTCTTGCGTTTGAGTCCTCGCCTCCTCACTGCACCAGCAGCCATGACAGAATGAACCAGCCAAACATGAGGACTCAGCAGAGGATGAGGAACGGGGGAGAGGCGGCAATTTCCCCTGAAGAGGTGGACCCCATATCGCCTCGCCCTCGTAGTAGTAGGAAAGGGTGGGCTCCTGGTGTTCCCTCAGTTCCAGTGGTCCCAGTTCCGGTGATCCCAAGTCCGGCGGTCCTAGTCCAGAGTCACCCAGGGTGATTGCTTTACCATGGTAAGCTAGTGCATCGAGTACGGGGGTCCCAGTTCCGGTGATCCCAAGTCCGGCGGTCCCTAGTCCAGAGCCACCCAGGGTGATTGCCTTACCATGGTTGGCCAGTGCATCAAGTCTGGGGGTCTCAATTCCGATGATCGCAGTTCCGGGGGTCCCAGTTCCGGTGATCCCAGGTCCGCCGGTCCCTAGTCCAGAGCCACCCAGGGTGATTGCCTTACCATGGTTGGCCAGTGCATCGAGTCCGGGGGTCCCAGTTCCAGTGATCGCAGTTCCGGTGGTCCAGAGTCTGGTGGTCCCAGTTCGGGTGGACCCAATTCCTGTGGTCTCGGTTCTGGTGGTCTCGGTTCCGGTGGACCCAGTTCTGTTGGTCCCTGTTCTGGTGGTCCCTGTTCTGGTGGTCTCAGTTCTGGTGGTCTCAGTTCTGGTGGTCTCAGTTCCGGTGGGGCCAGTCACATGTCTGTCTCGTTCTCTGCTGCACATGTGGTGTTTTGGGTTATTTCTGTCATGTGCGTTCCTGTCTTCAGTCTTGACCCCACCCCCCTTGTTATCTGATTATTGATTAATTTTCCCCACCTGTTGTTCCCCATTACCTGCCTTGTTTGTCCTCTATTTAATTATTGAATTAACTATTTAATTGTTATCATTGTCATGTCTTGTGTTCCTGATTCCTTGTATGTATTTCAATTTATTTAGTTTTCCCCCTCGTGGGTATTTTGTTTGTGTTTATTTTATTATTTAAATAAAACCACCTTCTTCTTGCGTTTGAGTCCTCGCCTCCTCACTGCACCAGCAGACGTGACACAGCCTATGGGGCTGTGACTTGGTGAACGAATGACTCAAACCCGAAGACTCGAGGTGAAATAATCAATTCTGTTTCCGCGACTGCATGCATTGCATATGGGGCTGTCACGGCCCAGATTAAACACTGATGACGGAACTAACGACTTGAACCCAAAGACACGAGAGGTGTACTTATCTTTCAAAGGGAACAGATGTGATAAATGTGAAGTGACAAAAGAAAGAACGACTCGGATTCAGAGGTGAGGTGAACTGCATAGCCTGACGACCCAACTAAGCAATGAATTATTTCTTTCTCAAAGTTTGACTTTGGCTGCATTAGCTTATAATTTATTTTTGTATTCCAAATGTGATTAACGTTTGTGTAAGTATAGATGTGTTGGGGAATTTAACATTTAAATGAAATTCTGCTGAAATTAACTAAATGACTTGAAAAAAAGATTAGTTAATTTTGCTGAACAAGATTCAAAGATCCGAGTCCATAAAATGATCCGAACTTCCCACTACTACAAAAGAATAACCCCTGATGAGATGTATAGGAGGATCACAAGTTTCGATGCCTCTCGCGGTTCAAACAAATAGACTGGGCAAAAAAATCAAGCCCCTCTTCTTATATCGAAATCGTGAGAAACCTGGCATTTCTCTTTAAAAATTCTCGTTTTTGACTTCTAGTTCATGACTGGTGTTTTGTTTTGCTCTATCCTCTGCGCTACCGTGTTCGTCAATTCGTCATGCGTCGGGTCAAGGGTTACTCTTTTGCCATAAATCAACAGGCAGGTGACAGGCAAGGGGTTAAAAAATACCTGCATGTAATTATATTTGTAATTAATTTTAAACTTTACCTGTATCCCACCTCAATATCAGCACAAATGTTTTGCGATACAATATGAACACAATAAGTACATTGTTTTTTGATGTGAGTACATAGTTAAGGCCACCTAATATAAAGTGGGACCATACGTATATATGTTTGTATATATCAGCATCTTTAAAAGCAATAGTTTTATATTTATCAGTCATTATTAATTTGATTATGTCATTTGCAATGCTTCATTTTAGTTCGTTTTAGTTTTTTCTTCAAATAAAATTGTGATGTTGTGATCCACCTCTTAGTTGGTTGGATTTGTAACTCTTTTACATTACTTTTTGAATCCCTGTTTGTCTTATCAAGCTTTTTAATATGGCTTTGTTTTACTGTTACTGTATATTAATTTCTTTTGATGAATTTCAATAATTTTCAATCCTCCTTCCTTACTTTCATATTGAAATTACGATAACACTTTAGTTTAGGGTCCACTTATCACTATTAAAGTTGCTTATTAGCATGCATACTACTATGATATTGGCTGTTTATTAGTACTTATAAAGCACATATTAATGCCTTATTCTCTGACCATATTCTACATCCCTTAACCCTACCCAATACCTAAACTTAACAATTACCTTACTAACTATTACTGAGTAGTAATTGGGAGTTTATTGAGGAAAAAGTCATAGTTAATAGTTCGTAAATAGTGAGAATTGGACCCTAAACTAAGGTGTGACGAAATTCCAATTCTGCATCCTGTTTGCAAACTCAAGATTTGACATTCAAAAGTAGGTCAAAAGTAGTTTACCTTTTCCCAGATGACATATTTCATCTGCTGGAATTCTGTTTTGTCACATAGGGCCACAGGAGCTAAGGAGCTGATTTGTTGATTTGTTGTAATATGCCATAGGTCGAAGAATGCATGATGTCCAAGAATGTATTTATACTACACACCTGCAGAACGTAGTTCATCTTGAAAGGGAAAATTTTGTGAATACAATGAAAATACAGTAACGAAAGAAGCCGTTTCAGCAGCAGAGAGGAAGTGAACAAGAAAGTTGGTTCGTAGTATATAGCTCTCAATATCCTTAGAAATTGAAACAATCTGAAATTCCCATTTACCAATATATTAAACTTTAGTTTAATCAACTGCAACAAACCAAATATTGGACAGTCAGTTGATACTTTGTAGGACAGAGGTTGAACATTGAGCAGTTCAGAAACTGCTCTAATCAGCAGTAATGATTAGACTGTAAAAATGGTGTTAGATGACAATAAACTTGTTCTTCAGAAGACAGAGGGTCATCTACAATCTAATCAGCATGGATAATTGATCGAGCAACAGTAGAAACTGTCAGCAGACCACAGCTTTTCTGTTTACTGAACTTGAATGACCTTACCTGGACCACACAAAGAAGAAAGCTCAACAGTGCCTCCACTTTCTACAGAAAAAAAAAAAGAGTACTGATAGCAAGTTTATAAATTCATGACCATGGCTTATAAAAATAAGGGAACACTAAGTGCAGTTTGTAAAGATTACAAAATCATGAGCACAAGTTCATGGTTCTGAAAAAAATATATATCCTTGCTGGCCCGAGGGCAGCTCCATAGACAGGCATAAAATGGTCTTATGTTTATGAATTCAATGTCAGTGGTGTTATATATACAAATTAACTTCTGTGAAGCAGGCATACATGCAAGCATAGGAAATTCAACTTCAACATTATCTCATTTAGGCAATCACAACTTCATTATAAATAAAATTCTTATAGCTGGGCACTTCATCATGGATTCACATCCCCTGTGCCCAATAGCTCTTCAGCTCATTTGCTTAAGTGAATCTAAGATGAATCAAAATGATATGAAAATTATTACTGCTCCTTGCAAAATGCAATTAAGAATGATGGTAATACAAGGAGGGTGACAAGTGGGAAATTAATTTGACACAAGTACAAAATGAAATTATCTAAACATCACACTTTTAGTCAAAGTGATACCTGTTGAAGGGAGTCACATCTAATAGATCTAATCAACTGATATAATTAAATATGTTGGTTAAAAGTTTTCCTAACAATATTTAAGGGGAGTTTACCTAATACATCTGTGTAGTTAATGGCCTGTAGTATGACATCCTTTGCTCCTCATAACTCCTCATTTGCTTCTCTTTTATTATTATTATTATTATTATTATGCAATTATTACACTGTAAAAAATGTAAGGCCTCTCCAATTCAAAATTTTCTAGTGAGCGATCACATCTAAATTTTTCAATTGGCCAAATTGAATTTCTGTGAATTGAATTTTATCAATTGTAGCAACAGCCTGTTAACATGGACTTAATTAGAAATAATATGTTGAGCCAATGGAAAAATTTAATTTTCCTTATTGAAAATAAGGTATTTTCACCAAATATCCTGTGTTGGAATTTACTTGTTAATAAAGTAATGTGATAAAATGTCAACCCTGTTGTCTGTGTTCTGTATTTTGCTTAATATGTTTATGTTTTTAGTCATTTTTGTCTTTTGGGACAGTGAGAAAAAAAACAATTGTTACTACAATGTAAAATATTTAATTGGACCAACCTCACAGTTTCACTGTAAAACATTTCTCCAATTCAAAATTTTCTAGTGAGCGATCACATCTAAATTTTTTAGTTGGCCAAATTGAAAAATTTAGATGGGATCGGTCACTAGAAAATTTTAAATTGGAGAGGCCTGACATTTTTTACAGTGTTGGTAAACTCTGAATATTCAAGAAGTCTTCTGCATAACAGGATGTCTTAAAGTGGTTAAGAAAACACGGCACTGCAAGCTAAAAACCTGCAAATAAAAATAAAAACTAACATTAATGGCAAAGTTTCCCTGCATCACATCTGGCAAATGAGAGAACAGAAGTTCATTATATAATGAGGATGAGACGAATGAATGGATGAATAAGAAAATCGAGCTTGACGTGTTTGATATTAAAAGGCAATAACTTAAGCCCTGAAAGAGGTCGACGCCAAATGCAATCTCTGGCACCGTGATATCGCATATATCACACAAATGACTTAATTTACTTATTACCTATCATTTTAGACAAATAAGACATGAGGAAAATCAAACTATTGGCTACCCTTAGAGTAAACGAGAACACACGCATGAAACCAATGAATGCATGAACTCGTGATTCTACAAAATGTCTTTTAAACTTCATACCGGGTCATAAAGCAAAACTCTGTAAAATAATTTCAGTGCTAAATACTCACCAACGTCTTTGTGAGATGAATATCTCTCTATTCTCTTGGGAATGTCTGTTTCGGTCTTCAGCACCTGCTGGTTCGGCTCCGCTCGCGCTGCCGCTCCCGCGCTCCGCATTTGAAATCTCCACACAAACTTTTTTTTTCAAGCGCATTTTGCGCATGCGTATACCATTTTTCGGACGTAGGACTTGTTCAGCCAACATGGATTTTTTACTTCGACTTCATAGATTGACTGAGCACAATTAAATATGTTCGGTGAATATACAATTTTAATTTTGAGTTAAGACCTTAAGCTATGATTAGTACAATGCATCTTTTTGCATGGGGATAATTATTTGGAAGTAATTTATTGGGCCAATATATAATGATCAATTGTCACAAGTTTTCCCCCAAAAATTGTTTTACAGTGCATGAGTTTAGATTAGGGTCCAATACTCTAATTAATTACGACTTATGCCTCAATAAACTTATTACTGCTTATTAATAGTTAGTAAGGTAGTTTTTTTAAGTTTGGGTATTGGGTAGGATTAAGAGTTGTAGAATATGGTCATGCAGAATAAATGGTAAATGGACTGCATTTAAATAGAGCTTTCAACAGACACATGGCCATCCAAAGCGCTTTACATATTGCCTCACATTCACCCATTCACTCACTCATTCACACATCGACGACGGTGTCAGCCATGCAAGGCGCCATCCAGCTCGTCAGGAGCAGCTGGGGTTAGGTGTCTTGCTCATTGCCACCTCGACACTTGGTCAGGTTTGTAGACAACTTACATGAACCACTGAGCCACTGCCACCCTACACAATAAGGCATTAATATGTGCTTTATAAGTACTAATAAGCAGACAATATCCTAGTAATATGCATGCTAATAAGCAACTAGTTAATAGTGATAATTGGACCCTAAACTAAAGTGTTACCAAAATGTCAACTTTGAGTAACAAGTAAAAAGTATATTTTTAAAAGGTGGTTTAGGGTATTTTAATAAACAACACAGGTTAAAGCATATACGGTACATTAAGTAACATAAAGTATTTGAGAGTCCTATTGTTCCAACATTTTTAATGACTAAGATATAGAATGGTGATAATAGAGAAAAGCACATTACCTTTTGCTTAAAGAGTGTATACACAGCTCATCAAACACACTTAAAAGCAATTTAAAGGAATCACAATACTCTCTGGAAAAGCAGGCAACCTTCGATTAAAGGGTTTAATTGCAAATTAAGTATTCATCACAAATGAGAAAGCGCAAATGAGTGTGTGTGTGTGTGTGTGTGTGTGTGTGTGTGGGCAAGGAAGGTAAGGACAGGGAGGAACATGGACTGTACTGGTGCTCTGTTTATGGCATGACGTCACTGGACTGTCTCCTGGGGCAACCAGATGTTCACTGAACTCTCTCATGTGAGGCAGACGTTGAGAATGAACGGTTTTTGACGACAAGTTCGGTACACATTCCCAGAGGAGAAAAGAATGAAGAGAGATAAAGAGAATATGGGCCCTATTTTAACGATCTGAAACGCAAGTGTCAAAGCGCGAAGCGCAAGTAACTTTATGGGCGGGTCTCGGCACTGTTGCTATTTTCCCGGCGGGATAAATGGCTCTTGCGCCCGGCGCAAATCTAAAATGGGTTGGTCTGAAGTAGCTTCATTATTCATAGATGTGGTTTGGGCGTAACGTGAATAAACCAATCAGAGTGTCATCCAACATTCCCTGTAAAAGCAGGTGCGCAAGTTCCATTATGGATTGCTATTATTATGGCGTATTTACCAGGCGCACGCCAGGAGCGGTTCACAGCCGAGGAGACTGATGTGCTTGTAAGAGCAGTGAAAGACAGAGAAGGTGTGTTGTATGGGGATGGGAGAAACCCACCCAAAATAGCGTCGGTTAAACAGGCGTGGGAGGAAATAGCCACAATTGTTTCATCAGCTGGCATCCCCAGGACGTTGCACCAGTGCCGCAAGCGCTACAATGACATCAGAAGACGGGGAAAGTCCAAGCTTGCCAGCATCAATCGGGCACGCCGTGTAACGGGAGGTGGATCTGCCTCTACTCAGGACCTGACGCCAGCAGAGGACATCGCTGCGTCCACCCTCACCGATTTTTTTTCCTGGTTCTTGACGGACAAACCAATTTGTTAGATATCCTTATATACATATATGTCTTGCCAGAAGTTGCCACTATTGGGCAAACAGGTCTCCTTAATTATTAGACTACAATTAGCCTGAATAATTTGTAAGCTAGATTTATGCCTATTTTTTCACATCTTCGTGGCACACCACAATGATTTCCGTCATCTCATGTGTTAATATTTTTTAGTGTAACAATTTATGATTTGCAAAAATAACTGTTGCATCTGTGTAGATTACATGGGCAAAGTGTATGCGCGTTGTGCACGCTATTATAGTCAAGCATGCGCCCTTAAAATAGCATAATTAACAACGCGCAACGCGCCACTGACTTTAGACTAGGTTTTTTCTGGTCAGTGGCGCAATTTTTTAATGGAACAGCAAAATAGCACCAGGGATTGTTTGCGCCGGAACACGCCTCCTTTTTTGCGCTGAACCGCCCAGGTAGCGCAAGTTCATTCACTAGTTTAGCGACGTGCTTCTGTGGAGGGAAAAACGCGCTTTGCGCGGGTGCAAAATAGGAATGACACATGCGTCGGTGTACAAAGTCAATTGCGCTGGGTGCAAGATAGGGCCCTATGAGAGTAAAGTTTTTGACAAACTTTTCAAAAGAGCGAGAAGGGAAAAGTGTGATGTTTCTTTCACTTCTCGGTAACAAAGATACATAGGTAACAAATTCAGAACTCGTAACGTTGCACTGCCAGCAATAATAACATTCTACAGTTGTTTGAGTAATAGTCACACAAAACCTGCTATTGAGTTTGATGCATGTTTAATGTAAAAAAAAAAAAAAGAAGGATAATGTTTCCTAGTCATTGTCGTGTTATAGCACAGACAGAGGTGTACCAGGAGAGGAGGGGCTAAATAATTCGAGAGCAAGAGAAGAATTTGTACTTTTGGCTTTGTGTCAAACACACTGACATCTGGTACATTTGCATGGCAGTCAAAGATCCTCGGATTATGTTCTTACAAGAAGACTGCAGTGTCTCATTTAACAACATAATCATCTTATGAAGAATGCAATGTATTATCTCTGCCACTTTACAAGGCCCAGAAATCGCTTGTCTCTCTGTTGCAGTCACTAACTTTGATGTTTTCCCCCTTTTCTATATCCACTCTTCACTCCCCTTGTCATTTTTGTCTTTTATTTTATCCATATAATTCATAAATCATATATTATGAACTGAAAATAGCTACATCTATTCTTAAAGGGTTAGTTCACCCAAACATGAAAATGCTGTCATTAATTACTCACCCTCATGTCGTTCCAAACCCTTCTTCGTTCATCTTCGGAACACAAATTAAGATATTTTTGATGAAATCGGAGAGCTCTCTGACCCCTCCATAGACAGCACTTTCAAGGCCCAGAAAGGTAGGAAAGACATTGTTAAAATAGTCCATGTGACTACAGTGGTTTAACCTTAATTTTATGAAGCGACGAGAATACTTTTTGTGCACAAAAAAACCCCACAATAACAACTTTATTCAACAGTCTCTTCTTGTCTGTGCCAGTCTCCTACACTGTAGACATAGTAAATACATAGTAAAGCTTACCAACTTACCAACTTGCCATCAACGCATGCGTGTGATGCTGATGTAGAAGCTAGCCAATGGTGAGCTGTTCTGCTGTAGAACTTGGAAGCGCTGCACAGTTTACACTGCATCAACTGCGTAGGAGACTGACACAGACGTGAAGAGATTGTTGAATAGAGTCAATATTTTTGTTTGATTTTTGTGCACAAAAAATAATTCTCGTCGTTTTATAACATCAAGGTTGAACCACTGTAGTCACATAAAACATTTAAAGGATGTCTTTACTACCTTTAGGGTAATTCAATTGCTGTCTATGGAGGGGTCAGAGTGCTCTCCGTTTTTATCAAAAATATCTTAATTTGTGTTCCGGAGATGAACAAAGGTCTTTGTGAATGATCACGTTTGGGTTTTGAACAACATGAGGGTGAGTAATTAATTGGGTGAGCTGACCCATTAGATGAAGATCTGTGGCTTATGTTTCTGAAACTTTTTTTCAGGGTTGGCAAGGTAAGACCCAGCGATTTCTTTAAATCAAATAAAAAAAATAATAATCTAGAGAAAATAATTTAATATGCATCTAACTGTGATTGCGTAGCCTGCGTGGAATACCTTAAAACGAATGTGGAATGGAACACACATGGAACAAATTTCATGTAACTGCACCTCAACAAACACTGGTTAAAAAACTGGATTACCGCTCCTATGTAATTTTATGAATTTCAGCATGGCATAAATTCTCTTTCATTGACTCATTCATACCATAAGTGAAACAAGTAAGCAACCGATCAAACAGTCAGTCCATTCATATAGTATGAAGATCTAACAATCATTTATACTGATTTTATTATATATAACAGAGAAGCTTTGTAAATATTCAATTAAATATCAAGAATATGATAAATCAAGAATATGCCAGATATCTTTTTCCATTATAAATCTGCAAGTTACTAATGTGTTTGTGTTTTGATTAATAGGCTTTGAAATAAAAAGCCACCACCTAAACTTCTGGACTCATTGAACCTTTCCTGTCTCTCTTGCTCTAGAGAACAACAGTAGCTGAGTCACCTTAAAAAAAGTCTTACCTGAGTCAACAGGACAGTGTAAAATTGCTGATGCTGGCAATTCCCACTTCACCCAGCGGTGAGAAAAGCGGATGTCCATTAGCTGCAGCAGTTGTCCTCGGTGGTGTGCAGTCACACTGGCACAGGAGCCTGTTGGACAGGAATTGATGGACAGATGGAGCGATTGTTTCACGCTTTTCTTTCAAACTAGGACAACATTTCACTGTCAGCAGAAAAACAACAATTTCCCAAGCTCCCTTAAACAGAAAACATTTTACATAATTCAAGATGCATTAACACAAGTATTGTGTGTGTAGACAACTGCAGAGGTTAAAAAGTCTATATTTCTTGCAACACCACCACTCATGCCTGTGGCTGGTGAATAAAGACAAACATGAGGGAACAGAGTTGTTAAGCTGTATTGAAGCGACTCGACTGTATCTCAGCAGTAAAGTGTGGGCGGTCAGGGGATGCCAGACGTCCCAGTTTATTCTTTGGCCAAATCTGTAAGAGATGACAAACAGAGTAACACATTAAAGTTAGTCTTGAGTTGTTATTCACCAAACTGGGACATCGGTGTGGCTCCCTGCTTTTGCTGATGAGCCTGAACCTGAAACAGCTGTGCTCCAATTTTTAGAGCTCTACCTGTGAGCTACATGCTGCTTCACAATGCCATTTTAAAGTGATTAAAAAGTCTCAATTCATTTTCCTCAAGAATCTAAACTACCCCATTAGGGTTAAGAAACAACATGCTTTTAGGATTCAAGGTCTGCCCATTTAAACTTTATTTTGAGTGTGACCTGGTCTAATTTGCAGTGAAAATGTGAGAGAATGTTATAATGATTTTTTTATAAACAAACTATATTTTTAAAGTCAATGTAAATCTCGATTTTGAATCCCTTTTAACTGTAATGTGATCAATTGCTGTGTGAAAAAGGATTTCAAGGAGAACATGTAGGGCAGGACTTGATTTTATCTATAAAGATCTGATGCGTTAAAATTGGGCGTTATATACCAGAATGGAGACTGAATGTGAGTTCCCATATTCACATTAACCCTTAAATGCATGACTGTTTCACCAAACATTCTTACATATTCAGGTCTTTAGCGACCCAGATCTATAACTAAAATGGGTAGATCTATACCTGACGCGATACTATATAAAACTCCTGCTATTAGAGTAACAATTACAGAACATATTTTGTTACCTTTTGGAGCTTGGAAGGGTTCAGTTTGAGCAGATGTTTTATACCATCACCACTGTCCTCGTCAGAGCTTATTTCAGCATTCAGCATCTAGCTCATATTCACAATATCACGCATATTCTCAAAACTCATTTTCATCTTGAAAATAAATATTTTTATCATTGACAGCTTCCTTCACCAGATCCATCATCAAGTGACAGTAATATTTGAGTGTTCAGTACTTCCTCTGCAGTAAAACGCTGAGCCATTTCAAGTTTTGCAGATTATAATTATTATTGTTTCGTTTTCTGTCTGAGGTAACTATGAGTGAAACGTCACTTCATCATTATGTATCAGACATTGCCACCTTGTGGATTAAAGGTGAATTGCACTTATTTCTTCATCATAGATTAATTTATTATTGTGCAGGAAAAAAAATTACGTACAATCTTACACACCTCGGGTCGTTAGCGACTATACAATTTTGACAAAAAACTAGTGGAAAAACAGGTATTCAATTATAATTGTATAATTTGTATAATTCTTGTTATATTGTTTAAAATTGATTGATTGAGGAATACTAAGAAGGTTGATGTCTAACTTTAAAAAATGAATGAGGAGGAGGGTTGTGAATGACGTCTCGGGTCGCTAAAGATCCGAGGTATGCATTTAAGGGTTAATTAACATTAGCAAATGGCGTGTACAGTTTAAGCCATGTCAGCATATATAATACAGATTGTTTCAAAGCAGCTTTACAGTGATATTAAGGATTAAAGCTTACCTATTTTTGTTTTCTTTTGGAAAAATATGAATGTTTTTGATAATGATACCGTTATTGTCTCCGTGTGCACTACAGAAATGCAAATTTGCTAAACAGTGATGTAATGTCAATGCATTCAGTCTACCGGCGAATAGTTTTTCTTTACAAAGTGACCTTGCCAACTACTGTCCTGGCATTCATAATACAGGATTTTTAATAATTTTTGCAGATCCGTGTTAATAGGGATTGTTTTGACAACGTTGTTGTCTATACATGACAAACGCTAATATGTTTTTAGTACATTGCTGTCATGTAAACATACCCTTAGTCATAATGGTGTCAACTTGTATTGTTTCCGGGTGCAAGAATTCAAAGAGTAAAGTGAGTTACTTTCAGTTTTCTAGTGAATGATCACGTGCATTGTAGGCATTGGCTATAAAGGCTGCAAAGAATCGTAGATAAGGAGAGAACACTGCAATGGAAAATATGAAAAAGTAGTAGTTCAGTCAGTTCCACTTAAGTCAAAAACACCATAGACAAACTTTTAGTCAACTTTTTATTGGCATATTTTGCCAAAAATTACATTTGGCGATATGGCTCTGTTCTAAATTCCCCATCCTTTTCATGAGCTCCATGAAAAGCCAAGGCAGGGAACAGCAGCAGATTCTGTGGACAACCTCCCATTTTTTAAACTGGGAGGGCAGCAAAATCCCCCATTTAGAACAGAGTATGCATCAATGACAACAGAATGACATTGATTAAGTTAAACAGTTTAAGGAGGAGCTGGGATGGAGGTGGGTTGCAAAGCAGCGTGCAGCAGAAGCAGCCAAGCAGGCAGATTGAACTGAAGCTACGCTTAAGTAAGGCGTCCTGTTTGAGAGTTGCCAATTGAGTGCATAGCATAGGAATCGGATCAGCTGATATGGGCAGGGTTGGAATTTTTCCAATCAGCTGATAGCAGATCTTGACTACATGGCCTGCCTGACGCAGAATGCTTGATTAGTTTGTAGTTTTCACAAAAGCCCTGGAGCTGTCAAAATAATCGTGAATTTCTCTGTCCAGGTAGCATGGAGAATGTGTAAACATAGTTAATTTACATATAGGCCTACTACCGACATTAGAACAATACAAAGTGGGTTGAAAATCAGCTTTTTTTCATTTTAAATGTTCTTAATTTTTCCAGTTCTCTAGATATTAAATACTTGCACACTTCCGTCCTTCGGATGAGACGTTAAACTGAGGTCCTGACTCTCTGTGGTCATTAAAAATCCCAGGATGTTCTTCGATAAAGAGTAGGGGTGTAACCCCGGCATCCTGGCCAAAATTTGGCCATTGGCCCCTGTCCATCATGGCCTCCAAATCATCCCCATATATATATACATGATTGGTATCATCCCTCAGTCTCCTCTCCACCAATCAGCTGGTGTGTGGTGGGCGTACTGGCGCAATATGGCTGCCGTCGCATCATCCAGGCGGATGCTGCACATTGGTGGTGGTTGAGGAGATTCCCCCCTTCTATGTAAAAGCGCTTTGAGTGAGTTCCTAGAAAAGTGCTATATAAAATGTAATAAATTATTATTATTATTATTATTATTGCACACATAAATGGCAAATAAGCCAGATCAAGTATAAAAATGGTGGCCATTCACAAGTCATTCACGAGTGCTGGACTTGGTTTCTCATGGTTAGCTGTATGGCATATGGTGGCTGACTACAGACAGTTTGTAGAACAGGTGGCAGCCTGGCTCTACATATGAGAGAGTGAGAAATCCTTCCTGTGCACTGATACGGGGGACTCCTTTAGTTTGGCTGGATTTTTAGAATAACAACTGTCTACCTCTGCACAGGAGGAATTTTGATGGAAATCAAAGGAATGACTGACAAAAGGCAATCAGAAAACTTTGGACATAACAATGAAAAATATTTTATATTAAAATACATAAAACATAAATACATAATATATAACATTAACCTATGATACGTAATGCATGAATTTACGTTAATCAATTGAATTTTGTGTTAACAAGAAGTTTTTTTATAAATATTTTTTTAATATATTTTAATATAATGTAAAAACTACACACTATAAAAAGTAACAAGGCATGTTTTGTTTTGTTTCCGAGAGAGTAGGTATTTATTAGGGAAGCTCTTAGACCAGCATAAGACTAAGAAATCATAATAAATAGTAGTTGTTTCAAATTTAAAGATCAATATTTCAGTGATGGTGTTTCATTTCGACTTTTCTGCTCATGCGTTTGTGGTGATTTTCTACTTTTTCTGCTGTGTGTCTGCTTTGATTTATTGAGAAACATTCTCTAAAAGCGTAAATATATCGAAACATTTTCATTTTGGGAGCATGCCTCAACACACGAGAATTCATTCTTTTTTTTTCCACACAAAACAATTTGCCACACTTCAGAGAGCTCTAGATTTAGGGAAAATCTGAGGTTTACTGGTATATTTATAATGAGTTTTTAGACATTCCAGCTTTCACAAATAATTAATGATATCAATATGAAGATATGGATTGATGCTTTATGACAGACCATTTCTTATTTTTCTGCTTTTTTTGCTAATAAAAAATTCTAGCAATGAGTGGCATTCTCTCTCCAAAACAGTGAGTCTTCATGCACTTATAACTTAACACAGCCTAGTTAATTAAGCCCTGCGAAACTAAAGACTCTTCATCTTTTCACGATTACTTCGTACTTCACTTGCTTTAAAGTTTACTTGCCTCTATCTGTCTTTCTACACACACACACACACACACACACACATGCACACACACACGCTGACAGGACTAAATCTGGTGTGGGGAGATGGCCTCAGGCATTCATTTCCCTGAGCCAGCATCCTGCACTGCAAACCAATTTGTTGTGATTATATATATATATCTTTTCAATGTTGATTTTTAAATTAGTGCTTAATGTGTGATGCGGGAGCACAACACTAAAATGTGTGTGTAAATATTTGTTTGATACAGGCACAGAAGGGCAGAAAGAGCGAGAAATTTATTCAAAAATGACAGCACCAATGCTCGCTTCTTCCTTATCAGGAACATCTGGCAGTGTAGCACATTAAAGATTTCAGCACACTGTGAGCTGGCTCCAGGCTCAAGGGAATTTCTCACTTCTGTGCCAAAGTAAGACATTGGACAAAGAAATGGCAGTTTAGGAAATGTTAACTTTCCCCATGCATCGCCAAATTTGTTTGTTTTTCTTTAAGTAGAAGACTTTGCTGATAAAATTTGCAACCTCAGGCAATCAGACTTTCACCGTCAACATGATAGGCAGGAACATGATAGGCAGGGAAATAAATAAAACACTTTTATCATCTATAACTATAAGTTTAGCAATAACCACAGGGGACAACCATAGTTCATAAACAAGAATGTGTCAGCCACACCAATGAGAGTGCTGGTAGTATTTTTTCATTACCTCTCATTTCTGTGTATACTTCTGTGCAAGTATTTCATTATGGCTTTTTTAACTGTGCTATGTGGTATGAAGTGTAAAATAACCTCAGGCATGCCAGAGTCCCCACTGTCATAGGCTCTATTATAGTTCAGATGGATCTCTCAACTCTGTCAAGAGGGCCATTATTACCCAGAAGTGTTGTGTTAGTCGTATACCAGGAAAAAGAACACTAGCACTTCTTTCTGCACTGGTTTGTTCTGCTCCTATTATGTAAACTGTAATGGTCTTACCGTTGGTCCATGCTGATTAGTGCTGATATAAAGTACTGCTGGTCTAGCTGGTGAACCAGCATAGTCATCTGAAATTTTGAATAAAGTAAAAAAAAGTAATTGGTTTATTCAAGAGACACAATCATAGACATCAGTAGTACATGCACATTTGTAAACTTTTATGTGTTAAAATCAAGCCAACAGTAACTGACCACAAGGAGGTTATAAAGTTACTAAATTGAATATAAGAGCATGACATATTGTTTACAATATTTACATCATACACTTTCAACTATTGCTGAAAGGGAAATAAACAAGCATTCTGGCATCCCAAGCTGGCAACAGTTTGAAAAACATACTGTATCTTATTCTGGTGACCAACAATGCTGATTCCCTTTTGAGGAAACTCCACACTGCGTCTGATATTGACACTATGGGCAACGAAGCACGTGTGCAACTATTCCAATCCTGATTAGTGCAATGTCACTAACGCCCTCGACGAGCTTGGGGGTTGTGACAGCACTCTTGCCCAAAGCCCACTCGGCAGCAGGTGGATTGGGGACTTGAAAACAGCTCAGGGCTCAGAGGGTTAATGGGTCCTGCGTATAATAGAAAAGGGGTACAGAATCCAGTTTGGTTCTCGTTAGGGGTGGGAATCTTTAGGCAACTCACAATCTGATCCGAATCAGATTCTGGGAGACACGATTCGATTCCAAAATGGTTCTTGATCTACCTTGTTTTCCCTTATTCATTCATTAATTTGTTTCTTAATCTTAATTTGTTTATTTTTATTTAATTGCATATGTACGGAGCCCCTAAAGGGACGTGGTGGTGGAAAAAAATTTGGATGGGAGGATAATTTTTTTCCAAATCGTTTGCGTTCCCTCGCAAAACTTTTGCGTTCCCCCGAGAAACTTTGCGTTCCCTCTCAAAACTTTTGCGTTCCCCCGAGAAACTTTGCGTTCCCTCGCAAAGATATTTGCGTTCCCCCGAGAAACTTTGCGTTCCCACGCAAAAGTTTTGCGTTCCCTCGCAAAGATATTTGCGTTCCCTCGCAAAGATATTTGCGTTCCCACGCAAAGATATTTGCGTTCCCTCGCAAAGATATTTGCGTTCCCACGCAAAACTTTGCGTTCCCTCGCAAAGATAGATGTCCCATGGGCCGTTTCTAACAGCTCAGTAGGCTACGTTAACAATATTGTATCCATTAAATGAGCGGTTAGAGTTATTTTGAACTTGGACTTAGGCTATAGCCTAGGCGAGTGCTCAATGAGTTCGGTGAGCTAAACGTTGTTAAAACACAATGTCTCTTTAACGTAGACAACAAGCTGCAACCTATTTTTCCTCAAAACGAGCCTTATAATATAAATTAATCGGGTCTATATGAGCAGGCGGCTGAGAGACAAGTCCGAAGGGACTGTCTGCAAAGTGCAAAACCCGAAAAGCGTATAGCCTACTACAAGTCATAACTTCAATGTTACACACTGTGTCTCCAAATTCAGTTTACACATCAATGGTCACTTAGTTTGATAAAAACACTTAGTTTGATAAAATTTGCTTTTGCATAATTGTTAGGATTATTTTATTAGGAAAAATGTTCAGCAAACTTCACTGAAATGCACTGTACTGTAGCCTACTGTCACCAAATTCAGTTCACACATCACGCTCTCCTGCTGGTTATACTACAACGCTGAGTTTGGCAATAGCACATAAAAATAATAAAAGTAATAGCACATAGCCACAGGCCTATTCTTTACACAAATGATGTTGGTACCCAGCTAAAATACAGTAGTTGCAAGTTCCATAGCTTTTGCATGATAATTGCTTACTAATTTTGATGGCATTACACTGTATAGCCTACTGTATTAGTATATTGTAGTAGGAGAGCATTGATTGTTATTGCCTATTTTTTAGTAACGCCTTTCGGGTTTTGCACTTTGCAGAAGGTCCCTTTTTACTTGTCTCTCATATATTAAGGCTCGTTTTGAGGAAAATTATGTTGCAGCTCGTTGTCTACGTTAAAGGTGTCATTTGTGTTTTGAACGTTTTTAGCTCACGAGTTATTGATCCGGGAAGTTAAAATCTGTGTAGGCTATACATTGCCAACTACTGAACTCCGAAGCACTGACTGTATTATTTATACTTAAGCCCAAGTTCAAAATAACTCTAACCGCTCCATTAATGGATACAATATTGTTAACGTAGCCTACTGAGCTGTTTGAAACGGCCCGTGGGACATCTATCTTTGCAAGGGAACGCAAATATCTTTGCGAGGGAACGCAAAGTTTTGCGTGGGAACGCAAATATCTTTGCGAGGGAACGCAAAACTTTTGCGAGGGAACGCAAAACTTTTGCGAGGGAACGCAAATATCTTTGCGAGGGAACGCAAAACTTTTGCGTGGGAACGCAAAGTTTCTCGGGGGAACGCAAATATCTTTGCGAGGGAACGCAAAGTTTCTCGGGGGAACGCAAAAGTTTTGCGAGGGAACGGAAACGATTTGGAAAAAAAATATCCTCCCATCCTAATTTTTTTCCACCACCACGTCCCTTTAGGGGCTCCGTACATATGTAATCATGAGTACTTTTTAAATGATTACAAGTTAAAAAATGTAATTAATACAATTGAATGTTAAGATTTTAAATAAGGTAATATAGCTTCAAAATATAAAAGCAAGTATAGTAAATAATAAAGAGGAACGAAACATTACAAGCAATAAACAAAGAGTACTTTCAGTAGCCTATTTAAGAGTATCTAAATGTTTTCAATTCAAAAGCAGTGAGTGATTCTTCGTCTTTCTCAGCTTTACTGTTGTTTGATTATGACTGATGGCATTATTGACAGCGGGAGATCTAATAAGCTGCATTCACACTATTGCTCAGATCTCTTTTGAAATATAAGATATTTTGGTCCTGTCTGTTTAATCCCTGAAAGCATAACGGACTGTGTTTACATTAATTTTGCATCATAAAAAATGCATATTTAAGGTGCATATTTAGCCTAAGGTGCCTAAGGCACCTAAAGGCACCTTAAGTCGCACACAGCTGCATGCGCGAACACTCATTGCAAAGCTCACGAGCAGTTGAAATTGAAAGTAGGCTTATGCCAGTGAATTTCATATTTTTAATATATAAGCCCACAGCATTCCAAACTGCATAAATGATGCCTTCATAGAGCATTTGTAAGGAAAATACCGGTGGGCGAGGCCGTGCACTGCAAGCATAACATCAAGCAAAGCGCACTTTCTCACAGTCCATCCTGTGCAATTAATCCCACAAATGTCCTTGTAATTCACTTCAACCTTTCCGAACTTTACTAAAGATTATTTAATGGAAGGTTTGAGTGGTGTGTGTCTGTGAGGAATTGGAAGTAAGCAAAATACGGTGTTTCTAAAACACATGCAGCGTCGTCCTGTGTCTGCGGTTAAAAACCATGCTCGATCCAGAATTGTTGGAGAGAGAATCGTGATGCATCAATGCATTGATTTTTTTTCTCCCACCCCTAGTTCTCTTTCACCAAGATTCAGCATGTTCCTCCTCTCCAGAGGGATTCCGGGTTCTACAGCCGGTACTTCATAGCTCCAAAGAAGAATGGGGGGGTGCATCCCATTTTAGATCTGCGTCTGTTAAACCCTACTCTGAGGAGTTACAGGTTCAAAATGTTAATGATTCCACTTATCATAGTGTAATCATACGTCATTCATTCAAGATCAGCATGTTAATCTGCATTAAAAACACAAGAAATTAGTTGATGTCTTAAGTTTGTTCTCAGAGTTTTAATTAATCTAAAACAAAGCAACAATTATTTCAGAAGTGTGCACTTCGTCAACAGAATGCTATAGGCTACCAGATTTCTAGTAGAAGTCAACCAAACAGATTTTAGAGTTCTGACTTTGCAAAAGAGTTTCAAGAGTGTCGGCAGTCTGTGGGCTTGATGTCCGAGGCTGAGACTACGTGGAATGAGGCCTAGATTGAAGACTTCAATGGGTTGATTGAAGACTTCAGTAACACTTTATAATAACTACATGCTAAGAAGCATTAGTTAAGCATTAGTAAATAGTTAATTCATCATTTATAAAGCATTAATGGACATTAATAGGAAGTTTATAAATACAGCTATAAATGCTTTATTCTCGATTTATAAACTCTCTATAATGTGTTTAATAATTGTATTTTCATATTTTATAAAGTATCAATTTATCTTTTCTAAATTAAGTATTACATTATTTACAAGCCAGTTATTTAGGAGTTGTCAGTGGTTCATCAGATAATTTAGAAAGTGTAAGTAAAGGATTAATAAACTATTTAAATGTACATTTATACATCTTATTATTTAGACATATAGTAATAGTTACTCACTGTGTTAATAAATGCTTTATTAACATTTATTTCCACTGTAATTCATGATTAATTCAGGTAGTTATAAAACATTTAGTAGTTTTCAGTTAAATATTTTTGTGAGCTCATCTAAAGTGAGGACTATTTATGCCTTGTAAAGCTTTTACAGAGGAGATATAAAGGCTCAGTATTTAGTATATATGCTTATAAATCAAGAATAAAGCATTTATAGCTGTATTTATAAACTTCTTAGTAATGTCTATTAATGCTTTATAAATGATGAATTAACTATTTACTAATGCTTAACTAATGCTTCATAGCGTGTAGTTATTATAAAGTGTTACCGACTTCCAGTGTTGCCATTGTATAAATCAACAGCTTAAACTGTGTTACTTTGCATGCATCTAATAAACACAGTGCTCAGCTTCCTATGGGAAAACGTCTTTGAGCGGGGTGGTTGGTGAGGGACCTGTACTGCCTCCATGAATTGAGAGATAACAGACTAGACTGTAGGGGATGACACCTTAACTGCACGGGGGTTCATGGAGGAAAGTTCCCACACAGTCTGTGATCTAGAGGCATGTCTTCTTGATGGTACTAATCATTCAATCTTTAGGTGCTATCACATTATTGTTGTTTGGTGGATTTTCACGATTGAAATAATTTCAATAGGAATCCACTCAACTGGGAATTTTGCCGGAGGGCGAAACATTTCGTCACACAGATTTTGCAACAGGTTCAAGTTTTGTCACATGAATTCTACATGATGACCAACAGAAAGCGGCTTGGTTTGAAAGTGACTTCTGTGTGTGCTATGCTTCATACAGTGTTACACTATTGACAATAGACCAGGGTTCCTCAGATCCAGTCCTGGAGGGCCATTACCCTACAGAGTTTTGCTCAAGCCCTGTTTAAATTCACATTCTTGTAATGCTAAAGTATCCAGGGCTGGATCTTGAGGAACCCTGCAACAGACAATGTATCGTTTTGCATGCTAAATTTAGACAACATTTCAAGACTGGCCCTATAACACATTGAATTAAACACATTTAAATAAAATGATTGTCTTAAAAATGATTAGTCTCTCAAAACTTGTGTAATCAAGCTCACTCACAATGGCTCAACTTAATAATTTCATGAAAGTTAACTAGCAAATAGAATAGTGTTGTTTTCACTAAATAATTTCAGCTGAATTGGTAAAAACAAAAAACAATGAAAGTTTGTTATTTTCACTTTAATGAGATTTGGCAGAGGATTTTAAATCCCAGTGTGCTTGCTTGTGACTGTTTTAGGAAGTGGCTGGAAGACCTTTTAGAGGCCCTGATGGCTGTTATGTGAAGATTTAGAGGAGGGTTAGTATTGCTGATGAGTCAAGTCTGTGGTTAGATTGGAAACAAGATATTACAAGATCTTCCACAGTGTTTTTGCTCTTAAAAAATGGAATATTTAGCTACAGTAAACCAATTTGAATTGAACTGAGTACACCAGGTTAACCACTTGGAAAACATATAACCATAATGGTCACTTCAAATTGAATAACTGTTTGTGACAAAACAATATCAGCTTTAAATCTAGGCTGATGGTGAAAGTCTAAATAGACAGAAACAATTAAAGGGATAGTTCACCCCAAAATTAAAATTAGCCCATAATTTACTCACCCTCAAGTCATCCTAGGTGTATATGACATTCTTCTTTCAGACGAATAAAATCTGAGTTATATTACAAAAGTCCAGGCTAATCCAAGCATTAGAATTGGATTCATAGTTGCTCTGTTTTTGAAGTCCATAAAAAGTGCATCTGCCCATCAAATAACTGCTCCACGCAGCTCTGGGGTGTTAATAAAGGGCTTCTGAAGCAAATCGATGTGTTTGTGTAAGAAAAATATCCATATTTAAAACTTTATCGAGTAAACTTTCGGCCGACCGCCTTCCCTGTTCAATTTATGGAAAAATTGTTGAAAGTTACCCTGCCGATCGAAAGACTAACGTCATGACGTCACGTACACATCTTGAGTTTCACTTTCAACATTCAACACTTTTCCATGGAATGCGGTCGGTCGAAAGTTTACATAATAAAGTTATAAATATTAATATTTTTCTTACACAAACGCGTCAATTCACTTCAGAAGGCCTTATTAACACCCCGGAGCTGCGTGGAGCACGTTATTTGACGGACAGATGCACTTTTTATAGACTTCAAAAACAGAGCAACTATGAATCATTGTTCTAATGCTTGGATTAGCCTGGACTTTTGTAATATAGCTTCAATTTTATTCGTCTGAAAGAAGAATGTCATATACACCTAGGATGACTTGAGTAAATGATGGGCTAATTTTCATTTTTGGGTGATCTATCCCTTTAAGCAACGTTGAAGTACTCGAGACTCCAAGAACATGGTAGCATTTGGACTTGATTCAGACTCGACTCACTCCCTGTCGATACATTTTATGGATTTCATAAAAAGTTTGATAAAAAAACAAACAAACAAGTAAACACATATTTTTACACTTCATAATATACACGACTTCCAACAATAATTGGTGAGAACTAACTGTGGAAATGGGGTACAAGTGCATGGATGCAGCTCTGGCTCCACTGAGACTCCAGGGCATCCGTGTACTGAACTACATCGACGACTGGCTCATATTGGCTCAGTCACGAGAAATGGCAGTTCGGCATCGAGATGCTGTCCTTGGCCACATGCAGTGCTTGGGGTGGAGACTCAACACGAAAAAGAGCGTGTTGATGCCTTCTCAGAAAACCATGTTCCTGGGAGTCATATGGGATTCGACTAGGATGTGGGCACATGTAATTATTTAAAAAAAGCAAATTTTTTATTATTTTATAATGTTTCCTGAGGTGTACTTGTATTGTTAGTATGATTTTTACATCATAAAATGTCATAATTTAGAACTACATTTTTCTATCCTGATTTTAGCCCTTTGGCTTAAATGCTCTGCTTGAAGGGGTATGTATGCTGTGAGACTTCAGTGTAAAAGCCCACTGCTGTGATTGGCTGACATCTTTGCATTTGAAATGCGTATTACATGTGGAACCCTCTTGAATACTTTTACTAAGTTTTTTTTTTTACTATTACACTTGTCGAGATTAACAAATCGTGAAAGTGTTTATTATAGCATTATTTTTAGATCTTTTCCCATCACATGAAAGGCTGCAGTGATGAGCATTGAGTAGACAGACTGTCTGTTTATTACGTGAATGCAGTGATCTCCTCATTGCAACGTGATTTCTCTCACAAAATGCTTTCACCACAAATGCGTTCATGCCCTCAAGGCTAGATTATTGTATGCCTGCTCGCTTAATAAATAAACTCCAGCTGGTCCAAAAGGCAGCAGCTCGAGTTCTTACTAGAACCAGGAAGTATGACCATATTAGCCCAGTTCTGTCAACACTGCACTGGCTGCCTATTAAACATCGCATACATTTTAAAATCTTACTTATTACTTACAAAGCACTAAATGGTTTAGCTCCCCAATACTTGAGCGAGCTCTTAACATATTATACTCCATCACGTCTACTGCGGTCTCAAAATTCTGGCCAGTTGATCATACCTAGAATATCCAAATCAACTGCAGGCGGTCGATCCTTTTCCTATTTAGCTCCGAAACTCTGGAACAGTCTTCCTAACATTGTTCGGGAAGCAGACACACTCTGTCAGTTTAAATCTAGACTAAAAACACATCTCTTTACTGTGGCATACACATAAAACACTTTTTCAATGAAATGATTGTTAGGCTGCATTAACTAGGTCAGCCGGAACCGGGAACACTTCCCATAACACCTGATGTACTCGTTACATCATCAGAAGAATGGCATCTACGCTAATGATAGTCTCTCTGTTTTATCCCGAGGTTTACTGCAGTCAGCCGGATCCGGGCCGTATCCAGTTCAGATGGTGGACCTGCGCCCAGAGAAGACCAACACAGGACCCCGAAGTGTCTGCAGAGACCGTGATTAGACTCCCCCTGCAACTGCCTCATCGACACGGCATCTCAATAAACCCGTCTCCGGCGTGTTGACTCAGATTGTTCGAATATTACAATTAAATAATACTTAAATCGATATGTCATCCTCAATAAACCCGTCTCCAGCGTGTTGCCTCCGATCATTCGAATATTGCACTTTAATAATTATTTAATCAACATCATCCTCAATAAACCCGTCTCCAGCATGTTGCCCCCGGTCCCTCGAATATTCCGATCTATTATGACCTCTGAGCTGTAAAGCTGCCAGAATAATAATAATAATAATACGCTGTTTGTTAATTGGCCAGAGGAGAACTGGCACCCCGACTGAGCCTGGTTTCTCCCAAGGTTTATTTTTCTCCATTAGGTCACCTAATGGGGTTTTGGTTTCCTTGCCACTGTTGCCTCTGGCTTGGCGTGCTCAGTTGGGGACACTCAATTTTTCAACTAAACATTGAAATAAATCTAATTAATAAACTAAATTAACCATTTAAACTAAATTACTGATCGAATTATTGATCTAAAGCCCACACTGTCACTGTATGATAATTGAAATGAACTGATGACATCAGCGTTTTTTCCAGAATGGCTATACAGCTGAATAAAATTATGCTGCATTATTTTCCTGTTTAACACTGTAAAGCTGCTTTGAAACAATCTACATTGTTAAAAGCGCTATATAAATAAAGTTGACTTGACTTGACAACTAACAGCAAACACGATATCGATATGAATACAGTAAGAGCTTTTTTGTGCAGCATAACAGCATCATTCATTATAACGGGAATTTGAGCAAGTGTGCAGATATACTCACGATGTGTGATTGACAGCTTCGAACATTATAAAGAGAGTGAATCACAATTTAAATAACAGATTTGTTTCATGCTACTAAGAGAAACAATGCGAAGTTGATTGTTTAGTCACTGGCTTGATTAATTGATGCATAAACAGTATTAAATAATTTAGAAAGAAAATCTGTGTGAACTTGAATAATTAGCAACACATCAGAAATCACTGATACCAGATCAGGCATTAATGAACACTGTTACTTACTGTTTGTGGCGGTACTGTCGAATCCATATCATAAAAGTCTGTTTGTAAAGCCTGTGTTGACGTTGCAACTGAATTAAATGTAAAAAATAAACTGATTCCATTTTCTCCAAATTCTCTGGGCGGGCAAAGCAGAGAGAGGGGAGGTAACCTTTCCCCGTATGATGACATATAGGGAAGATTCCAGATTAGCCCATCTGAGCTTTTATTTTCTCAAAGGCAGAGCCGGATACCCAGGGCTTGGCTTACACTTAGCCAATGGGAGACCAAAGGCAGGCTAGGAGAACTCATATTAATGTTAAAAACCTCATAAAGTAAAATTTTCATGCCTTGGGACCTTTAATGTTTTGCAGTGTACCTCCAGTTCTACAGATCCAGCAAGTTCTAGAGGTTTCTTAGTATTGCTATTATTTCTCTATCACTCTCAAACTCTATCTGCCTGTCTCATATCAAATAGGGTGACCAAACATCCTGTTTTCCCAGAACATGTCCTGTTTTCAAGTCCTGTCCTGGCCCTAATATAACAATTTTCTATCCATACAGAGGGGGCATACTTTAAATGTATTGAAATTAATAAGGAATCTTTGAGTAAACTTCGAGTATCATTTGAGTATCTCATTGCTGGGCCGAGTTTCCTGGTTTTCGGTAATCAAAATATGGTCACCCTAATATTAAAGGTAATTCAACTTGATCTGGTCTCTATCAAGTTGACTCACCTGACCTGAGACCAGCTCACCAGGAAGTCAACAACTGATCCATCTTAAGGCCTCAGGAATACCTTACTCCAAATCTAACTATAAACAGCAGGGAGTGACTGTAATCTTGTTTTGGATATTCCAATAAGCCCTCCCAATGAACCTAAACACTTCGCCCAGGATCTGTGATTTCAGGGTATTTTAGAAAGTATTTATCTTAGAGGATTCATAGAATGAGAACACGGTAACCTGCTGAAGGGTGAAAAGTTTCTCACTTGCTCTCCTCTCACTTTTTGCCACAATGATAAATTTAATTCTTTTATTTAGCTGAGGCTGGAGAGGATGAGGAGCGATATCACTTTCCCCAAAAGCATCTCCTAAATCGGTGACATTTCAGTCTCTCTCACTTCCTCTCCCTCTATTCCCACGGGCCAAATTTGCAAAATCGGGTCATCCAGGATTTTTTTTTTTAACCACACTCTTCCCCTTCATAGTGTACTTTTATTCATCCATCAAAAAAGCCTCTTGTGCTCTCCCAGAGGAGTCTCCCACCCCAGTAATGTAAATTGGGGATTTTTTTCTTTTTTATGAGATACATTTAAAATCCAAGCCAACCTCATTGGCCCTCCCCTCACACCCCCCCCCCCCCCCCCATCTCTCTTCTTCTCGTTTCATCAGACGGACATGTTTATCTGTTAGATGAGGTTAGGTGATTGGAGGCAGATGGAGGGAGATAAAGAGGGGAGACCAGATTAGGTCAAGGGTATAGGAGAAGTGTCTCTGTTTAAAATAACCTCTGTCCTGCTCACTGTTGTAAAAGAAAATCATTTCTGTATCTCAGTCAGTCTTCATCTTTAAATTAATTATATTTTTGATAGTACATGTTCATTTTACACTTTTATTATCTCTACCCCTTGTCATTTATACCCACTCCTTACTGTTTTACACTCCAGCTATTACAGATTCATTTTAGATTAATTGCTCGTCACAATTCATTGACTTAATCTACTTAATATGAAACTTAAAAAGTCAAAGTTTCTATTTTTATTTTTCCACCCTTTTACTTAACACTTTTGCATTGTCACTGATTATTGAGTAATTTATGGGACAAAACTGGCTAAGCATCATCCAGTTATTTTTTAATCATTTGTATATAACAGGTGTATTCAGACTTCAGGATGATTTCAAACTCATTTGTATTTCCATCTATTGAATTCCCTTGTCTCCAGTGTTGAATAAAATATGTATTGAGTTACTGTCTAAGGACATTTTTGGAACAGTAAGTGAAAATGTAATGTCATCATTTTGATAAAAAAGAGAGAAAATCAAATGAAATAAGAAATTTGTATTAAGACCACAGGAGGATCTGATGCGCCAGTCTGCATAGAGGGTGCGACCTCAGACCCCACTGATGATTCAAATACGAGACTACTGACATGTTGTCTGCCCGTATTAGGACATGGTGGCCACTGAGATCCAGGAAAAAGAGCTTTGTAGACCACCAGCATGAGCCCCACCACTCTTTGAAACTGCTTCACAGTGATGTTGTGGCCTAGCTTCATTCTGGAGACCATCGCCCGTATGGACTCGATACGTGCAGGAGACAGTTGTGCCCGCACCCTAGTTGAATCCCATATGACTCCCAGGAACATGGTTTTCTGAGAAGGCGTCAACACGCTCTTGTTCGTGTTGAGTCTCCACCCCAAGCACTGAATGTGGCCAAGCACAACATCTCGATGCCGAACTGCCATTTCTCATGACTGAGCCAATATGAGCCAGTCGTCGATGTAGTTCAGTACAGGGATGCCCTGGAGTCTCAGTGGAGCCAGAGCTGCATCCATGCACTTGTACCCCTTTTCCACCAGAATGAACCGGGTGCTAGTTCAGAGGCAGTGCTAGTGCCAGTTCGTAGTTGGTTCCACTGACGTGCCTTCTAAGAACCGGTTTGCCTTTCCACATGCTGAGAGCCACAACAGAGCCAGTCTTACGTCACTGTATACATCTCATCTTTCTCAGCAACGCTAGCGAGGCAGCGGGAAACACAAACACACCAGGCTTGATTGAGATGCATCGGCGCTGCACAAACCAATCTGCAATCCTGTCTGCACAGCGCCGATGCATCTCGAACAAGCTTTCCATCAACAATGGCAAACGTTGTGTTACTATTGATGCACATGGCTTTACGATCCTACATCACCATCAAAACACAGCGAATCCAACGCATCCGTGCAGCTCGCCATGATTTTTATAGACGGAGATTACAAACGAGCAGCAGCTATTAGCTCCATTAGCTGCTATTTAAAAAATGGTGGTCACAAGTTTGTGCTCATCTTGTTGGTCACGGTAACCCCGCCCCCAGCACCTGACGGAATCGGTTCTTACTTCTAGACCATTAATGTTTTGGTGCTACTTAAAGGTCCCATGGCATGGCATTTTTCTATTATTTTATAATGTTTCCTGAGGTGTACTTATATTGTTAGTATGATTTTTACATCATAAAATGGCATAATTTAGAAATAAAAGGCATTTTTTCTATACTGCTGTTTGCCCTGTGGCTGAATGCCCTGTTTCAAGAGGCGTGTCTGCTGTGAGACTTCAGTAAAAACACCCACTGTTGTGATTGGCTGACATCTTTGGATTTGAAATGAGTATCAGATCTTGTAGCGGAGGGGGCGTGGTTTAACGAGGTCTACCAGGCACGAGCAGGCACGAGCCTGCTGCCAGAGAGACCGATGGACCGAAGTTCACTTCTCATCAGTTCTCAGCACGTCTCTGTTCAGTGAACTGTTGTAGTTACTAGCATATACTTCAGGTTATTTGTTTATTTCTAGTCGGGGGGGCTGTCACTCATGTCAGAAAGTTAGTAACTTTAGTAGATTATGGATCAGCGCTGACTGGAGACGCGAACCGTTTAGAACGATTCAGTCCGATTTGGTGAACTGATTCGGTTCACTAAAAAGAACCAGTTCAAAAGAATGATTAATTCGCGAACCGGACATCACTAATGTACCAGAGACTGAGCGATTGCTAACAAAGTTATTTATAATAACTACTGAGTTGTGAGAGCTGTCAGCACTGTGAGTTTATTGTGTTTGTATCTGAGAGTTCTGAATAAACACGGGTCCCAGTCACACCGAGTCCGTCTTCATCATTATTCTACCAACTTTGTAACACATGCAATGTACAATTACAGCTGTCGAGATGAACGAGTTATGAGTAAGTGTTGATTATAGCATTATTTTTAGATATTTTCCTATCATATGAAAAGTGTCAGTGACGCGCATTGAGTACACAGCGCAAACAAAGACACAACAGCAGTAATCGAAATGTAATCCAGTTTATTTTGGGGCTAGGCTGGCTAGCCCGGATATGCTCACGCTTACCCCCGTTCTGCTTAATCTCGTGCTGCGTTTGGTGCCTCCGCTGTGGGCCAGATGCAGTACTGGGGGTCGGTGATGTTGAAGGCCAACCGGCCAGTGAAGCCCGAGCTTCGGCGTGCGTGAGGTTTATCTCTAAAGATGTGACTCTGCCAATGTTGAGCAGAAACTCACGACTGTATGCACATTTTAGAATAGATAGACGCAACGAGGACGTACAAAAACCTGGACTCACAAGATAGAAAACACGAAAACACTGTTCTGTTGGGAGAGAGAGAAGCCGCAGCGTGTGCACGAATAATAAATAATTAGCTACACATCAGAAATCACTGATCACAGATCAGAAGGAACTGAAAAAAGACTTCTGTTTTCATTTGTACATCCAAACACTGAGAAACTGTCAGCATTCACTCGTTCACAAGCCATGATCTCTCGAGGATAATATAGCGCTTGCATGGGCGTGCCAGATTCTCTGGACGGAGGAAAGGGAGGTAACCGTTCCTGTAATGACTTCATAACAGGAAAATTCAAGATCAGCTCGTCTGGGCTGTCATTTTCTCAAAGGCAGAGAGAGACAGCCACAACTCGGTTTACACCGATCAAAATTTCTAGCCACTTGGGGACAATATTCAAGCTAGGGGAACTCGTATTAATGTTGAAAAACCTCATAAAATGAAAATTTCATGCCATGGGACCTTTAAGAACCACTTTTCCTGGTTCAAAGCTGGTGTTTTGGGTGTGGAAAGACAAAGAACCGCTTTGAAACTAGGCTCTGGCTCCGAACTAGCACCAGCACTGCGTTGGTGGAAAAGGGGTATACGTGAACGTGTGAGGGGAAAGAGCTAGGCCAAACGGAAGAACCCGATATTGGAACGCTTTGCCCCTGAAAGTGAATCTCAGGAGCTTCCTGTGACATGGAAGGATGCTGTGGCGTAGGCAGAATTTTATTTTTGGTCGGGCCTGGGCAAAAGTGAGCGGGCACTTTCACACTTGTCACTGTCAACATAAACCAAAACTGTAGCTACTACCTGTCCACATACAAAACATGAGCAGCGGTTACAACAAACGTTAGACACTTTATTTCCACTTTTCGAATATTTTCTTAATTTTTTATTGAAAATAAATGCATTTTCGATCTGATATGTGATGGGAAAAGGAAGTACAGCGAGTTCGGCAAAAGCTGGATTCGAACCTATTAAACTTTTTGCCACGCACCTTACCCTTACACTATCATGACTGACATACACTGATTGTGTGTTCCTGACTTTACAGAGTTAACCTGCGCTTGGAATTTAAAAGTCTTACTGTTACTTGCGGCCTGATGGATGGGTTCTCTCCCTCGTTAATGCGAGTTTTTAAAAGTCCTTTTTATAGAATTTTGCATCGCTATCTATTTATCTATCACACAACTGCAAATTATAGGCTAAGTAAATAGGTAAAACACACTTCATTAACTCACAGGCGCGAGCCACGCAAAATACATGAGACAGCCTGACACCTAATTGCCTAACACAGCTGTCAATCAAACTCATCAAGCATTATGCAAAAACCATAGACTGTAAAAAAACACATTTTATTTATTTTAGTATCTGAGATATTATAATAATTTTGTAATTACGTTAAAATTATTTAAACAACTGTTATGTAATAACTATTATTATATTTGTATAATAAAATGGGGGGGCCTTGTCATCATAGTGGAAGGAATGATTTGTGGAAGTAAACATCCTTCAGATCTATCGTGACAAACCAGTCCTCGGATCTGATCTGACTCACGATGGTAGGAAGTGGCTGAGGCTGCCCACTTGTGGCCTTCCTCGATTTAGAGAGGCGAGGGAGGTACTGCTTAAAAGCTGCATACTGCTTTTTCACCTCCTGGAACCTGTCAACGACGGTATTAACTGCATCGCATCCGGGGCATCCAGGAGCCAAAGATGTCTCTCCGCCGTTACCATGGCTGCCATGGAGTGGCCGATAGCACAGGCCATATCCTTAGTAACACGGAGAGACAGGTCTGCAGCTTTACGCAGCTCCGTTACGTCATCTAGAGTCAGTCCCTTGCCCTCATCTAAATCTTTGAGGAGGTCGGCCTGGTATGCCTGTATCACAGCCATAGTGTGATACAGGTGGCCTGATCTTCATAGTAATACAATAATTTCGTTCAGTTAGAGAATAAACACTACAATTAAAAACTGAACGTGTCTTTTCAATAAAGTGAGAGTGAGTCGAACGAAAGTCACATCACAGACGCAGCAGTGTCAGATTTCCTTCATCATGAAGAGCAGAGCTGAGGTAATGTTAAGCGCCGGTCTGGCACGTTTTCAGATCGCATATGGAAGCTAAACTATCACAGGAATTCATTGAAAAGTTGAAACACTCACTTTACTCTGCACCGCGCAGCGTTATGATGATTGTCCGTGCGGCCGTCTGTGTGTTAGATCTCTCCCTTATGGGCGGGTTGATAACATGCGGAACAGCTCCATCTAGTGGCTGTAGTTTTAGCTTCTGGCCAAAAAATCCTCCGATGACGCAAAATTACGATATTTGCGTCATCGGAGGAATTTTTCCAGAAATAAAATGCATAATTCTCTCGTCTCAGGGGGATATGAGGGGGGAAAGTACCATAAATTGAATATACTACCGGGTTTCTACTGATACAAAGCCTAATGCTAAATCACTGAAGTGACCCTTTAAGAACTCAACAGCACACAACGTCCAGGTAAGGACAGCAACCAATAATGAATATAAGAAACACATGTGTATTTATATAGATATATATATATATATATATATATATATATATATATATATATATATATATATATATATATATATATATATATATATATATATATATATATATATATATATAGTCCTGTGCTTAAGAAAGCTTTTGTTTACTCCTAGCTTACTTTTTGGCTCGACTTCCTACCTTTCTTGTGGGCAATTGATGTTTAGGCCACAGCACGGGTCAAAACCTCAACCAGCTCCTCTCTCATCTCACGTCCATATATCCATATGGCCAAATGCAGTCAGTCTAGATTGGCCTATAGCACTCCACAGACACACACACACACACACACACACACACACACACACACACACACACACACACACACACACACACACACACACACACACACACACACACACACACACACACACACACACACACACACACACACACCATTAGAGAGGAACATGCAATGATTTCACTGTAGAATAGTTGACTCCAGTTCCTGTGCAGAACATGGCAAAGCTGTATGCTACATAAAAATTAAGCAGCTTGAGGTCTTGCACTAAACAGGATATAAAAAGCTCTGTATTTGAACAGTTTTTTGAAGGTGGTCAAAAGTGATGTGTGTTTAAGGTCCAAAGAGCACAATAGGAGAGAAGCTGTGCCATTTGAACTAGAAGAAAAGGGCCAGGTGTGTGGTCAATCAAGCAGTTCTCACAGAGCCAAACCAGAAAGTAGCATGATTCGATACAGAGGTTGTGTCATAAGGTTGTGTCATAATTTTGATATATATATATATATATATATATCAAAATATATATCAAAATATATATCAAATATGATGGCCTTATGATCCAACTAAATTTGAACTAATTTTTTCAATTTGGCCAAACTAAAACATTTAGATGTGATCAGTCACTAGAACATTTTTAATTGGAGAAATGTTTTACAGTGAAACTGTGTGGTTGGTCCAATTAAATATTTTAAATTGTAGTAACAATTGTTTATTTCTCACTGTCCCGAAAGACAAAAATGACTAAAAACATAAACATATTAAGCAAAATACAGAAACAGACAACAGGGTTGACATTTTATCACATTACTTTATTAACAAGTAAATTCCAACACAGGATATTTGGGTGAAAATACCTTATTTTCAATAAGGAAAAACTCTGAATATTCAAGAAGTCTTCTGCATAACAGGATGTCTTAAAGTGGTGAAGAAAACACGGCACTGCAAGCTAAAAACCTGCAAATAAAAATAAAAACTAACATTAATGACAAAGCTCCCCTGCATCACATCTGGCAAGAGACAGAACAGAAGTTTCTTCATTATATAATGAGGATGAGACGAATGAATGGACATAAGAAAATCACGAGCTTGACGTGTTTGATATTAAAAGGCAATAACTTAAGCCCTGAAAGAGGCCGACGCCAAACGCACCGTGTTCAACAGTCGCATGCCGCACATATCACACAAATGACATAATTTGTTTATTACCTATAGTTTTAGACATATAAGACATGAGGAAAATAAAACTATTGGCTACAGGCTACCATTAGATAATTATGTGGTAAACGAGAACACACGCATGAAACCAATGAATGCATGAACTCGTGATTCTACAAAATGTCTTTTAAACTTCATATCCGGTCATAAAGCAAAACTCTGGAGAATAATTTCAGTGCTAAATACTCACCAACATCTTTGTGAGATGAATATCTCTCTATTCTCTTGGGAATGTCTGTTTCGGTCTTCAGCACCTGCTGGTTCGGCTCCGCTTGCGCTGCCACTCCCGTGCTCCGCATTTGAAATCTCCACACAAACGGTTTTCTTCAAGTTCATTTTGCGCATGCGTATACCGTTTTTCGGACATAGGACTTGTTCAGCCAACATGGATTTTTCACTTCGACTTCATAGATTGACTGAGCACAATTAAATATGTTCGGTGAATATACAATTTTAATTTTGAGTGAAGACCTTAAGCTATGATTAGGACAATGCATCTTTTTGCATGGCGATAATTATTTGGAAGTCATTTATTGGGCCAATATGTAATGATCAATTTGCAAAACCCCCCCCCCCCCCCCCCCAATTTTTTTGTACAGTGTATTTACTTTTCCGCCTGGATTTGGCCTTCCCAAATTTAACACACACAGAGTAATGCTGTGTCAAAAAAACAATGCTTCATTTCTGGTCAGCTAAAGTGCTCTATCCTGTGTTAAGACACTTAGTCCATCGTAAGGTTGCACTGTCACACATTGCACCGTCAATAAGCTTAAAGGGTTAGTTCACCCAAAAATGAAAATTCTGTCTTTAATTACTTACCCTCATGTTGTTTGACACACGTAAGACCTTTGTTCATCTTTGGAACACAAATTAAGATATTTTTGTTGAAATCTGATGGCTCAGAAAGGCCTCCATTGGCAGCAACGGAATTTACACTCACAAGACCCATAAAAGGTACTAAAGACGCCGTTACAAAGTCCATCTCACTACAGTGGTTCTACTATAATTTTATGAAGCAACGAAAATAGTTTTTGGGCTAAAAAAAAAATCTAAATAACAACTTAATTCAACAAGTCCGTGTAGGCCTTTGATGTGAACTCACGAAGCACGCGCGAGAATGTCACGTAGAGACGGTGGTTCGGGCATCTAGGAAATGCACACTTTAGCAACATTCTGAGCACTACGCCTAAAGACCTAAAGCACGATCAATGTAGAATTCAACAGCTTAGATATGGCGTGTCTTCCTCTGCTTGTAAACAAAGCTCCTCGCTTCCGGGTCATGTGTCGGAACGCCGGCTCTACATAATATTTTCACGCATGCGTCGTGGTGCTTCGTGAGTTCACCTCAAAGGCCTACACGGAAGAAAGAAACTTGTTGAATAAAGTCGTTTTTTTTTTTTTTTTTTTGCTCACAAAAACTATTCTTGTCGCTTCATAAAATCATTGTAGAACCACTGTAGTGAGATGGACTTTGTAACAACGTCTTTAGTACCTTTTATGGGTCTTGTGAGTGTAAATTTCATTGCTGCCAATGGAGGCCTTTCTGACCCATCGGATTTCAACAAAAAAATATCTTAATTTGTTTTCTGAAGATGAACAAAGGTCTTACGGGTGTCTGACGACATGAGGGTAAGTAATTAATGACAGAATATTCATTTTTGGGTGAACTAACCCTTTAATGACTGGATCTCCAGAGAGATAGAAGAAAAATCTCTCCTCGAAGATGACAGTGAGCATATGTTTTTCTCTGTGAATGCAGGCGTTCCATTGTTGAAGTGCCTGGCACTCAATAGGCCTTAGATTTCTGGATGTTTCTATGGAGCAATTGTCACCTAGTGACCAGCGTTACATAAAATAAATCAGGTCCCAGCCACAGAAACAAAACAGACAGTCAATGTGTGGATACAACAAATAGTATTTATTGGGACAGCAAGCACTAAGAGATAGGGTTACGTAGGGGAAAGAGTTCACTAAAATGATGTCTCTGAAGCCGTTCGGAAAAAGGTTAAGGTTCGGTGGCTTCACGTCAGTTCGCTCCAGCTGTCCTCCCTCCAAAAAGTCAAGCGGACATGTCCTGAAGGTCACGTCAATCGTCCGACACACAGGAGAAAGTTACTGTACTCTCGGCAGCAAACAGCAAACGCTGAGGGGAATTCCGGTGTAACCAAGGCAGTCCTCACAGCAACACTGGGCCCAGGAGCCCAAGATGGATAATCCAGAGGCTAGAAGAGAGCACCAAGAATGACCACCAACATCACTGATAGCAGGTCACACTTACACTGTAGTACGATAAAATATAATTACGGCCCTTCAGGCAGCATTAGAGAGCGTTGAGGGAGGTTCGAGGACTAGAGAGCGTTGAGGGAGGTTCGAGGATTAGAGAGCGTTGAGGGAGGTTCGAGGGTTAGAGAGCGTTGAGGGAGGTTCAAGGATAGCCACAGTCTTCAGTACAATGCCAGCCACTGGAACCATACGATAGGTATTGCAGAGGCTAAAAGCAAACGACCACAATGAACACCAACACCACAGAAAAGGGACACATTCACGATGTGTGGTAATAAAATATAATTACGGCCCTTTAGGCAACATTAGAGAGCGTTGAGGAAAATCCAGCTGCGGTACACCAGTGGTCAAAAAGAGATGCCTGGGAACTTGGGCTTCATGGGCAGGGCAGGGAAGTGCATGGAACACAAAATGGAAGCAGACCAGCAGCCACCAAGCAAGACCCCTCTCTGTTCCAAAGAGCCAGTTTTTATCTCCTTCAAACTAGGCATGGCCAGCTGTTAAAGAATTAGTCACTAATTGCCATTATCAGCGGCAATGCAGAGGCAATAATAAAGTTACTCAAATCACAGGAAGTGTCGTCCAAATATGGGCAGAAAGGTGGAGCATGGTGACAAGTTCTAATTAATTAATTAAGTCACATTAGCAGGGAGGAAGCACAGTCCAAATATGGGCATAGCAATAAAACAGGAAGCAGGTTGCCAGGTTTGTCCATGGATGGGTGTCTATAAAGAGTCAAGTAGGGCAGATTAAGTAGTTACAAAAACCCACTACAAATTTGATGCACATGCACAGTAAATAACCACTACAATTCAGAGTGCCAATATATTAATGCACACAGTAAACACCATCACACATGACACTGCACACAGTAAGGCCCAAATGTCTCTGCTCAAAAACAAACAAAATACTGAGTCAACCTGTGACACAATTACTTTATTTTCAAGACATACCATCAAGCCCTCCAGAAGTTACATAACATGGTTGACACAAATGCCAGGGTAACAAGGCCGCCACCTGTTACTAGCCTATAACCTACACCTGTTATTAACATTTGTCTCTGTGCTGTCAGCCTGTCGTTTACTACAGATACTGACATCAGATGTTTTTGCAGAGATTGGATCTTGCATTAACCCGGAACATTAACCAGGAATAACACGTGTGAATAGGGTAAATTTATACTCATGTTCGGATACTGTCAGAGGCCAGTGATTTTAATGTCAAACAATCTACAGTATTTACGACTTGCAAAGTCACAAGTAAATAACTGGAAATATCAATAAATTAGGCAAAACTCTTGGAAAACAGAAATTGAACTTTAATATTTTATAACTAGAATTTATTGTAAAGTAATTAATTTGTACTATTTTCCTTTACTGAAAGGCTTTCAGGAAAGCCAGGTAATCACATTCATATATATATGAATGTGATAAATATACATATATATTTTTTTTTCACAATATGCACACATTCACTCTTTTTCATCTGTCTAATAATTGTCTTGGTGAGCTGTAGATGATCCAACAAAGACGAGATGCATGACGCAGAAAGACCGATATGATCACTTTTAATAATAACCAAGAACATTAAACACTAACTTCGTGTGAATGTGGCCTGAGAAAACTGAAGGCTTAAATACACAGAGGGAATGATCAACAGAACAAGAAACAGGTGTGTAACTAATCAGAAACCAACTGTAATATCTTAATTATTTTTAATTATTTAAATCTATTTAAAAATAGGAAGATATATAGATGCACATTATAATTGAAATGTTTGTATTGTATTTTATCTCAAAATAAAGGATGTAATTTTATTCTACATGGAAATGAGCGGATGGATATAAGTGAATACAGCCTTTTATTTACATGAGTTTATTTTAACATATAATTGCTGCCATAATTTCAAACATTTACGTGCTTTTCTTCTTTTTATTTTTTGAGCGGTGAAATATGTTGCTCTTGTAAATACTTGCCAGCATTTCAGTAATACAAGTATAGATCTGTAAAATGCGTCCAAATTACAGTGAAGAGCACCATACGGTGCTCTGCAGTGGTCAAAAAGGAAATAAACAGTGAATTTTGAAGTTATATATTCTTGAAAACTCTGAGATATGGATTCGGAAGGCAATTAAATTACCACACGACCTTGATGTTTGTCAAAAAACTGTAGGTAATCCGGACGGGATTTTTACGCGGGTGGTGGGAGAAAAGCACAGACATTCTGGATTCGGACGGCAATAAAATCACTGACTAGCTCCGGTCAATGATGAAAATACCTTATGACCCCACGAGAAACAATTACCGTCCAAATAGGGCTTATGATGAAGATAGAACAGGCAAAACAGTGACAAGGGAAAACTAAACAGAACATGACTGTGACAATAATATGGTTCTATAACATTTGTATAAATATGATTATTTTTTAAGCATTTTTTGTGTGTTAATTATGCCTGTAATGCACATTATAATGCATTGTATGGTATCGTGAATAATTGTAACCACAGTTTTAATACCTTTTAATATTTAACTATTTATTGAACACATCTTTAGAAAGTATAATGCATTAAAACACATGACAAACGGCCCATTGTATATGTAACAAGGAATATGCCAGTATTATAATGCATTTTTACTTTGGTTAAAATTATTTTTGAAAGGATATAACATACATTATGAATACCTTTATAATGCATTATACAAAAATGCCTTAAGTAAAGTATTACTGAGATTTCTATTGTTAAATACAAAAATGAAATGTTTCTCTTTACTTTCATCTTATCTTGCACTGTTTAACTGCAGCACAAATGTTTTCAACATTGATGATAATAAATCCGGAGCATCAAATCAGCATATTAGAATATTGCCATCAAATGAATACATTACATTTTGAAGATATATATATTCATATAAAACAGTGAAATTGAGATGATAATGTACAATATTACTATTTTTACTTATTTTTTTCTTCAAATAAATGCAGCATTTATTTAGAGACTTCTTAAAAAAAACAACAACAAAAAAACACCTTTTGAACTGTAGGATTGTATTTGTATTGTGTGCGTGCGTGTATGTTAATGGTTAACATACATTTTTTGGTGGTAGTGATTTTTTTTATTTTATTTTTTTTATTGTGTTTTTAAACATATTTTGATTTTATGGATTAGATTATTTAGTTTATTTGAACATATTGTGTTTGGTTTAATAATGTTTTGGTGAGATGTGTTCTCTTTATATTATTAAGCATCTACATTTTCTTTCTTGTGATTAGTCTATAATCAGGTGACTATGTCATATCACTTATTAATTGCTGTATAAAGGACTCCGAGTGTGTTTGTTGTTCACATCCTGATGAAGGTTTTATTAGCCACAACGTGTCGATGTGCGGTTACTTGTTACCTGTTTTTAAATGCCTAAGCCATCATTGAATAAAAGCTTTTTATAAATTTCCTTAAATTTTCGTGTGCCGAGGGGCAATTTAGCCTTGTGTGATTAGGTGGGGGAAGTGTCCCCCTCAATGTCTATAGTGGTCATGGCCCTGCCTTGAAGTTGTTTTGGATAAATGTGTCTGCCAAATGCATACATGTAATGTAAAACAGCTGAAGTTATACATTATACATTAGTAGATTTGGCTCAAGGTAAGATAGGATCAATATGCTTTTCTCCTCTGTGGAAAATAACCTTCTGTTTAGATTAGCCATGTGGAATTAATGTGCCCTTGATTTTGTTGCATAAAATCTGCTACAAATGTGTAGATATCTCCATCCAATAGTAGAACCTCATTGAAAATCACTTTTACAGTAACACACTGTCCAATATATCTGCCCACTATCCTTACAGCCTGAAAAAAAAGGCAATATAAAATATGTTTTATGCTGTGATTGACTTGGCTTGTTTGTTCTTGACCACCAGTAGAGAGTCAAATGTTTCTGGAATACCCAGCTGACTATGCTTTAGATGCAGAAGCAGTGAGAAAGAAAGATAGGGAGCTGGAAAAAAAAGGCATTCCACATGTGAACAGAGAATAGGCACTGACAAACAAACATATATTTCTGTCGCCTTTGCTCTCCCCCTCTCACTCTCTCTCTGCACTCAAACAATGGGGCCTTCTATTAAATAATTCAAATGGGAGCTCAAAGATGCCAGTCAAAAATACTACTGCCATAAAAGGCATGTGTATAGCTGCAGCCGCCTGGTATCCAGTGGTGAATAAGGGCATTAATCTTGCTGTTCTCCAGAGAACTGTTTTAGCAAGTCTTCTGTTTATATTTGTTTCTTTGGTTCATTTTTCCCCTCTGTGAAATACATGCTGCCAGCAGAAAGAGGAGGCTGCTCCATCTATTACCATTTGAATAATGTCTTTTTATGCTTCTCAAGGTGAACCACTCTTAAATCTAGGTTGGTGAGCTTGCAGCAAGACCTTGTTGGGGGTTTGACAGGCTCTAAATTATTATATGAGTGTAAAGCAAATTTCTCTCTTCATTAAAATAACATTGATGTAGATCTTTAAGAAACTTAAACATTGATTTTATTTTATTTTTTTCTCAAAAACTAAATTCATTGTTTCAGGGAGTGACAGGCACATTTGAACATGGGAGTGAATTACCCTAAAGTTTTGTTTTATAATAGCCACTCTGGAACTCATGATGATTGACAGCGGTAGCAACAGTAACATTTTTCATCTCTTTAAAAAAAAAAGGGGGATTCTAACATTTTATTTTATTCTTTCTCATTTAGTAAGTAATGTTAGTGACTGAAAATGTGCACCACCGTTCAATAGTTTAGGGTTGTCACAGTGTGTTGCAAGAAGGGAGAGTAGAAGCAGGATCTATTTGCAGCATCTAACAAACACTCTGGATACTGGACAGGAGAAGAAGATCGCAAACTATACATCAACACGAATGGAACAAAACCAACTGAAACTGTGGGCTATATATTCACAGGTTAACTGAGGAAAAAAAGGCACAGGTTAGTCAATCAACTAATGAATCACTATGACGACAAATGCAAACATACTTAGAAACCAAGGATACAGAAAGGAAAAACAGGGAACATTAGCCCCTTTCACACAGAAATCCCAGTAAATTACCGTAACATTACAAGAATGACTTTACCATTTAATACACAAATATGCTGTTCACACAAGCCAACACGTTGTGGCTTTTTACTAACAAGAGACCATTCACACATCAGCAGCAAAATACCGGTAAATTCTGTGATGTCAGTCATCAGAAATTATCTTTAAACATTGCGCTGTTGCCATTCCCCTACTTAAGGAGAAGCGCTTTAGTTTCAAGAGCTGCAGCGCTGATGAATGGAAGAGAAGCCTGGGTCTCGAGCGTGCACATTGAAAAAGCTGTGAGACATGACACAACGTTCAAAGATGATCATCTAGCACATATTTAAATAGAAAAACGAATGAAAAACTTACTGTAAACAGTAATCACGTCATCTACTTAATGATTGGCCAAAGCAAACTTACGTCAGCACGTTTTGATGTATGCGCACACAGAACACATTACCGGTAATTTACTGGTAATGTTACAACTTCCCTTACTGGTAAATTGCCAGAACCAATTTACTGGTATTTTTGAAAAGGTCCGGTTCACACATGATCACTTATCGGTAATTTACCAGTAAAGACTATAGTGTGAAAGGGGCTAATGAGAAACAAACTAAAAGTCCATGAAATACTAAACTGAAACAAGACTGCACATTATTACTACAAAATTGAATTACCTTTCATTCAGCAAAGATGCTTTAAATTGATCAAAAGTGACAAATGCATAATGTTACAAATGATTACAAAATTTTTTCAAAAAATGTTTATCATGATTTCCACAAAAAATTTAAGCAGCATAACTGTTTTCAACATTGATAATAATAAGAATGTTTATTGGGTGCCAAATCAGCATATTATAATGATTTCTGATGTTTCATTTTGACAAAAGACAGCTATGCTGAAAATTCAGCTATGTCTTCACATATATCTATATATGAAAATATATTAAAAAAGAAAATGGTTATTTTTCAATTGTAATACTTTTTGTTAGGTTTTTTTTTACTGTTTTTTTTTTTTTTTACTGATCAAATAAATGCCTCTGAGAGCATAACTTTAAAAGATCAAAAACATTAAAAAATCTTTTCAACCCCAACCCTTTGAATGCTGTATTGACATCCATCAATGCTGTCTTGCATTATAAAGTAGTTATGTTCTATACACACAGATTGAATTTAATTACAGTCATCATTACTTGCAAATTCTGTGAGTGGATGCGTCTGTAGACTGTAGCTGTTGATTCTGCAAACTCTGTTTACAGAACCAGGGTTAACTAGATGGGTCTTTATAAGAAGACATTTTTGGATTGAATTAATTTACTTACACTATACAAGAAAGGTGTACAGTCTTTTCACATGACCTTCTGGTTTCCCCACACTGACCCCAGCTAACCCATCACCACTAACACTATATGGAGAAATCTAGCATAAATTACTTTGCAGTAATGTCGCAAGAGCTATTAACACGACATGGATGACCAATAATAAGAAAATGCACCTCAGCTTATATCATTCAGAGAATATAAATGAAACCAGGACACATTTATTCCATCGCTGCATAATAATCTCTGCAGCATATTGTGTTCTCCTGCAGTGGTTTGACAGGAGGGATGCCAGTAAGCAAATCCATATGCAGTGGAATGTAAAGATAAGGTTTGGATGTGTAGGGGTGGGAGCTGTCTCTGATAGTTCACTGATGGAGCGGGCTCCCATATTACATTTATATTCATAGCACACGGGATGGCTTGTCTCACAGCAAGCCTGGAAAAAACAAAGAGGAAGACGTTAAGTTATGTATGTAATTTTGATGGTGACAATGACAATGTTTGCATGGCATGCATGCTGAATATTAGCTAAGTAACAGCTCCCATGTGTTTTGAAAACACACTGTCAATAGGGATGTTATACCATAATACAAAACATTGACGGCTGACTGAGTGACAATGTGTTATTTGCTGTCTCTCCCAGGTAGGGATTTACAGAAATCACCCATGACAGCTTGTACAATCACTTTGCTTTAAACAATAATATTAGCTGGAAATTAACACTTCAATTTGTGAATAAGGGTGAAAAAAAATCTAATGGAGGAAATTGTTTTTATATTTTTTTATACTATTTAAATTACACAATTTTGTGCAAAAAGCAAATAAAAAAAATAAATATAAAAAGCGTTATTTTTTAATAGAAAAAAAAACCTGTAAAAAGTTATATAAATAAAATAATACAAACTTGTTAACTGTAAGTTAAACTTATATCAGTGCTTCCCGTTTTTTTATTTTTTTTTACACTGAGGTGGACAGTCTTTACTAAACTTTATTAACCCCCATTTTGCCCAACATCTGTGTTTAACATAACTGACAACACAACAGCATTAACATAAATGAAACCAGAGCCAGCCCAGGGCATAAGCGAACTAAGCGGCTGCTTAGGGCCCCCTTTGCCACCAGGGGGCCCCCAAGAGCACATGAAATGACTTTTTGCAGTATGTTATTTGAAATCGCGAAATGGCCTTAAACAATTACTAAATAAACTGCAAAATGTTAAGTTTTCTAATAAATGCACGGATTGATTCTGACAGCATTGCACGAGCTCGCGGCGCCATCAGCCAGACACTATTCGCTTGTTAGCCAGGGTTCAAAGTCCAAGTGCGAGAAAACCAGTGCTAAAACGTAACGTTACTCATCAGTTGCCCAGTAACCTTTTTATGAATGGATGTATTTGAGAATGTGATTGTTACATGCACGCCAGGCTCCACCCCCTCACTACCACAACGATCCCTGTCACCTGAGTTCTGAGCACACACACCTGCACATCATCATCACTGCAATCACCACCTGCACTTAAGCACCACGCTCACACTCAGTCACTGTCCGGTATCGTTTGCACATGACCCTACATGCTTGCTTCCTCTGACTCACCTGACTACTTACCTGATCCCCAACGAACCCTGAATGTCTCCTCGTCTCATCCTGTCTCCTGGTCCTTGTCTCCTTCGATCCATTGTTCCTGTGTTCAAGATCCCAAGACGTATTGTATTACCAACCTATCCAGCATTACCAAATACTCTCACTCAGACTCTCACCGCACCTGCTCACTTCCTGGTTCCGAAATAAACTCTGCTTTCACCTGCCTCTGTTATCCGTGTCTAACTCTGTTTGTAACAGAATACCGGACCAACACAGCGCACCAGGATGAGCAGCCCGGATCCATTCCAAGAGCTCGTCGACGCCGTTTGGCGAGCTCTTCCCACCAGCGCACCTGCACCTCCACCGGCGAGCACTTCCGGGATCCACACAACCACTTCTTCGCCCCCCGAGTACGCCAGTCCCATGGCCAGACCGGCGCCCTTCTCTGGTTCGGCGGAGGATTGCAACGGATTCCTTCTGCAATGTTCGCTGGTCCTGGAGATGCAGCCGCGCCTATACCCCAACGATCGCGCTAAGGTAGCGTTTATCACATCACAACTATCCGTTAAAGCGCTCCGTTGGGCGGAGTCCATGTGGTCCACAGACAGTCCAGTGATCCAGACCCTGTCGGGGTTCCTGTCGCACTTTAAGGAGGTCTTTGGGAAACCATCATGGGATTCGTCGATCGGAGAACAGCTATACCATCTGAAACAAGGTACCTCCACAGTTAATGAGTATGCTCTACAGTTTCGAACCCTCGCTGCTGCTAGTGGATGGAACGAGCAGTCCTTGCTTACGACCTACCGACAGGGTCTGGATCCTCGGGTGCGGCTGCATCTCGCTGCATACGAGGATACCATCGGGCTAGAACGCTTCATCCAACTCGCCATCCGCTTCGCCTCTCGTATGCAGTCGTGCATCGAAGAGCACCAGGGCCAGTCGTCATTGTTCCTCCGCCGACCAGGTGATGTCAGCACTCCAAAACCCAACCCCGAGCCCCTGGAGAACTCGCGGCTGACGTCAGCTGAACGGCAGAGACGGCTGACCCAGAATCTCTGTCTCTACTGCGGTCTACCTGGGCATTACATCTCAGAATGCCCAGTCCGTCCTCCTCGACCCATGGTGAGTGCAATCATTCCTTCACTCTCTAAAATGAAGCCACTCACCACAACTGTGAACCTTAACTGCTGTTGGAATCTCCCTTTCAGTTGCTGCCCTCCTCGATTCTGGGTCAGCCGGGAACTTCATCTCGGGAACCCTCTGCCGTCAGCTCAAGCTCTGCACGTCTGCAATTTCGAGGATCTACCAGGTCCAGTCGGTAACGGGCAGACCACTCAGTCGGAGGCAGGTTAGTCGCTCCGTGAGTCCCATCGGAGTGCAAGTCAGAATCCTCCACATGGAGCGACTACACCTGGTGGTTCTGGAGGAATCCACCGCTGACATCATCTTAGGGTTAGAGCAGCACAACCCAGTCATCTCCTGGAAGACAGGAGAGGTCCTGAAGTGGGGCGACAGCTGCTTCCTGGACTGCTTCCCATCTCCACCGATTCGTCCCTCTCCGCGTCCCCAAGATCTCCCCGTCTGTGCCACTTCCATCGAGAGTCCGGTAGAGAGACGATCGGTGGATGTCCCCTCCTGTTACGCCCCCTTCAGAGACGTCTTCTGTCCCCAACGGGCCTCCAAGCTGCCTCCCCATCGGCCATGGGACTGCGCCATCGATCTGCTGCCAGGTGAACCAGTGCCCAGGGGGAAAATCTATCCCCTCTCTCTCCCGGAGGAGAAGGCCATGGAGAAGTACATCAAGGAGGCGCTGGAGCAAGGCTACATCTGTCCATCTACCTCCCCTGCTGCTTCGAGCTTCTTCTTCGTGGCAAAGAAGGACGGAGGCTTGCGGCCTTGTATCGACTACCGGTCTTTAAATAACATCACTGTCAAGTTCCGTTACCCCCTTCCTCTCGTCCCAGCTGCCCTGGAACATCTCCGTGGTGCCACTGTGTTCACGAAGTTTGACCTCCGCAGCGCTTACAACCTCATCCGGATACGTGAGGGGGATGTGTGGAAGACCGCCTTTGTCAGGCCCACTGGTCACTACGAGTACCTAGTGATGCCATATGGACTCGCCAACGCCCCCTCCGTATTCCAGGACTTCATCCACGAGGTGCTCCGGGAGTGTCTCCACAAGATCGTGCTGGTATATTGGATGACATCTTGATCTACTCCCGGAGCATGGCCGACCATTGCCACCACATTTTGGAGGTCCTACAATGCCTGAGGAACTACCAGCTCTACCTCAAGGCCGAGAAATGCTCATTCCACCAGCCCACTGTGCAGTTCCTCAGGTACAACATAGATCACAGTGGCATCTGGATGGATGAGAGGAAGGTGGAAGCCATCCGGTCTTGGCCAACCCCCACTTCCGTGAAGGAACTACAACGCTTCCTGGGTTTCGCAAATTTCTATAGACTCTTCATTCAAAACTACAGCTCCATCGCCAGTCCCCTCACCAGCCTGCTCCGCAACAAGCCCAAGTCTCTGTCCTGGACCCCATCCGCCACCCAAGCCTTCCAGACCCTGAAGGACACCTTCACGACAGCTCCCCTCCTGGTCCATCCTGATCCCGAGATTCCCTTTGTCGTGGAGGTGGACGCCTCTACCACCGGGGTGGGTGGGGTCCTTTCTCAGCAGCAGGGGAACCCCAGCCGTCTCCATCCATGTGCCTTCTTCTCCCGCAAGCTCAGCCCGGCGGAGGTTAACTATGACATCGGCAACCGCGAGCTTCTGGCCATCAAGCTCGCACTGGAGGAGTGGAGACACTGGCTAGAGGGCTCCAAACATCCATTCCTGGTCCTGACTGACCATAAGAACCTGGGGTATCTCCGAGAACTCAACCCCCGACAGGCTCGCTGGGCACTCTTCTTCACAAGGTTCGACTTCCACATTTCCTACCGGCCAGAGCCAAGAACATCAAGGCGGATGCCCTTTCCCGCATCCACGGCCCAGATGAGCGCTCTGAAGAAGAAGAGGAACCCATTCTCCCCACGAACCTCTTCCTCAGTCCCATCTCATGGTCAGAAGAGACCCTGCCCTCTACCAATGTCTCCACCAACGTGCCGCCGGGCTGTCCTCCGGGCTTGCAATACATCACTCGATCACGACGCATCCCTCTGATTCACTCCTCACATACTTCAATGGGCACTGGTCACCCTGGGGTCAATGAAACCCTCTCGCTGCTACGCCAGCGCTTCTGGTGGCCACACATGCCAGCTGATGTCAGAAGGTACGTGCGGGGATGCCGGGAATGCGCCATGTCAAAAAGCCCTCGACACCTGCCAGCTGGGAAACTCCTGCCTCTGCCCGTTCCCAACCGTCCGTGGTCACACCTAGGGGTGGACTTCATCACAGACCTGCCCATTTCTGAGAACTGCACATGTATCCTCGTAGTGGTCGATCGCTTCTCGAAGTCCTGCCGGCTGCTCCTACTACGAGGACTTCCCACAGCTCTAGAGACCGCGGATGCCATGTTTAATCACGTCTTCCGGTATTATGGCATTCCCGAAGATATCGTATCTGACAGAGGTCCTCAATTCATTTCTAAGGTCTGGAAGGCCTTCTTCGCACTCCTAGGTGTAACCGTCAGCCTCACGTCCGGATACCACCCTCAGACGAACGGGCAGACGGAAAGAAAGATCCAGGAGATTGGCCGTTTCCTCTGTACCTTCTGTCACGGCCACCAGGACTCCTGGAACCAGTTCCTAGGATGGGCCGAGTATGCACAGAACTCGCTTCGACAACCCACCACCGGCCTAAAACCTTTCCAGTGCGTACTCGGCTATCAACCGCCCCTCTTCCCCTGGTCTGGGGAACCCTCCGACGTCCTTGCGGTTGACTACTGGTTCCGGGAGAGTGAGAGGGTCTGGGACTCAGCCCATCACCAGCTACAACGGGCACTCTGCAGACGCAGGTTGACAGCCGACCTTCACCGCTCCGATGCTCCGACGTTCCAGGTGGGGCAGAAGGTCTGGCTGTCCACCCGGGACATCAGACTGCGTCTGCAGTGCAAGAAGTTGAGTCCCAGGTTCATTGGCCCCTTCGAGATCCTGCAGCAGATCAATCCGGTGACGTATAGGCTCCAACTACCCCCTCAGTACCGGATTCACCCCACTTTCCACGTGTCTCTCCTGAAACCTCACTACCCCTCTGTTTCTGTTTCCTCAGAGCCTGGCATTACTCCGGAGCCTCCCCCTCCACTTCTCGTTGACGACGGCGCAGCATATCAGGTCCAGGACATCTTGGACTCCCGGCGTCGTGGTGGTCAACTACAGTACCTGGTAGACTGGGAGAGGTACGGCCCTGAAGAAAGATCGTGGGTACCCAGGCATGACATCCTTGATCCGAATCTTCTAGAGACATTCCACGCTACCCGCCCTGATCGACCGGCACCGCGGGGTAGAGGTCGACCACCACGACTGGGTGTGCGAATTATCAAGGATTGACAATAGTCAATCGTATTGGTGGCACCGAGGGGCCCCCAAATAAAATTCTGCTTAGGGCCCCATAGGGGCTTGGGCCGGCCCTGAATGAAACATATCTGGAAATACTGCATTTTGGAAAATATTTGCTGTATTATAACATTATGATACAATGACAGTATGAGCCTACAACAAAAGCACTAATCTTAGCAAAACACACTCTTCAAATGACTCCAAATGCAAATGATGTCACCTAATGATTTGTTGTCATGTAATGTTGCAATAAGTATTTGATAGTCTTGTGGAATGCAATGTTTTCAGAGATTGGTTTCACCTTGAGACTACCATTCACCATGAGCTTTGTCTTTAAAGTAACAAATAGCCTAATATTCATTGAAGAAATGTGGGAATTTTGCAACTGACACAACTAACATATCATTGTAACATCTGAAGCACTCAAGTTTGAAGGTACATGAACTGATTTTCAGGGTCATTGTGTGCATTTTGTGTGTGTGAGTACATGCAAACGCTGTATATGTAGGATACTGTGGACACCTCCTCAGGCGTTGAATACATCTTGCAGAAAGATTGTTGAAGCAGCAGGATCCTCATGAAATCTTAAGCTCTTTGTGCCCTCAGAGCAGCCCCCCACCTTAAATCGAGACCTTCATCCCCATCATCATCTTAATCAAAAGAAATATCAGCAACCTTAGACAAAGCACTGTTTTATAGTTGTCTTGTTGTTGCTCTTTTTAACTTTAGTCTAGGCCTACATCAGTGATGTGTGGTGGCGTTTTAAAATGAGGGAAATGAGAAGGCCTCATATTTTTGCATGTATCAAATATAAATGTATGTCCCTGTTACACTTAATTTTGCTGATTAAATAAACATTACATAAAAAAGAGACCAAATACAATTTTGTATTTTTACACTAACTATAGCCATATTCGGATAGTAATTGTTTCTCAAGGTATTTTCATAATTTACAGGGGCTAGTCTGTGATTTTATTGCGTCCGTACAAGAACAATATTTCTTGTAAATATATATTCCACTCATTTCCACATTTTTAAAATGACGTCCATCATTTTAAGATAAAATACAAGACTAAAAACATGTCTATATCTTTCTATTTTTTAAATAGGAGATTTGAACAAGTAAATAATAATTAGGATATTATTTATTAGTATTATTAAATAAAATATGAATTTATTCTTATTATTCCAAGCATATGACATTATATTTACAGCAGACAAACATGCAACTGACCACGTTAGCAGCACGTTCCTGGGTTCGTAGGATCACAAAGCTCCTCCCCTGTGAATAAATCACCATCCGAATGCACGAGTTTATCACATAGGTGGCCTGCAAATTTATTTTTACGTCCACATGAGAAACAATTACCGTCCGAATAGGGCTTATGCAATGTTCTATTTATTAAAACCAACGCCATTTTTACTTTTTTTCCAAAATGATAACTAAAGACAGTACCTTTAATTGAATTTCCCCCACAGTCAGTCATAATGTTTCCAGGCCATTTCAAGTTTGATTTTGACATAACATAAAGCGGTGATATCTAAGTGGCTGAGTCGTTTACTTACTTACCTTACTCTTCCCATTAACACCATTATCATCTTTCTGCACTCACTTTATCTATCATCTGCAGCTTCTACGGCCTCCTCTGGGGGTGCTGCAGCTTCTACGGCCTCCTCTGGGGGTGCTGCAGCTTCTACGGCCGCCTCTGGGGGTGCTGCAGCTTCTACGGCCGCCTCTGGGGGTGCTGCAGCTTCTACGGCCGCCTCTGGGGGTGCTGCAGCCTCTTTGGCCGCCTCTGGGGGAGCTGCAGTGTGGATGGGCGCCTCTGGGGGTGCTGCAGCCTCTTCGGCCGCCTCTGGGGGAGCTGCAGCCTCTACGGGCGCCTCTGGGGGTGCTGCAGCTTCTACGGCCGCCTCTGGGGGTGCTGCAGCTTCTACGGCCTCCTCTGGGGGTGCTGCAGCTTCTACGGCCTCCTCTGGGGGTGCTGCAGCTTCTACGGCCGCCTCTGGGGGTGCTGCAGCTTCTACGGCCGCCTCTGGGGGTGCTGCAGCTTCTACGGCCGCCTCTGGGGGTGCTGCAGCTTCTACGGCCGCCTCTGGGGGTGCTGCAGCCTCTTCGGCCGCCTCTGGGGGAGCTGCAGTGTGGATGGGCGCCTCTGGGGGTGCTGCAGCCTCTTCGGCCGCCTCTGGGGGAGCTGCAGTGTGGATGGGCGCCTCTGGGGGTACTGCAGCCTCTTCGGCCGCCTCTGGGGGAGCTGCAGCAGTCACACCCGACCAGGGCAAACCTTCAGGGTGTGTTTCCCCGACTGGATAGGAGACCGATGAGGCGGGCCGGTTCTTCCTCCTCCTACTCCGTTTCCGGATCATCGGAGGGCTGGGGCTTCCACTGACTGCCGATGGAAGAGGGGAACAGTCAGTGGGATGGGACTCCGCTTGAGGTGGAGGTTCAGGCTCCCCAAGATGGAAAACGTGATAAACGAAGTCCCAGAAACCAAGACTCTCCAGCTTTTCCATCTCCCACAGGCTGAGAGGTTGATCAAGACAGATGTTAAAGACCTCCTTAATCTCAGCCTCACTGTACGCCAGGTGGTCCACTTCTATGAGGAAGTCGCACGCAAAGTCTCTCACGTCAGTCCCCTCCTGACGGATGTAATTGGCATTTACATGCTGGACCAACAGCTGGCGGTTGGAAGGTACAGTGGTGGGAGAAGGAAAAAGGAAGATGCCCATTGTCTGCTGAGTCCTCTTTTTGGCGGAATCGTTCTGTCAGGGTTGGTGTAGGGAAAGGAGCGAGGACTCAAAGATGCAGATAAATGGGCTTTTTAATGATAATAATAAAACAAAAAACAAGACACGTGCTACACAACATAAGACAAAACATAACATGAAAGCACACGGCCGATGAAAACATGAACCGTGTGCTACACAGAACACAACACAGACAGAAGAGCACACGCTCACATGACAACAAACACGAGGAGCATGAATGTCCGAATCCCAACACAAAACTGAAACCCAAACTAGACCGAAGTGCTGGGATCCGACCACCACGCCCGCACACAAAACACAAGGACAGAGCACGAAGCTTGAGCATGCTCAAAGCTGCGCGCTCACACAAGACAAACAATACAATACAGGAGTGTCAGGGCTCTGTCACAAACCAAGAGTAAACTAGACCGAAGTGAGAGAACCCTGACAGAAACTCATTGTTGCTACACTTGGTCTACATATATACATTCAGTGCAATTTCATTTACAGTATACCAATACAAAGAAATGTATTTATGCAGAAATAAAGTACACATCTGCAATTTGAATAATGATGTCTTAGTTAATAGATATAGAAGTCTTAATTTATAGAGTGAGGTGTGCAAGCGATTAATAGCACATCGACATGGGGAAAATAACATGTTTTTTTTCCCTCTATTAGTTGTGTGTAATTAGACAAGTTAATGAGTGTCTGACTATTAGAACTAAATTAAAACAATATGATCAAGTATCATCAAACCTATGCGAAATGAAGGAATGTCGGTACTTTGACACAAAAAAGTCTTATGGTCTTCAGACATACTGTGTTTTCTCTAGGGTTGTCAATCAATTTAATATTGTGTATGTTTTGCCGTTTAATCATCTAATCAAAATAGTCTCAATGAATTACATTTATCAATGTTTGAATTATCTTCTTTTTTTTGTGGCTTCTCTCGGCAAAGACATAACATTTAAAGTGATGTACAAAAGCAACACTGTGAGTTAAAAGCCTTAAAGGACATTTTAGTTTTATGGACAGAGTGTTTTAATAGACACAGAGGGGAGATAGGAACTGAATGTATGAGCTATTGTCCCTCTGGAACCTAGTAAAACACGCCACACAGCTGGAGGTTACACAGAGTCTGGCTACAGGTGTAGAGATCTCTTGCATAACCACCAAGAATAGCCAGAACCAGTTTAGAATTAATAGTTACCTGAACCGCTCTTCTGACTGTTGATTCGTCTAATGAAATGTTCATTAGTTTCCTGCCCTCTCCAATGATCCATTATTTGACATTGCAGAAGTTCGCAGGATTATTTGATGTGTTTGCTAATAGGCTTCAAGTAACAAGACTCTATTAACAAGATCTATTAACTATTGCTATTATTTCTAATAAATGGTTGATGAAGGCTGCTACATTGATGACTCAATCTATTAGGAAGACTTTAGAAGCATGAGAATGCATTGGAGAAATTACTTGAATAATATACTATATTAAACCTCTTTAACAATGTAGTTGCTAGATTTTTCCTCTCTGCTGAGCAGTTACCAGCATTGATATCCAAGCCATAAAGTGCCTTATTTCTTTATAGTTTCAGAACACGCACAAAGCCAATTAGTTAATCGTTAAGACTAGGCAGGTGGTACAAAATTACAGGATAATAATGCGCCTTGGGCATTCTGGTGCATCGCGATGCAAAAGGCCTCGTAGCTACAGGGCATGGATCGTCTGTTTAATTGCCTTGTTGAGCAGGGGGCAAACAGAGGATTGTAGGGGAACAGAGAGGTATTCCACACAGTTGTCATGAGATCACTTTTAATCTAAAATACATTTCCAAGGCTTTTTGTATGTAGTAGCTGATAATAAAACAAAAATGGTAAAATTGTGTGTTTAGTTTGACTACTGGATTGCATCGCTATGCAATGTTAATGTCTGTCAGTGTAGTTTAAGGCATTACATGTAACATTTATGGCATGCTGAGCTGGGCCTACAAAACAACAAACAAGTACAATTGCTTATTTGATTACATGGACTCACTTTATCAAACTGTGATGTAAACACAATGAATATCACTGAAGTAATTATGGAGAGATAAGTTGAAATAAAGGAATGGTAAAAAAAATTGTCAAAGAAGCCAGAATTCTTTTAAAGCAAGAACTATTATCAAAGTAGAAAGGACAACGTGTTTTTATTCCCTCAAAATCCCACAAGTCATTAAAAAAAAGTTAACCTCATCTCCAGCATGTGTACAAACACAGTCTGCCAATCCTGATTTTAATGAACAAACAACAAACGGACAGGCTGAACTGAAGAATGATGAGCCACATGCCTTGTACTTTTAGAGTTTGATTAGGAACGAGTATGACAAAAAGTAAATGTAAAAAAAAATAAAACAGATTTTGCTTTGAAGTTTGAAGTTTCCTTTTGGTTTTCCACATGGTTGTCTTTTATGAAGCTGAATATTTAAATAAATATATGTGAAAACTTGCCTTGGCAAATATAATATCTCTTTAGGAGCAGAGGAGGGAAAGAGGATGAAAGTGAGTTTGTTCTTTAAAGTCAGGGGAGAACCTTTTACAAATCACAATCTTTCACTAGACTCACAGCAGTTAACTCTTCAAGATCATCATTACACTTTTTTGCTAAAACAGACACAATTTGTTTGATCAAAGAAAAAAAGCACTTGCTGTGAATACAGAGAGGGGTGAAGCTGAACACGGGGCAGAGAGTAATATTAAAAATAGACATAATTATTTAATTATGTCAGTCTCACGATTAGTAACTGTTTTTTTCACTTGTTCTACATGACATTTAGAATATTTGTATTAATGTTCTCACCGTATGTGGCAGCAATATATTTGTATGCAATGCTAAAGGCTACTTATGGTAATCATTGCGATAGTACATACACATATGATTATGGAAAATAACTTCTAAATCTAAATCAAAAGACAAATATTATTATAATCGTGTATTTATTTGGTTTTATGTTTCATTTGTCTCTCCTCTGTGCCTTTTGTTCCCATTCAGTCGGTCACTCTCGACGCCACGTCGGAGTACCGACGAATAGGAATCTCGCTCGCGAGATCCAATCAACTTCGAGAGTAACTAAACGAGCCAATGCACATTGGCATGCAATGATTGCACCAGGTGCTCATGCAACGCCGTGCGGGTATAAATGAGACACAGGTGATTGCATCAAATGAACCTTTTGCTTCGGAGCCGAGTGGTAGATGGTAACGCCAGATATCACTCACTACTTCGCAGTCCTGACTGAAGACGGAAGCCGCCTTTCGGAAGCGATCTCTTCAGTCGGTGTTGGTGTGACGGCACAGCAGCGGGTCGCGTGGTTTTTGGATCATCTCTCTGCGTTGTTTGTTAGAGCAATCACAAAGGCTGTTCTCACAGCTGGTTCAGTGCGCTAGGTGGAGAGCGCTGAAAAGCCGTTCTTACGGCTGCTAAGAGAGCGCCTTCGTGTGAGAGAGCGCGCACGTCAGGCTGCACCCACCCCCTGACTGTGTCGCCGCGACCCCGCCCCCTGCGTGCATCAGCACCAAGGAGAGCGTCCTTCTGAAAGAGAAAACACAGATAGAGATTGCGTCTTTTTCAAGATGACATTCTATCTGTGTGTTTCTGGATGCGGTTGTTACCGAGGGATAGTCACCAGCGCTGTATCTCGTGTTTGGGCGTTCAGCACGCTGAGGCAGCGTTGGTGGATGACTCATGTTCTCACTGCGGGATGACGATCTCGGAGTTGCGGTCTAGACTCCATCTCGCAAGGGGTGGAGTCCCCGTGCCTCTGCCTCGATCTAACCCTCCAGAGAGGGTTACTTCAGGCAGGGTTCCCAGTGTGAGACCCGTCTCATCAGATAAGAGAACTCAGGCGGCTCACACAGGGCACTGGATGGGGGCAGAGGCCATGGCGCTTTGTTAGCGATTCCTATTCGTCGGTACTCCGACGTGGCGTCGAGAGTGACCGACTGAATGGGAACGTCTCGGTTACGTATGTAACCCTCGTTCCCTGAAGGAACGCTCGTTTAGTTACACTCGAAGTAGATTGGCTCTCTCGAGCGAGATTCCTATTCGTCGGTACTCCGACATGGCGTCTCCGTTCCCTCCTTCAGGGAACGAGGGTTACATACGTAACCGAGACGGACTTGTTCATATGCATATGTCAGTGTATATACTCCGGTTAACTCATATCTGTCCGTGAGTTCCCTCTGTTGCTCTGGCTCAAAGGATAATGGTATAGTGAGACAGAAGAGATCGCTCAAACCTCCTCTGATCATATAATTTCATGGAAAATTAATGGAAATGCTCATTCTTATTAAAGAAATGTGACTTAATCATATGATATTTTATCAATATTTTCCTAATGTTTAAGCCTTTGTACTTAAAAGCCTTAATTGATTTTTTTTTGTCCATTCCTGTGATCACAAAATGACAGCAGGCATGATTGAACAAGGATGTGTGTTTTCTTTTATGTTCTCTTTTTATGTAGTTTTCAGTCTGCTACCCACATGTTGGTGCAATGGTGGGCTTATGTAACAATGTTTTATGTAGGCGCATTTAGGGTGGTTTTTAGGGTAGCGCTGCAGGGCTACTGGCCAGACAGTAGAAACAGCTTGATTTGGGTCGCGCGGCTTGAGGTCCGAGGCTATTGTCCCCGCCCGGCATATTGTTAGCCATGGTTTTCACTGGCCCGACACTGAAAAAGCAGCTAATGGCTCTACTTGTATAGATAAGATTCTATCAAAGTTATCATACACAGTGACATGCATAATTAATTTAAATTTACTAGCGTGGTCTATTTAACACATTGATTTAGTAAAATCAATTTTAAAAAAGAATAATTCAGTATTTAAATTCATTTGAGAGTTTGTCTTAAAATATTGTCTTAAAATGATCCGTGATGAATTGTATTAATTATTCAGTGCATCATGTAATCATGTTTTCAACACTAACATTTACATTGATATCTCTATTTAATGTTTAATCCTCCAGCAATGTAATCATTCTACGTTTATCATGCCAATAAAGCTTTCCTAACCCTTAAATGCAACCTGGTCTCATTGTGAAAATGTACCTCTGGTAACGTTTTTGCAAACCGCCAAAATACGTACCAATATGTACATATCTCTGCAGTTTCAAAGTGAAATGAACACTAGAGGCAGTAAAACAGCAAGCACTTTTTATCGTTTTTTTTTCCCATGTAAATGAATACATTTTGGAGTTTGTGTCACTTAATCTGCTCCATATGCTCGGCTTTTTTTATATAATAAGTTTGCTCAGTAGCTCAGCTGGTACAGATTTGTACTTGTAATAATGAAAGCTCAGGTACGAATCCCGTGAAAGACAAGTCATGATAAAAGAGCTCAAAGATGAGTTCACAGAAGCTAACAAGACATGGTTACTATTGTATTTTTGTCACATTTGCTTTTGTTAACACTATCGGTTAGGTTTAGGGTTTAGTGTAGGTGTACGTTAAAAAAACAATGTCACAAAACGTCAGATTGACGCTCATCTGTTCCGGGAAAAAAACGAAGCTTTTGGCGGCACCCAGTGGACATATCACTTTGAAACTGCAGTGATATGTACATATTGGTACGTATTTTGGGGTTTGCAAAAACGTTGCCAGAGGTACATTTTCGCAATGAGACCAGGCTGCTTAAATGCATACCTTGGGTCTTTAGTGACCCAGGATGCCGAAATATGTTTTATTTTATTCTTCTGTAATTGTTATTTTAATATCAGGAGTTTTATATATTATTGTGACAGGTAGAGATCTATCCATGTTAGATATAGATCTGGGTCGCTAAAGACCCGAATATGTAAGAATGCTTGGCGAAACAGTCATGCATTTAAGGGTTAAAACTTGACTCTTGAGAGAGAGAGAGAGAGAGAGAGAGAGAGAGAGAGAGAGAGAGAGAGAGAGAGAGAGAGAGAGAGAGAGAGAGGAGAGAAGGTAAGGTTGAAAGGCAAGGGAAGGCAGTGTTGAAATGGGGTCCCACTCGAGACTAATTATGGACTTTTTAGAGCGCACAGTCTGCCATTCTGCCCAGGACAGCACTGAGGAGCAGGTGTAGAAACAAACTGCTGACAGACAGACATCTGAACTGACAGAGAAAGAGAGACAGCAGTAGAAGTAACAAGAGTAAAAGATTAAGTTGAGATGTCAGAGACAATGTCGTTCTGTTCAGTCACTGGAGGAGTAATGAAGGCTTGAAACCAGAGGCAAAGGCAGATTTTTCACTACAAACAATCAGGTTTTTTTTTTCCTTTTCTTTTTTTCAATAAAACAAGTTAACTTAGGAAGCAAAACAGCATAAGATATTAAGACTTGTTTGAACAGAATACATCACTTTTTATGTCTTGCTACATTGGCTTTTTCTTTCTTTCTTATTTTAAGAAATGTAACAAACTTCATGCTTATAACAAGCACTTACTTTAACAATACTTTAAATATCTCACTTTTTTCATGTTCATGTTTTTTTAAGGGATGGTTTATTTGAATGAATGCCTTGAGGAAGTGAATATTCTGATAAAGTTTAGCTTCAAAATGTAACACTTTTCTGTGTGTGTGTGTGGTTCAGGTATACCCTATATGTTATGGGGACAAAACCTAGTTTCTGTCAGGATCACTATCGTCAAAGTGATAGACAATTTGCATATAGTTTAGATTGGCGGTGTGGTTCTGTTCTGGGCAAGAACTCCCTTGCAGGGAGAGCAGTGATAAACCCCCTGAGGGTAAACAGAAAAGAAGCACGATGTATTGCAGATAGCATTAATGTCAATATTAAAATGCACAACCTAATTCGGGAATGAAGTCTGATTCAGGGGAAATCAGAATGCCAAATTCTGACTGACGAGTGGAGAAAATGGGGATGGAGGAGGGTAATAGCTCCGGAGAAACCCGATAGCAGCTGATAATACTGAAAGAGCTTATATATATGCATGATGTGATAGGCATCGTATTCCTATAGGTAGACGTGATCAGCTGACAATAAGCTGATGCAAGCTTGACTAACGTGCCCTGCCAGAACTAACGCTGTGCGCTGGATTTTAGGGGAATAGAATTAGGGTTAGGGGACAGAATATACCATTTGTACAAAAATCATTTCAATGGAAAGTCCCAATAACAAATGGAAACCCAACGTGTGTATGTGTGTGTGTGTGTGTGTGTGTGTGTACTTCTGAGGGCCAAAAATCCTCACTAATATATGAAAACTGACTAGATAGGACATTTTACTGGTCCTCATTAGTTACAAGGCATATAAATATAAATTGATTTAAATCTATTTTTTAGGTTTAGGGGCAGAAGTTGGGTTAGGCTTTAGAAAATATCATAAAACTGATATAAAATCAATTGAAGTCTATACAAAGTCCTCACTAATATAGCAAATTACTATAATAGTGTGTGAGTGTGTGAGTGAGTGTGTGTGTGTGTGTGTGTGTGTGTGTGTGTGTGTGTGTGTGTGTGTGTGTGTGTGTGTGTGTGTGTGTGTGTGTGTGTGTGTGTGTGTGTGTGTGCGTGCGTGCGTGTGCGTGTGTGTGTGTGTGTGTGTGTGTGTGTGTGTTTGTGTCCTTTTCCCTCTCGTGTAGTTGTGATCTGGCTGCACCCACCAGTCCATTGCACTGTAGACAATATCAAACACCTCCAACAATTAGCTTTCATATCCAGCTCCAAAACAATACAACTCTCAACACTGCCATTTTTTTTAACTCTATGTTTCAAAGCCATGTCTGTATTTTCTGAACTGGAGCTTATTTGTTGTTCACACCTCTAGCATTTAGATGCCAGTGGTCATTGTCATATTAGCATCTAATAATAATGCACCATATGCACACTGTCGTCCAGCAATTAATCCTAGTAAAGCATTGAAACTGAGCAGATGTGGGCCCACAGAGAGAGACAAAGAGAGAGTGATCACAAGAAAGAATGAAAATGAAGTTTAATTGGCATTAAACTGTGGTCATTATTCAACTTTTGTAGCCATTTTGAATCACAGACTGCTGTCTTTGCCATAAAGTACGTTCCAACTCAGAAACTATTAACAATCATTTCAAACAGATTGGCATAAATAAATCACAAAACACAACAAGCAATGTCTTAACTACAGTTTATCTTAAAGGAAAGTTAAACACAGGGCCGGCCCAGGCATAATTTTATTTGGGGGCCCCTCGGTGCCACCAATGCGACTGACTAATGTCAATTCTTGATAATTCGCACACCCAGCATCAATGTTAATATACAGTCTGCCTGGCATGTTTTTTTCCCTTATATACGTTTTTTTTATTGTAACATTTTGTAATATTGTAACATATTGTAATATTCAAAGTCTCAGTACTACAGTTCAGACTGGGATATGTACTTTTTTTAAGTACTATCTTATGCTGAATATGCTCACTTTTCCCCAGGATTCTTTGATGAATAGAAGGTTAAAAAGAACAGCATTTCTCTGAAATAGAAAGCTTTCAAAAAATCCTAAAACACTGTACACAACTGTTTTCAACACTGATAATCATAAATGTTTGTTGAGCATCAAATCATCATTAGAATGATTAGTGAAGGGTCATGTGACACTGAAGACTGGAGTAATGATGATAAATTCAGCTTTGATTTTAATTGACACTTTACTATATATTCACATAGAAAACAGCTGTTTTACATTATAAAATTATTTCACAATGTAATGGGTTTCGGACGTTCAGGGAAGAAGGAGGCGGGAACCGGCGAAAAGTAAACAACAAACTTGAATCAAATATAAACAAAGTGAAAGTAAAAGCGGCAGCCCCTCACGGACGACTGCCGTGCACACACATAACAAAACATAAATAAAACACAACTTAAAGTCCAGGCCAGTCCTCTCTCGTCCTTCACTGGAGCCGCTCGTCCTTAAATGCCTCCGTGCTCCCTCAAGAGAGGACTCGAGACCAGTGTGCCTCACAGGTGACGTTCATTCTCAATCACGCACACCGATCTCGCTCGCTCCTCCCATGTCTCTCGCTCGTCCACCTCGCCACACACAATATTACTGTTTTTACTGTATTTTTAATCAAATAAATGCAGCCTTGCTGAGCAGAAGAGACTTCTTTTAAAAACAAGAAATGTTGATTTCTCTCAAACATTAAACAGAGCTTTTATTATATTATTTTTTATTTTAAAATTAGATTTTTTGCATTCCATTCGACTGTGTAGAAAGAACCTTTTTATTTTGTAAATAAAAACTTCCAAAATGTAGGCTACACAACTTATAATTCCAAGGGGACGATATAGCACTTGCAGAAAAACATTTACTGAGAAACTGGAAGCTATGCTAGTGTAGCCTACTCCGTCCAAAACATGCAGCACGTCAGACAAGGTATTCGCACTGAACCATAGCGCATTCTCAAATCCATCCATTCATAAAAAGGTTACCGGGCAACTGACGAGTACGTTTTAGCACGCATATTTTCTCGCACTTGGAGTTTGAACCCTGGCTAACAAGCGAATAGTGTCCAGCCGATGGTGCCGCGAGCTTGTGCAGCGCTGTAAGAATCAATCCGTGCATATATTAGAAAACTTAACATTTCACTGTTTATTTAGTAATTGTTTAAGGCCATTTCGCAATTTCAATCATCATAAAATAACATTGCCGGATGGTAATTTATTGTGCTCTTGGGGGCCCCCTGGTGGCCAACGGGGCCCTAAGCAGCCGCTTAGTTCGCTTATGCCTTGTGCCGGCTCTGGTTAAACAATTGTAAATTCTGCAATTTACTCACCCTTTTTGTCTTTTAAAACTTGTTTGACTCTCTTTTCCTTACAGTATAATGCATAAGTCAAGTCAAGTCAAATCACATTTTATTTATATAGCACATTTAAAAGCAACAGAGTTACGGCAAAGTGCTGCACACTATTTTCTTATTCCGGGTCAGTTTTCACCTGGTGGAATGTGAACTTATAAAATAGCCATAAGTTAGCCTAATGTTTTTCAACCAAAACCATATTATATCTGATGAATAACTTAATGAGTAATAACTATGTTATATATATATATATATATATAACATAATAACTATGTTATTACCATGTTATTGCTGCAATTACCTCTTTTATAAATAAAAAAATTAAAAGCAAGTAAAGCATCTTTATAAATATTCATTTTTTTATCAGAATATATAATTATATAAAATGTATAAGAACATATGAGAGGAATTACTAGCATTCATTCCTTTGAAATCTATGGATGTAAGAAGTTTTTTGTTTTGTTTTGTTTTTTTTGTACTGTACATAGTGGTGTCCGGTATTGTTCTGGACCCCGCTGATTTTCTTTGGACAAAATCAGTTGAAAGACCCTTCGGAATATTTTCTTTTCTGTTCCACAGAAGAAAGAAAGTCATAAAGGTCCGGAAAGACATGAGGGTGTGTAAATCATGACTGAATTTTCATTCATATGTGAATTTTTTCTCTGAAATCAAGAGCTTCAGAAATAGACGTTATTAAATCATCTTCTGCAATGTCACCACTGACTAAACGTTGCGCTATAAGTATATAAGTACAATAGTAACAATCCAAGGCTGAAAACGGTCTGAACACTAACGACTAACTAAAGCACATTGCTGTAATGACAGGTCGACGGCTTGGTTTTAATGACATGTGCGGTGTACGCGCCAACCCGAGCTGATCCACCTCCTCTCATTGTATCTATAATAACCCTCCTCTTGAGTCCCCCTTCAATACTGTCTCAGTCAAATGACACTTCCAGCGCACTGAACTGAACCTTGCAGCCTTGCTTCAGTGCTCACTCCTATCACATTCCGCTCCGTTATTCTTCCTTGAGAGCTCTTCACACCGCCTTCAGAGCATTGGTGCCCGCCACCCTGCCTCATTAGGGCTCCTTCGCGCTCCGTCTCAAGGATTATACAAGCAAATCTCATTGTGGCAACACTTCATTCTGAGATAAGGGAAATCATTTTCTTTGAGGGAGACTCAGGCAAGAGAGGCAGAGTGATTAATGAGTGTGATATATCACTTTATGTTTGATTAATTCTCAGTTGTACTCGTTTGATTGACAGGATTCTGACCCTTGTATGTATTGATTTGAGGGTTGAGTATGTGCTTGTGGTAATGAAGGAGGGGTGAGGGGTTGGGGGGGCGATAGACTGCATTGCACTCAGAGCTAAGATTGACACTTTTATTGTTTATTGGTGTTTCATGTAAGTATGGCAGACTAAACAGGTGCGGTTTAAGTCTATCATAGCCTGCAATGGGAAGCCGTATGTTTAAACGTAACATGTTAAAGTATTTTGTTACTTGTTATAAATTTAAGTAATGATGCTACATCAGTACCTCTATGGAAAGTATCATTCAGCTATGTTTGTTACTTTTTTTGACACATGCTGACTTAGACATTATCTTTCCTCCAGAGTTTTTAAACATTGAAAGTGTACTTTTTTATTGTACACAAATATATGTTTTCTGTTCACAAAAACAATAGAAGTGGAATGTCCCCAATTAGATCGCTTAGTAAACGTGTGTGTGTGTGTGAGTATTTATCCCACCAGCATACTGAGCATGCAGTGACATATACAGTAGGCTATATCACAAAATATTGTGCACTAATTATCATGACAGCAACTAAGTTTATGGAAGCCATATCTGCATAATGCTTGCACACCTGAAAGGGATAGTTCACGCCGAAAGGAAAATTCATTCATCATCATAAAAATTCATCATTTGTTCACCCTCATGTTGTTCCTGTATATCTTTTTTTGTGGAGGATAAAAATATATTTTGGACGCCAAACAACATTGAATTTTTCAACACATTTTTCAAAATATCTTATTTTGTGTTCCACAGAAGCATGTTTGAAACAACATGAGGATGAGTAAATAATAATAAATAATTTTTGGGTGATCTAACATTTTGAATAAACTCCATTTAAATTTTTTTAAAAAAAAAAACCTGCGAAGGGAGTGGTTTTCAATACTAAATAAATTGAAGCTCTAATATTTGTAAAGATAGTCCACTAAGGTGAGTTGCAGTGAGAACCCATGTGCAACAAAACTTAAACGAAATACAAAATGAACAAAGACTTAGCTTGACTTATATGAACAGAAAGCTAAACATGAACATAAACTCACCAACAAGGGTTACACTAACAAAGCTAGACAAGATACAATGGAAACATGAGGGCTATTTATGTTTAAGACTAATGACTTAACAAGGAACAGCTGAGAACAATCAAACAATGAACCAATCACAAAACAGAACTTATGCTGCCTTCACGTGCTATCGGAAATTTCCTAATTCCCACTTTAGAAGTCGTGATTACGAGCTTGTTGCATTCAAGTGCTTTGTTGTCGGAGTGAACAGGAATCATGGTGGACACCAGGTTATTCATGCCTATTTATTGGGAAAATCTTATTAAAACCAACATCATATGTAGTGTCCCATGCACCGACAACCATATAAACATTCCAGATAGTCCGCTTTCTGCTGATTCTGTAATTTCAGTCAAATGCAGGCTATTTTCGCTGTGTACCAAAAATACAATACGCTTCATATGATTACTCTTACATGTAAATATGTACTACATTAATGTCAAGATAAGACGACCTAGCTGTTTTGGAAAAAAAACAATAAAACCACACCTTCCACAGCAGTAGTTCTCCCCGCCACCATGTTTAAAGCTTATGACACGCCCATCTCGGGAATTGGGGTATCAAAATTATTTCCGAACTTCCCAGAGGTAAACACGACATCAGAGGGCGTTCATGTGCAATTTTTACCTAGGAAACTCGTATTTACGATAATTCCGATAGCACGTGAAGGCAGCATGAGTATCACATGACAAAAGCAACCGATGAGAGAATAGGCTTGTTCGACTTCATGCAGCGCTGCTCAGACCGATCGGCGGCTAACTTGAAACAGTGCATGCAAGTTAGAAATTTTGTCAGACTTGAGAAAGCGCAGATGCCACGTGACTGTGACTTATGCCCTCAAAGTACCACGAGAGCGATTCGAGAGCAGCCGGCGGGTTCATTCTGCGCATCTTCTCCAGAGTGTCTGCATTCTGATTTAGCACTCTGATGATGACACAGCTGTTCCACGACTGGCCGGATTTCCCACATGATTACTAATCACGTGTGTTTCGTGTCTATTCTGACACCTTCAGTTCCACTTTTCTCATGTAGTCACAATGTTATATTGTGTAATTTTTAGCCAATTAACACATGAAACAAGAAGGCACATGACAGGGTCCCATGAGGGCAAATGAATCACATGAAAAACCAGGAAACATAACTGTGAATAAACTTCAAATTAAAAGACATGAAACATGAACATGAAACAAAACATGACAATTTTGTCTTACTTGAATATATTATTGTGCATTTTTTAGATCCAGACAACACCTTTGGGGGATTAAATACACATCTCATTCATCTGAAATGGAAAATGTATTAATCCTTGTGTGCACAAAATGGAAGGAAATATATAGTTAACAAAATGCAAATGTTTTTTTTCTGTGTGCTAAATGCAATTCATGTCACGTAATTCATTCAGTACACAAAATGAGCAACTCTTGGCACCCCATATGGCAGAGAACGCCATGTTTATTCAAATCAAGTAAGCATAGACTGTAACAGTCATCCAAATTACGTGAGAATGACCTGAGGAAACCTGTGCATTTAATTTGAGTTTTGTTTTGTGTCTCTCCTCCATCATTCTGCTCGACTGTAATCAAAATGTGCTCTCATTATGTAGCGTGCATGTGGGAACGGTGGGACAGCTTCTAGCAAAACTGGCTGCTGAACTCACTTCTTGGAGCTGGAGCCGTGCCATCCCTCAAATGATCTGCTTTTCCCTCGGATCAATGTTTGTTGCTACTCTCAATGCCCTGAGTGGCGTGTGAGATGGTAACAGCGTATCCTATCAAAAGCTGCCGCAGACATCCCCTCTGGCCTTGTAAAAAAACACTGAGTGCAAGCTTAAAGCGACCAGCGCGCAATGTTTGAGTCTCCCACAACCGTGTAAATGAACACAAAGACACAAGTAAGTAAAAAGAAGTTAATCAATAAGTCAACGCAAAAGTGTGTGCAAAACTCTAGCAGGGGCTATTTGTCAGCCAAATTGCTGTGTAAGGCATATCCGAGGCTTTCCATGTCTTGTCTTTTCATGCATCTCCCTTTCTTTATTTTCTATTTCAGTGTATGTATGTGTGTGAGTGTATGCATGTGTGCTTATGGGGAGCAGGGCAGATATTTGCTCAGTGTATCCGCCTGACTTGGCAGAAATTGATCTTGTGTATGCATTAGCAGATTGCCTGTTGATGAGATGGGGATTTATAATGCACTGACTGATGGCAGTGATCTAGCTATATAAATAAATGAATATGTGCACTGTTTAGCTTTCAGGTGACTATAACAACTTGATTTGTAAGCCTTCTGTACTCACAAATGTCTGCATTATATAAACGTGTGCATCTAACTTGATGTAGATCTTATGGCTGGACAAAAAGACATCAAAACTTGTCAGTGGTAATGTACTAATCATCCAAAAATCAGAACATGAACAGGAAGTGTCTGAATGGGCATGGTGTGGTGAAAGATAGAATCAGCAATATCTGCAGTCTGGTAAAGAAGATAAGAGTAGAGGATACAACATGTTATACAACTGTATTTAAATATGACCAATACTGCTCCTGATTGATGTTGGTTATTTGTTTAAAATATAAAAAATATATATTTATATCATTTCCATTCCTACTGTACATTACAAAGCTAGTATCCCAGTATATATCACTTCAGTAGTTGTGGTTTGTGATTCAATTGCATTATGGTCAGTGTAATAGTGTTTTAGCTCTTCCTGAAGCTGCAGAGTCAGAGATCCAGCCCCACGGACAAACACTCTACTGTCAGATCGATGTCTAACTGTAATGTGATCGATTGAGAAAGTATGTATTAATGCTAGCACCTCTGAAAGTGCATTTAAACAGTTAGAATCCTCTCACTTAATGGAATGACAGGAAGCCCTCGTTCATTCAGAAATGGAAGTTTTAAAGGGGACCTATTATGCAAAATCCAAATTCAAAATTCAATGATGTCATCATAGGGAAAAGTCCCGCCCACAGTGTGAAGCACAGGGTCCGCCATCTTTACATCCTCGCTGTAGGAGCTGGACTTTTACAATGTCTGCACCAAAGAGGCATTACAAGTGTTTTGGGATGTACCAATGCACATAAACACACACTTCAGATCCAGACAAAGTAAGAATCACACGAGTCCTTGATTCCTTCCAAATTGCCCTTCTGAAAGATCTTGTTGGCACACTGTGTCACTTGCTAAAGCTACAATTGTCTCTGCTTGATTTCACTGACGCTGCCCTCATGTGCTATCAGAATTATCGTAAATACGAGTTTCCTATTTAAAAAAAAACACAAGAACGCCCTTTGAAATCGCCCAATTGAATGTGACAAGCTCATAATCACGACTTCAGAAGTGGGGATTATGAAATTTCTGATAGCACGTGAAGGCACTAGGAGACCAGAACTACAGTATGTCGTTATTTTTATCCCACCACGCTCACAGTCTGCGTAATTCATAAACAAGCATTTATTATTCACAGTACAGTTAGATGACAAGTGACTGAACATATAAGGCTGAACACCGCTACTCACAGTGACATTTTCAGTGCGTGAAATTGTCTTGTTTTTTTGTTGCCAGTATGCGGGAGCATACATAAAACATTTATTTCGAGCTAAAACTTCACATACACAATCAGGGGACATCAGAGACTTATTTTACGTCTTGTAATAGTAATAAAAATAATAAAAAATAATAATAATCTATCTATCTATCTATCATCTATCTATCTATCATCTATCTATCTATCTATCTATCTAAATTAATTAACTTTCGTGATGATGTTGATGATGCAGTGACATTTGTAGAATGCACTCTTCACCTCATATGGCATCCCATTTTTGGGTTTCAAAAAGATATTGAATGTGCAAACCACATTATTGTAAATGGAGACAATGCATGTGTAGAGAAAAGGTTTGAGGAATCAGATGTTTGTGTCAATATGTTGGCAAGATGGGTGAGTTTTGCCAAGACCAACTTGCCAGCTTTTTGTATAACTGTTTTGAATTTGAGGCCAACGAGATTTATATCATATGCAATCTTAATTGAATTTAGTAGTTATTGGAAATTCAGGTATTACAAAGAACACAGTAGAGCAGAGAATCCGCTTGACATAACATGAGTTGCTTTGATCAATTTGTAATTCTGTCATGAGCAATGAATCAGGTGACGTGTAGCACAAGTGGTGTTAAACATCTGTGAAAATATGATTATTGAAATCAACGAAGTGCTGAGATTGAAATATTGATAACCATTTAGATTAAATTAAAAGTCTTAAGAAAGTCTTATTTTAGTTATAGAAGAGATGTCATTGACTTTTCCCAAGAAACAAAAATCTTTAAAGTCACATGAAAATCACTCAGTTTTGTCCGAGTGACTAAACCGCTCATAAGAACATTGTCTCTGTCTCTCTCTCTCTCGACAGCTTCTGCTTTCCTATCCTTATTCTGTTTGCCCCACCAACTTCCTGTCCCAAGATGCCTTATAGTCCCCAGCATCAAGGCCGGGTCATTATTCTGACTTGCTGGGCCTGAACAGCACCCTCAGAAAGGATGCAGCCGAAAAGGCTCTAAAGCTTGCTCTGGGCTTTCTGAAACTTCAGTTTGAGGGCCACCCTATGGGCAGAATGAGAGCATTCAAGTGTGCATTGGTTTCTCCCCTGATAACTCTCCCCTTAAGCTGCTCTAGATTGTCCTATTGTCTTTCCTCTGCTGTTCTCCCAGTAGAAAAGCATGAATCCTAAGTAAAGCTTTGTCAACATGTGACCTAGAAATCTCTCGTTATATAGTTGCAGTATAACAGGGGCATTGCAATTACATCTGTAATCACATTTAGTTTTAATTTAAGAATGTTCTCAGTGGAAAAAGTGGGCTTTAAGCATGCACTTAACCTGTGACTGCTTGGGACAGAACACTGCCAGGCTTTTTATTATTTATTATTATCATTATTATTATTATTATTATTATTATTTAAATATGACTATTCTGGCAGAGTAATGGTGAGTACAGCATAATCCTCGGTTAATCAGATTTAAGCCTGTGCGATTTTGGCCATCTGAGACAATTTTTGCAAATCTTAAAAGATTCCTCTGATCCTAGGCTAAAATCTGAAGTCTTTGATCGTTAGTTTGACATGTTCACTGGCAGTCGATTAATGACCGTTCCGATCAAATTTTACCTCAGACAAAATTCTGGTAGTGTTAAACAATCCTGCAGTGTGACTTCTCCTATGAATATCAAATTATATTCGTTTTTCAAGACAAACTATGACCAAAATGAGCACTTGAGATTTCTTTGTAGCCACCATTTCAATCCCGTGTGTATGCAGCTCATTGTCTCCGAACGCGTCATTGATTGATGATATAAAACTCCGGGTGAGTTTTCTTGCATGCACGTGCCTTGACCATTGTACAGTCTGACATTAATGACAACTTAGATCTTACAGTGTGACATGGGTTACAGCAGGGATCATGTTTGTACAGTCTGACATGTAGCAATCGTAACAATCGTGAATGACTATTATAAATCGCACAGTGTGCACCCGGCTTTAGATAACTAAACCAGACCATCATATATAGTCAACTAAAAATAAATAAATAAATAAAAACGATTATTATTACAAAGTGGCTAGTAGTGTTGAGAAATAATTGGTCACACACAGTCTGGCCAATACCCAGGAAAAGAGCTGATTGCAGTAGCAGAAGCTGTATTAAAATTATTAAAGTGGAAAATTAGTGTACTTAAATTGTCATTTATTTCAATTAAAATTTTAATTATTGTACCCTAATTTGCTTTGGGAAAAAATGACTGAGTGACAGTAAACATTACCTGGAGCAAAGCACCTAGTTATAATAGAGTAGAGCAATTGTATTTCTTTATTTTATACATTAAGTATTTTCAAATAATATTTTTTTTAAATGAAAATATTTACATAATATGTATAAAAGTATATTATTTATTTTGTATAATATTTTCATAATAATCATTTCACAGTTATTTGCAAGCTAAATAAATCAATGAATACTAAAATTCATTGAATTCAATGAATACTAAAATTCATTGATTGGAGCGCGTTGTTGATGTTAGAGCTCCGTCGAATTGATTCATAATCCTTGATTTTCTCCTTATCACTCGCTTACAAACGATTATTTTCTATTATTTACAGCGTGTGAATATATCTCCGATACGATTCTCTATAAAAAACAATCGGATTGCTTTGATATCACTACTTATATCCGAACTTCCGCTACTAACCGTAGCCCGCTAGCATTGCACGCGTGGTAGCTTATTTACACCGGTAGCCCGCTAGCATTGCACGCGTGGTAACTTATTTACACCGGTCACCACTGAAACCGACAATTCGTCATCGCAGCACATCTGCTACAATGACGAATAACTCGGATGTGTGTCTAATGTTACCTTTGAGTGCAGGCGAGGACACGTTCGAGCTGCATTCGGTGCAGTTGGAGCTGGAGTCGTTGGAGAAGCAGATTAGCGATCTACTAGAGAGACGAGCCGTGCTGAGAGAGCGACGATCAGCGCTTGAAACATCACGCGCCGATGCGGTTAGTAACCTCTTGACTCCGACCTCGTCTACTCCGTGTGTTTCTCTGCACAGGACCAAAGCACCCAGGACGCGATCATCATCCCTGGTTTCGTTCACTCCGGCGCCGACACGACCCTGGGTGCTTCCACAGCGGAAGACGCGAGCCAGGACCAGAGCTAGGACCTCTCCGCCCCTCCCGGTCTTCGAGATCTCCACCCGGAACCGCTTCTCCCCTCTTCGCGAGACGGAACGCGACGCTGTGGTCATCGGTACTTCCATCGTCCGACATGTCCACGCTACCTCAGGTAAAGGCAAGGTAATCACTCACTGCTTTCCTGGTGCTCGTGTTCTCGATGTCGCTGCGCAGGTTCCCGAGATCCTGAACGGTGACGAGCGCATCGGAGCTGTCGTGCTGCACGCGGGAACGAACGACACCAGGCTGCGGCAGACGGAGGTTCTGAAGAGGGACTACAGGAGCCTGATCGAGACGGTGCGCAGAACATCGCCTGAAGCATCGATCATCGTGTCTGGACCGCTTCCCACGTACCGACTAGGACATGAAAAGTTCAGTAGATTATTTGCTCTAAATGAATGGTTAATGTCATGGTGTAATGAACAGAAGCTGCTCTTTGTAAATAATTGGAATCTGTTTTGGGAGCGACCTAGGCTCTTCCGTCCTGATGGCCTTCACCCCAGCAGAATCGGAGCGGCTCTTCTGTCGGACAACATCTCCAGGGCGTTACACACCACCATATGACTAGTAAGTCAAAGTCCAGATCACAGTCTTTGCTGTCCTAACTTAACTGACATAAGTACCAATGTAGAACATTATATAGAAACTGTGTCTGAACATAACTGTGTAGAACATTATATAGAAACTGTGTCTGAACATAACTGTGTAGAACATTATATAGAAACTGTGTCTATTCCTCGTTTAGTGAGGTCAAACATTAAATCTACTGTAAGATCTAGGAAAAATCTAATTGTGATTAAACCAGAAAATCTCAATATTAGTGAACAAAAACAATGCTGTCCAAACTTAATTGACATAAGTACCAATGTAGAACATTATATAGAAACTGTGTCTGAACATAACTGTGTAGAACATTATATAGAAACTGTGTCTGAACATAACTGTGTAGAACATTATATAGAAACTGTGTCTATTCCTCGTTTAGTGAGGTCAAACATTAAATCTACTGTAGGATCTAGGAAAAATCTAATTGTGATTAAACCAGAAAATCTCAATATTAGTGAACAAAAACAATTTCTAAAACTAGGTCTTCTAAACATTAGATCGCTCACACCTAAGGCGGTTATTGTAAATGAAATGGTCACAGATAATAGTTTCGATGTACTTTGCCTTACTGAAACCTGGCTTAAGCCAAATGATTATTTCGGTCTAAATGAGTCTACTCCGCCAGGATACTGTTATAAGCATGAGCCCCGTCTGATTGGTCGTGGCGGGGGTGTTGCAACAATCTATAGAGATATTCTTAATGTTACTCAGAAAACAGGTCACAGGTTTAATTCGTTTGAAGTACTAGTGCTAAATGTTACGCTCTTAAATGTAAGAAAGAAATCCGTATTATCTCTAGCCTTGGCTACTGTGTATAGACCTCCAGGGCCCTATGCTGATTTCTTAAAAGAGTTTGCAGACTTTCTCTCAGATCTATTGGTCAACGTCGATAAAGCATTAATTGTTGGAGATTTTAACATACACGTAGATAACACAAATGATGCATTAGGGGCTGCATTTACAGATCTATTAAACTCCTTTGGGGTTAAGCAAAACGTCACTGGTCCCACTCATCGTCTTAATCACACACTAGATTTAATTATATCACATGGAACCAACCCAACCGACATAGATATTATACCGCAAAGTGATGATGTCACTGACCATTACATGGTAACTTGCATACTGCGTACTGCTGAAATCTGTCATGTTGCGCCACGTTATCGGCCAGGCAGAACAATCCTTCCAACCACTATAGATAGATTCTCAAATAGCTTACCTGATCTGGCTCAGCTGCTCAGTGAACCCAAACAAACAGATGAACTAGAGGAAATGGCTAGCAGTATGAGCACCATTTTATCTAGCACATTAGAAATTGTTGCACCAATTAGATTAAAAAAGGTTAGAGAGAAAACTAAAGCACCATGGTACAACAGTGCTACACATGTTATCAAGAGAGAAACTCGTAACTTAGAGCGTAAATGGAAACAAACAAATTTAGAGGTCTTTAGAATCGCGTGGAAAGATAGTATGTCACGTTATAAAAAGGCCCTAAAAGCAGCCAGGGCTGAGCATCTCCGCAAAATAATAGAAAATAATCAAAATAACCCAAGGTTTTTATTTAACATCGTGGCTAGACTAACAAATAAACAAGCATCGCCTGAACAAAATATTCCGTCACAGTTTAGTAGTAATGATTTTATGAACTTCTTCACTGAAAAAATAGAAAGCATCAGAAACAAAATTGTAAATGTACAATCTTTAATGATGTCTTATGATTCAACCGCAACTATCGCCCGTCAAGAACTACTACACCGCTTTACAACTATAGGACAGGAAGAGCTAAATAAACTTATCATTGCATCTAAACCAACAACATGTTTATTAGATCCAATACCCACTAAACTACTGAAAGAGTTGTTACCTGTAGTGGAAGAGCCTCTTCTCAATATTATTAACTCATCTTTATCTTTAGGTCATGTTCCAAAAATATTCAAGTTGGCAGTCATAAAACCTCTCATTAAGAAGCCACAATTAGATCATAATAACCTAGCAAATTACAGACCAATTTCAAATCTTCCGTTTATGTCTAAAATACTAGAAAAAGTTGTGTCCGCTCAATTGTGCGCTTTCTTGCAAGAAAATGATATCTATGAAAAATTTCAATCAGGATTCAGGCCGCATCATAGCACAGAAACTGCACTCGTTAAAATCACAAATGATTTACTTCTAGCTTCTGACCAAGGCTGTATCTCAATACTAGTTCTACTCGATCTTAGTGCTGCGTTTGATACTATAGATCATAAACTACTCTTAGATTGACTTCAAAATTATACTGGTGTTCAGGGACAGGCATTAAACTGGTTTAGATCGTACTTATCAGACCGCTACCATTTTGTCTGTCTAAATGGGGAAAAATCAAAGATAACGTCAGTAGACTATGGGGTGCCGCAAGGATCCGTGTTAGGCCCTCTGCTATTCTCTATATATATGCTGCCACTTGGTAATATTATAAGAAAACATGGAATTAATTTCCACTGTTATGCTGATGACACTCAATTATATATTTCATCACGACCGGATGAAAACGCTAAATTATCTAAACTGACAGCGTGTGTTGAAGATATTAAATACTGGATGACGTGTAATTTTCGGCAATTAAATTCAGATAAAACGGAGGTGTTACTTATTGGTCCAAAAAACTGCCCACAAAACCTCTCGCAATACAATTTTACCTTGGAAGGATGTCCTGTCACTTTATCCACTACAGTAAAAGACCTGGGTGTTATATTAGACCGCAACCTGACATTCGAAAATCATATTTCATATGTTACAAGAACGGCATTTTTCCATCTTAGAAACATTGCTAAGCTACGTAACATGCTATCTATTTCTGATGCAGAAAAGTTAGTTCATGCATTCATGACCTCGAGATTAGATTACTGTAATGCTTTATTAGCTGGTTGTCCTGCATCCTCAATAAACAAACTACAGTTAGTCCAAAACGCGGCTGCTAGAGTTCTTACTAGGTCAAGAAAATATGATCATATAACACCAATTTTATCGTCTCTACACTGGTTACCTGTGAAGTTCCGTATCAATTACAAACTATTGCTACTAACCTATAAAGCCCTAAATGGTTTAGCTCCAGTGTATCTAACGGATCTTCTATCGCCCTACAATCCATTGCGCTCTTTAAGATCACTAAACTCTAGGCTTCTGGTCATTCCTAGGATATCTAAGTCCACTAAAGGAGGGAGGGCTTTTTCACATTTAGCTCCTAAACTCTGGAATAGTCTTCCTGATATTGTTCGAGGTTCAGACTCGCTGTCCCAGTTTAAAACTAGATTAAAGACGCATCTCTTTAGCCAAGCATTCACATTATAATTATCTTTTTATACTACAGTTAAATCGGATCAAAAGCATTAATATAATATTCTGAACAGCAGCTACGCTAATCATTTCCCATCTGCTTTTCTGTTGTTATCTCGGGACACTAGTCCCGAGGTAAATAGTTCATCAGCTCCAGTTTGTATCAGCCTCTCATGGAGACTTCAGATGCCCTGACACCTGTGAAGAGACGACTCCACGCCTGTGAAGAGACGACTCAACGCCAGCGTTGTTATGGCCTAGATTAATACACGATTGATTAACTTTTTCGAACATTATTCTTTAACATTGTCTTTTTAACATTTTTACTGTACATCTATGAAATGCACTTTCTGTAAAGCTGCTTTGAAACAATGTGTATTGTGAAAAGCGCTATACAAATAAATTTGAATTGAATTGAATTGAATTGAATTAAAATATAAAAGATGGTGGGACAGAAGGATTGTGTTGAGTATATGTCGAGTACTTCTAATTACGTAAGATGTATAAGTTAAAAATTGGATCACTTGAAAATGAGTTTGCATTTAATCTCACAGGAAATGAAGGTAAATGAACCCTACTAGAGATATTTCATCTATATCTAGTTAGAAAGAGCTGTCAGAGGAGATGAATTTGATTCTCTCTTTCTCTCTCTCTCTCTCTCTCTCTCTCTCTCTCTCTCTTTCTCTGTGTGTGTGTGTGTGTGTGTGTGTGCACGCAATGTGTTTACAATTGCATATGGTTCAAAGTGTGACTGAAGGGACTACAAGAATGTGGATTGTAGAAAGCAGAGACTTTTCTATAATCTGCTCTCTTTTATTCAACATCCCTGTTTGTTTTCTGGGAACTCTAGAATATCATTAACATTTAAATCCCTGACCCAGACAAATTCCCTCTACTTTTCTCTGGTACAGTGACACATTAAAAGCCCCCGATATACTTCAAGCTAAATTAAAGAACAAACCAGTGTGACGTCATTAAGTTAATCGTGCCTGTGTGATGCATATTGAACATTTTGAGACACTTTTAAAGCTAAATGTCAAGTGAGTTGCATTAAAATTCTGTTCAATTTTATCCAAAACTGATGAACATGTATGCCAATGCTTTATTATGTTGGTTGTTGTATGTAGAGCAACAGTTTGGAAATGAAATATCTGGTGAGAGGCGCTAAAAGGTTAATGCTCTATCACGTTTGAAAATAATGTACCACCTACACTGAACCCTACCCTATACCTAACTGATATTGTTAACAAAAACAAATGTGAGATAAAAATGCATTTGCTGAAGCAACCACACCATTTTCTCTTGCATCTACAGGCCTTTGATATTTTTTGATAGTTCTGAGAATATTTTTGAGATGGCAAATCGTCCCCTTGGAATTATAAGGTTCTATCTGACGTTTTTGTCAAAATTGAGTTATTCACATATTCTTATTCTGTGACAACTTATTTACATTATGTGATGTTTTTTTTTTAAAGTTGTGTACATTTTGGGACTTTTTATTGAAAAACAAAAAGGTTCTATCTACAAAGTCGAACTCTGACTTGGCTCTATAAGGTTCTATCTGCGTGAGCCAATCAGCACTTCGAATAAACAGAAGAGGACCAATCAGGATCAACTTTATAGGTTGTGTCGCCGGCTTTTTCCTTGACAGGAAAGATCGCAGACACACAATATCTGTGAGGATTATGGCACACAATGCAAAGTTTTTAAGAAACCTCAAGATCGACAATTTTATTGACGATCTTGTCAAGGACAGCAGCCCGAATTCCAGGCATCATATATAGTCAGTGAATCATTTTTCAATGATTATTAAACTTTATGAATTAATTTGCTGAAGCATGTCTGTTTTCTTGCAGTTTTTAAAGTCTTAAAATGTCTTAATTTTTACAATATTAAGCCTTAAAGGTCAAATAGTAAAAAGTTTAATTGATGGGGTCTTAATTACAACAATAAACGTTAGCATGTTATTTCAGCCATACTGATGTCTAGAGAGAAAGACATTTTACCTGGCCCACTGTAGGTGGAATAAAATCCTGCTCAGATGTATTACAGTAGCTGCTTTCTGTCTAAACAAAAGAAAGATGAACAATTTCTGCAATAATGTGTTTAATTACCCACCAAATTGGTACCAAAAATTTACATCTGCACTGGACAAAATATTTAGACCTGCCTAGCTTAATTTGAAATGTCCTAAATACATGGAAGTGCTAAAAATATGAAATAAATGTCATAAGAAAGGATAAAATTTTACATTCCAACACATGTTGAGACATTGTTACAACATTATTTTTTATATTTAATGTTCAAATAATGGTTTGGCAGATAGAACCTTATAATTCTAAGCGAAAAGTGTTTTTTTTAGAATTAGAAGGTTCTATCTGCATTTGACCCATTCCAAAAATCCCCATTTACAATTTTGAGAGGATTTTGATATTGTATATTTAGAATACATTTAGGGTCCCTGTTATTTTCATGTTTGAAAGAAACTTGTTCCCCATATACATTTTCCTATATGTAATGCAAAAACTTTGAAGCTCAATATCTCAAAACTGCTCAGAACGCAGATAGAACCTTATAATTCCAAGGGGACGAAATATGTGCCAGATGCTACATGTACTGGGAAATGAGCTCTGATGAGGACAGTGATGATGGTATAAAACATCTGCTCAAACGGAACCCTTGCAAGCTCCAAAAGGTAACGAAATATGCTTTATTTTATTATTCTGTAATTGTTACTCTAATATCAGGAGTTTTATATATTATCGTGACAGGTAGAGATCCATCCGTGCTAGATATAGATCTGGGGTGCGTTTCCCATACAACGACGTAACTCACTGCTTAACTTCCATAGTACGATGCATTGTTGAAGAAATCAACTAGCTAGTCACGACTGTTTCCCGAAACCGTATTGTCGCAAATCTGTCGTTCAACCACGTTGGTTAATGATGTCACGCAGGTGGTGGAGTAATAAATGCTTTTAATTTATTATTTTGAGATCGAATTTATGCTAGATTTTTTGCTACACATTATGGATATGGCACCTGAGGAATAATTTAAATTTTTCTCAGTTATTTTGCTTTATTTCCAGATTCAAATAGGCTCTTTTTTTACGTACTAGAGCACGTCCGCACATGCGCACTCTTCAAAAACGGTGCTTTAAATCTCTTGACAAACTAAAAGACATTAATGACATTTGTATGTATTCTAAATAAAAGATATAGGTTGTACTGAATGTCAGCTTGCTTATTTTGCTCAAGATAAGGATTTATTAAGTCCACATGTCATGCAAACAAGAAACTATGCTTCTAACCACAGGTCGAGAGCTGTCGTTGCAACCACACAAGTTTGCGACGCTGTTTGCGAACGTTCGTTCGAACGAGGGTTTCGGGAAACACTGACTGGTTGAACTATGTTGATAACGACGGAACTTGCGACCATAGTTGGCTAACGATGCTTTTGGGAAACGCACTCCAAGGTAGGTATTAAGACCGATTATGTATTAATGATTGGTGAAACATTCATGCATTTAAGGGTTAAAACAGGAACATAAACAAAAACTAAATCAAGTTTAATCTTTCTGAACAGAAACACGTATTTGAAATGATCATTAACTGGTTAATAATGTTATTTTATCTTTCTGTTTTTAATTTGGCAGTCAATTAATCATGAATTCAGATAGTACGGCCTATGCAAATGTGACGTTGATGCATCAAACATGAGTGAAATGCCCACGCTCAGCTGTCTAGTCATCATGGGTAAGTCACTGGCATTAGCTTTTAGATCTCAGGCTTTTTTCCAAGGATATGTCACCAACGGTATTATGAAAAGGAATAGCATATAATATCGAGCATAGTGTGCATTTTGAAACCAGCAGAAATTGCAGGTTAGTTTAGAACCGCTACTATTCAGGAATTTCAAAGTTAGTACTTTGGCACTTGCGTGTGTCATTATTATAAATATTTTCCCAAAATCAAGCTCAAATGGAGTTGCAAGGTTTTTCAGCTGGAGATGTCGGAGGTTTGTATTTTGTCAGTCATTAGAATGCCCGCTTTTGAGGCAGTAAGTTCAGCATTTCAATCAACTTACCGGTTACAAAGTTTATTGTAGCTACACTCTAAAAAATGCTGGGTTGTTTTAACACAATTTTGGGTCAAATATGGACAAACGCAACCGTTGGGTTAAAAATGTTATTAAAAAAACTAACCCAACAGCTGGGTTTGTCCATATTTGACCCAAAGAAATGTTTGAGTGTATGTGGGTGCTAATTCTTTACAGTTGTGTAATACATTTGGCCAAAATCTTGTGTCTAAAAATGAGGTGCTATGCACAGGCTGTATTGGATTAGAGGGCAAATACCAGACTGACACTCTTTCCAGCTCATCAAATACATAAAACATTAGCCTTTACAAACATTGTGTTTTTTTTAATAATGAAAAATGCTGTACGCTGTACTTATTCAAAGAACCAGTTTATTATTTACCCTCGCACTGCAAATATGCAGATACGGTCTCCAAAATGTGTGCAGCGCTTTATTCATGATTGGGACAGGTGGATACTGTATGCAGTTTTTCGGACAGTTTGAGGATCTTCTGGTGTTATGAGGTTTAGGTTTTACACAGCTGAGGTTTTTTAGCTGTTTTGTATAAAGTTCCAACCCATTCTCACTCCCAAGGCGTCAAAATCCGGAGCATGGTCAAGTGGCTTCCGCGTCACAACGAAGACGCTAAAGGCACGCCTAGGCGTCACTATATCGACGCGCTAGGTGCTCCATTCATTTCAGTTGTTTACCCAATGCGCCAGATCAAGACGCATGTTATTCTTTGCATTTGTAAAAGCAGACATGATTTTATTCATATTTTATTCATATTTAAAGGTTACTTTTATATTTTGGAGCAGCTAACCCAAATCCTACCCTAAACCTACCCACTCCTAAACAATATAAAACACATAACAGGCAAATACAAGTACAGTCAAATCTATTTATTTAAAAAAAACTGACCAAAAACAGTATAAAATTATTAACTCATGTTGCATTCCAAGTCTTCTGAAGTCACACGATGTCTTTATGTAAAGAAAAGAGTTGATCTTAATGTTTTAATCGCTGAGATGATGATCCCGCCGCGCCGTGAACACGCTCATTCATATCATTCAAATAATACACACGACTCTTTAGCATGACGCATTCGGTCACAAGACACACGAGAACCAATGACATTTTACAATCAAAGCTGACGTAATGATGCAATTGGTCACGAGACATACGAGAGCCTATGCAATTTCACTATGAAAACAGACGTAACGGGCGGCAACATTTGAAATTGAATGTGTTCATGATCTTCTGCGGGCGGATGGAGACGCTGATCGCTTTTGGGGATTTCCTTCACACAAATCAATCGCTTGGCCTCAGAATATTTGTACTTTTTGAATAAATTGTGCATGCAGTCGTATCTGCGTTTTATACCACACAAATGGGTAGGTTTAGGGATGGAATGGGGTTGGGTTACATATTAAAACGTGTCTATAGATAGCGTAAATAAAATTATTTGGCTGATTAACTTGAGAATCATAGTCCAACATGTCATAATGGCAAAATCATAACCCAATATATGATCATCATGACGATAAAGTTCCCATGCCCAACGCGTCTGTGTATGACGCCAAAGGTTTCTCATTGAAATTAATGGAGCACTCAGCGCGTCGATATAGTAACGCCTAGGGGTACATTTAGTGTCTTTAATGTGACGGGGAAAGCACTTGACCATGCTTCGGACTTCATACAATCATACAATCATACAATATGGTAAATGCATTTTGAGATCATAACATAGTAATGTGCAAGTAACAATGCAAAAATGTGTCTTTATTAATTGATAACCTGACCCCATAATCATACATACAAATTATTGGTGTTTTAATGCCACTTGTGTTCATTTCAGATGGAAACTGCAGTGAATTGTATATAAAGGTATGTTTTTGGAATTTTGCAAGAATTTAGGTAGATTTCCAATTACCCAATGCTTTGCCATTACATGTTCCCTGGTTTTGTGTTTCCTGTTTTTGCTACTTGGACTTATTTTGAAGTATATTTTCTGTTCCTCATCCTGCGTTCCAGATCTTGTTTTACTTTGTTTCTATAGTTACCCTTTTATGAATGGATCTTCAAACACACATACTCGCTATAAGATTATTTTTTTCAATTCTTCTTCAAAGTAGTACATGCTTAACCTGTACTTAACCTTCCCTGAGCATACATCTGTGTGGCCCACAGGTGCAGAAATTGAAAAACGTTAAAGAATTGCCAAGGGTAAGGAGGTCATCCCCTGTAAATAGCTATAGCAGTTCTGTGTAAAACTACGTACAAACAATCCTCGTTTTTGCTCCCCTCATATCCAAAGTGCAGATTTGCAGAAACCACTTCTTATCTATATTTTTTCAGGAACCCATGATTAAGTTCCATAAGCACTGTGCTGGGATCAGAGGGATTGTGACTGAGGACAACATATAGAAGAATGTGAGGAAGATGGCTTTCTAAAAACGAAATGCAGGTCAAAGGTTCAAAATTAAGGAGGGTTTACATTTTTAATGTAACCTGTTTTTTTTATTTATTTTTTTATTGTGGTTTAAAAAAAAATCATTAGGTTAAAGTATTTAAAAAAAATGCCTCAACATCAAAATCTTAACATCATAAAGAAAAGTGCTTGCTCACTCCATTTCAGTAAATAAGACACATTGTGTTTTCATTATTTTGAATTGCATAAATCAAATTTTTTTGAGCGCATAATCATATTAAAGTGTGCATTTTTATTCAATGTTTTGACAATAAGATTAATATAAACATCAAGGGATTGCTGAAATAAAGCTAGAGATAAATTAACAGGATATTAGCTTTATAACGCACAATCATGGGAATATAATGCAAAAACGAATTTGCATTTTTTTTCCTTAAAGAAAAACACATTGCTTCATAACATTTGCTTGAGAAATAAAATGTGTTATTATGACTTTTGATATTATAAGAATATGTATTGGATTATGTTTTTCTCAAACTGGTGCAGGTATCCTTTGTCTTTGTGACAAACATTTTGATTACAGAACTTTGCTTTGCATAATAGGAAAGTATTACAAAGATAAAATGACTATTATTGACCCAGAAACTTCAATAAACACTGTACACTTAAACTTACCCTTTCTCTGTAATTTCTCTCTTAACTATCCCCCATTTAAAACAGCAAGGTGCCTCACTCACCAAATTTACATTGACTAAGAAAAACACTTTTCAAGTAAAGCTTACATTCTTTTTTTCATTGAAATATTTTAATTTAAAGGTGCACTATGGAATTCTAAACTGATTGAAAAAAAAAAAATTTGAGGTTACTTGCAGAGAAACATTGTTACGCCAATTGTTCTTCAGCACTGCTTTTCTATGTCCTCAGGAGTGTGTGTGTGTGTGTGTGTGTGTGTGTGTGTGTTTCTTTCATAAAGAACAGCTTAATGGCCTTGCCACAATAAACCACACAATGCTGGCCACACACCAAAAGGCCATGCATGAGGTCATTTCCACTCAGTAGTAGGAAAGATGAGTTCCCAATGACACCGGATGACTCAAACATTAAACAGAAATCTTTCTTCCCAGCTAACAAGGCTTCTTTATATTCAAGTGTCATGAAGTGATGATAGCAACAGGTTTCTTCACAGTGCAGGCTATTAATAGGACAGACACAGTAACCATTAACGTGGATCTGAAGATCCGGTCTGGGAAAACACACCCATGCACACACGACACACACTTATGCTCTTGAGTATATACTGGATAAGTGCAACAACACAGAGGATGATTACACATAAACACTTTCTCGTCCGTGCACGCCTAGGCACAGATCCTCCGCTTCAGGTAAATAGGAGCTAAAATCGAAATGCCCATTGGGAGAGGGGGCTTTCAAGATCTCAAGAGGTTTTGTGTGTCATACAGAGAGTTTTCCAGGAAAAAAGATGGAAAAACAAGAACATCTAAATTAATGCACAGAGAAAGCTATTAGTAGCTGAAAACCCTTTATATATCCCCCTCTTCTCTTAAACACACATAACAGATGTACACTGTACATTAACTTGTACTTGTGGCATAATACTGCACATCAGACCTCATTTGTCCAGTGTTTGCAAGGCTGAGACAAAATAGTCCAAGCTTAGACATGCAACCAGCCAGTAATGCTCCTTTTAATGTTTCTACAGTCGCTTACACAAACAAAATAAGCCTTGTCTTCAGCATTAGACAGTAATCTTCAAGCGGAAAAGACTGCTGCTGATGTTACACAAAAGTAATAGGCTGCTTGTTGAGGCTTATTGGCCAGGGCCCATGCTAAATTATACTCATGTATATTTAGGACAAGTCAGATTAACCATGATCAAAGAATGTTCATCAACATGCAAAGCATCATTACTGCAGTGACACTTTTGATTTAAAAAAAAAAAAAGGTCCATGTCACCTCAGCTTGTCATAAAGAGTGGGTCAGTTAATTTTGCATGCAGTGAAAAATAAGAACACTTGGATTGTAAACGTATACAGCAGTTGTGCTCTTTCTTTAAATGGAAGCAATTACGAGTTTAGAAATGACTGTTGGAACAATGTCACATAGTAAATGAGGACATACTATAGCCTTCTGCTATCACTATATATTTACCCAAAATATAGGTGACACTTTACAATACATAGGTAACACACAATGCAGGTGAACTAATATGCATTAATTCCACATAGGCTCATTGAAAAAACTATGCATACCAATGCATACATATCACTGCAGTTTCCAACAGAAATGAACACTACGTGCAGTAAAACAGCAAGTATTTGAATTATTTTACAGGGGCAGATTGTGGATTAATAAAGACTTATTTTAATGTGGCACCTTGCAAAATATTATATTATGACCTCAAAACACTGTTTACCATAGTGCATGATTTGTAAACAAATACATTTTGGAGTTTGCATTACATAACCAGCTCCATAGGCATATGTTTGGATTTCATGATATACTATGTTTCGACAAAAAGTTATGACAAAAGAGCTCAAAGACTTCTGGAAACAATCTAAAATGACAAGGTTGCTTGCAAATGGCATGTGTTTTCATGTCACATTTTTGCTTTTGTTAACACTTTCACACATTTGATTGATAATAATAGTAAATAAAAGAACATATTACAATGATTTCTGAAGGATTATGTGACACTGAGAATTCAGCTTTGCCATCAAATCACATTTTAAAATATATTTAAATGGAAAAAATAATGTTATTTTAATATTTCACAATATAATTTTTTTTTACTGTATTTGTGATCAAATAAATGCAGCCTCGGTGAGCATAAGAGACTCTTACCAAACCTAAACTGTATTATTTTTATGTATTTGCCCTCTTGGGCATACAAAAGACTTCTTATATAAGACTAATTTAACTCTAGAAGGTGTTTCTAGCATTTCTAGAAAAACACAAACAAACAAAAAACATTTATTTTAATTTATATATACACTCACCTAAAGGATTATGAGGAACACCTGTTCAATTTCTCATTAATGCAATTATCTAATCAACCAATCATATGGCAGTTGCTTCAATGCATTTAGGGGTGTGGTCCTGGTCAAGACAATCTCCTGAACTCCAAACTGAATGTCAGAATGGGAAAGAAAGGTGATTTAAGCATTTTTGAGCATGGCATGGTTGTTGGTGCCAGACGGGCCGGTCTGAGTATTTCACAATCTGCTCAGTTACTGGGATTTTCACGCACAACCATTTCTAGGGTTTACAAAGAATGGTGTGAAAAGGGAAAAACATCCAGTTTGCGGCAGTCCTGTGGGCGAAAATACCTTGTTGATGCTAGAGGTCAGAGGAGAATGGGCCGACTGATTCAAGCTGATAGAAGAGCAACTTTGACTGAAATAACCACTCGTTACAACCGAGGTATGCAGCAAAGCATTTGTGAAGCCACAATATGCAAAACCTTGAGGCGGATGGGCTACAACAGCAGAAGACCCCACCGGGTACCACTCATCTCCACTACAAATAGGAAAAAGAGGCTACAATTTGCACAAGCTCACCAAAATTGGACAGTTGAAGACTGGAAAAATGTTGCCTGGTCTGATGAGTCTCGATTTCTGTTGAGACATTCAGATGGTAGAGTCAGAATTTGGCGTAAACAGAATGAGAACATGGATCCATCATGCCTTGTTACCACTGTGCAGGCTGGTGGTGGTGGTGTAATGATGTGGGGGATGTTTTCTTGGCACACTTTAGGCCCCTTAGTGCCAATTGGGCATCGTTTAAATGCCATGGCCTACCTGAGCATTGTTTCTGACCATGTCCATCCCTTTATGACCACCATGTACCCATCCTCTGATGGCTACTTCCAGCAGGATAATGCACCATGTCACAAAGTTTGAATCATTTCAAATTGGTTTCTTGAACATGACAATGAGTTCACTGTACTAAAATGGCCCCCACAGTCACCAGATCTCAACCCAATAGAGCATCTTTGGGATGTGGTGGAACGGGAGCTTCGTGCCCTGGATGTGCATCCCACAAATCTCCATCAACTGCAAGATGCTATCCTATCAATATGGGCCAACATTTCTAAAGAATGCTTTCAGCACCTTGTTGAATCAATGCCATGTAAAATTAAGGCAGTTCTGAAGGCGAAAGGGGGTCAAACACAGTATTAGTATGGTGTTCCTAATAATCCTTTAGGTGAGTGCACTTATTTAACTGAGGTCCCCATAAATCCACAAAGCAAGGTTTTAGCTCACTTCTAGGGACAGCTCTTTTTTTAAACAGAAGTAGACACACACACACACACACACACACACACACACACACACACACACACATGCATTCCCTGTCAATCCAACCAACAGAATGATGTCATGTCATTCTTGTATGCAATTCTCAAGGGAGAGGGGCAGACTGACTTGTCCGGTCATCATCTGTAAGACTCACTGCATCACTAGTTCCTGCTTCTGTTCTTTCCTGCTTTTTATTTATTCCAGCACACATTTTAGCTACAAACACATTTCTCCATCCCTGTGGATTTCACTGCCACCCATATCTTGCTCCCCCAAAAGCAACGGCTTCAGAGAAGGATTATTCCGACACCTTATTTAGCGTCTATTCTCTCCCTCCTGTTAATTCATAATGCTACTCAAATCTCCTAGGCAAAGTTTCCTGTCAGTTTAGTTCTTACTCGTATTCCTCTTATTCTCCCCAGTGACAAACCTCTGTGCTGTATCCGAGCAGCATAATTAGCACTTTGCTTCGATCGTGGTAGTTTTGAGACTTATATATTGTGTTTTGAACAAAGGGCGTTAGAGAGGCTGTGTACATTTCTAACAAGTAATAATGTCTTGCAATTACCAGTCTTGCGGTAATGCCATAATGCCACCTGTTGACACGGTTGCATAATCAGTGGATCTCTCTGGTCTTTGGCAAATGGACATCACAGGGAGCACTTAGAGTATACTTAATGGAGCATGTGTGACCCTGGAAACACAATTACAAATGTGTACTGATTTCCATAGCTCTGTGTATGACAGCCAACGGAGCTACCATTAATCCTAATGGCCTTCCCTGCAAAGGAAATCATCCAGAGTTTCCGTAACCCTTCTCCTGCCATGCAAATGCATGTTAGGAAACATTACTCTAGCCAAAAAGGTTAGTTGGAAGCATATGTGAAATAGATAAGGGCCTGAAAAGCTGTTAATCATATCAGATGTTCTTACAACCAGTGTTCCCACAGTTACTTTGAAAAAGTAATCTGATTACTGATTACTCCTTTAAAAAGTAACTTAGTTACTTTACAGATTACTTGATTTTAAAGTAACTTAGTTAGATTACAAGTTACTTTATTAGTTACATTCAGCAGTTGCCGACAACACCCCTGCCACCTCAACATAAAAATGACAACCGTTTTTGGAAGTGCATTTTTAACAGTAACGTCAACAATGTATCTCCTGACATTTTAAATTGAAATTAAAAAATATTTCCTGAAAAAAAAAAAAAATATTGTAATAAAAATGTAATAAAGACAGTCTTTCTTGACCTCAATTAACATAAATACTCTCCCCGAGACGCAAGAAGAAAGCAAAAATATATATTCTTATTAAGGAAAATGACAAAAATAGTAACTCACAGTGAATTGGAGAAATTACTGTGATTACTGGTTTGGAAATAGGATACTCTGATTACTGATTGGATACTCTGATTACTGGTTTGGAAATAGTAACGCGTTAGATTACTCGTTACTGGAAAAAAGTAGTCAGATTAGAGTAACGCGTTCCTAAGAAACGCGTTACTGGCATCACTGCTTACAACTAAGCTAATGGCTTTTTAGAATGCTGTAGAATGTAGAGAGAGGCCTGCAATTTATTTAGTTATTTATTTATTTTAATCTACCAAATTATTAATCTGTGATCATAACTAGCCATGAATAATTGAGCCAGCACACATCAGAGTTCTTTGCCTCTTGATGGAAGTGTGTCTTCTCTGAGAGAGAAAAGGCCTTTCTGTTCCCATGGAGATTCTAACGGAACACATTAAAAACAAAGTGGAAGGTGGAACACACAGAGAATGAGCAAGAAGAAAGAAGCATTACAAACTCGCTATACGCTCATTCGGGATCAATCAATCTTGTCTCCCTCTCGCTCCCTCCAAACTTCAGCGTGCGGCGCGAAAGGAAGCATATTTTGGTAAGTAATAATGTTGTGGTAAGATAGCGGAAATGAAAAAGAAGGACAAATAAATTTCATCAAAAGGCAATAAACTGTTAGTTAAATGGCATCTGAGAGGACTGCCAAATGAAAACACACATATCAAATATCAGAAACTATATCGGTGACAGGGAACAAATTAATAACATACAAATAATATCTGCCAGAGTATTAACTCCTTCACTGCCAGAAGAGTTCCCCCTTTAAAAAAAAAAAAAATCACATTTTATGGCTTTTGAGAGAGATAGAGGACGTGCGACGGCAGAGAGTAAATAAATACAGACCCAAACGCTTGGTACATGAAAAAGTGACAAGGGTAACGAACTAGCTGATCATTTTAATAGAGGAACAAACTCATCCTGACATCACAAGACAACAAGTTACTAGGCATGACAACAAAATCAACAACAACAGTTTAAATAAACCTGGCATGTGCTCAAACAATACAGGCATAATTATTCAGGTTTCAGTGCATGCTGAAAAGAGTCCACAAAGCAATTTGGTAACACTTATTTTACAGTGTATTTGTTACACTGTAAAAAAAAAAAATCAGGTCTCCAATTGAAAATTTTCTAGTGACCGATCACATCTAAATTTTTCAGTTGGCCAAATTGAATTTCTGTGAATTGATGCAATTTAATTGACATAAATTCAATTTGGCCAACTAAAAAATTTAGATGTGATCAGTCACTAGAACATTTTTAATTTTAGACCTGTTTTTTTTTTTTTACTGTGTAACAAATACACTGTAAAATAAGTGTTACCAAATTACAGTGTATACATGTTACTTACTACAGGAATAACATTAAAGTTTTAATTAATATGGTGCCACTTTATATTAGGTGGCCTTAACTATTATGTACATACATCAAAATATAATTGTTCATATTGTATTGCAAAACACTTTTGCTGATATTGAGGTAGGATACGGGTAAAGTTTGGGACAGGTGTGGTTGTATGGGTAGGTTTAGATGTAATGGAAGTATCAACAGTGTAATTATTATAAATGTGATTACAAAAATTAATTACAGATGTAATTATGGAATTACGGAGTCTTTTTAAAAAATGTAAGTAAAATGTAAAAACATGTACAGTATGTACACAACAAGTGCATTGTATCAAATTGATTAATTTAAATGTTAGTACATAGTAGTTAAGGCCACCTAATATAAAGTGGGTCCCCTTGCCTATTTGAACTGTTAGTTTTGTCAGCATTAATTGTTTATTCAATTTTACTGCATAAAAGTGCGATAACATTAGCAAAATTTTGTGATATTTCGCAGACAATGAGGTCCATTATGTGTTGTCAAGTCACCTTTTATTGTATAGCATTTTTTACAATAGGCTACAGATTGTTTCAAAACAGCTTTACTGTGGTAACAGGAACATAATGCAACAAAGGTTGCAAGTTGTTGTCAACAGTATAGCGATGTAGTTGTTCTTTATTTCTTTCAAACCAAACAGCTTTCAGTTCGAAAGTGCAGCAATTTGCGTGACCAACATAAATCGGTTGCAAAATCTGCTTGGTGACATCTTTCGTCCGAGGGAAGGACTCTCTGCTGGACTCTTTGTTGTTTGATCACTTCCACCTGTGTTTCATTATCTGGTTAAACTCTGCCTATATAAACCCAGTGGTTTCACTCATTCATTGCGAAGTCTTGTATGTTCAATGTTACACTGCAAAGCCCTTGAATCCTTGTTTTTTTTTGTGTGTCTTAGTTCTATCTTCTTCCTGTTGACCTGGATTTCTCTGTTTGTCTGTGTTTTCTGTCCTGGTGTTGATTGTCTGGATTATCTGCATGGTGTTTTGACCAATTTGCCTGTTACATGGATTATGATTCTGAAAAAAAAACTGCATTTGGATTTTACGTCTCAAAGCAATCCGTAACAGGTAAATGTGACCGCACCTTAAGAGGCAACACACAACTGAAGTTTAAAAGTGGGTGTGCAGCTGTATCATGGGGCAAGTAGAAGAAAAAAAAAATACTGGGGGAGGAAAATGTTAGGCGAAACAGCAGACAAGCTAGCATGTCCTTGGGATTAGAGAGCATACTGTGGTCTCAGAGGAGACGTCTAATGTTGTGCATCATCAAGGCGCTGTGGAGTAGAGGAGAGCAGAGAACCCGTGGGGCCAAGTCTTTAATACCCCTTAACCGCTTCACTAGCAGCAGCTACAGAACCCTTAGGACCAGCACACACACACAGAGAGCACAGTCAGGCATGTCAATGAGCCACACACTCTCACACACACAATCAGAGAGAATTATACACGCACTGTCAGGGAGAGTTACAGTATAAACATAAACAGTGTGAGTGAGTGAAAGGGTGAATGAGTTAGGATGAACCATTGAATGAATCGGAGTGTGTAATTTAGTTTTTCATGATCTTTTCCTCTCTCACCCTTAGGGCAGTTTCATACTGCACACTCATTTACAACAGCAGGCTCATATTGTGATTTCTCAAGCTGTTTCTGCTGCGTAACCAAAAAGAAACAAAAATATTTTCTTTAATAATGACCATAGATTCTAAAATTGTAATCAGGAGTTGAGCATTGAGTGGGATCACATTTACATCCAGATGGTAATTAATCTACACGGAACAACATAAAACCCCGACCTGGAGCTATAAACTGCTTGAATCAGCTGGATTCAGTCAGATTTGCTGAATAGAAAGTTATGTCACTGACAAATGTCTTTTTTTAACAACCAGAGAGTAGAGCACTACTGTATTTTACAGTTATCTTACAATTTAAAATAACATTTATATTAATATTTTTGGAGTATAATTTGTTGCATTAATATGATGGCAAAGCTGAATTTTTAGAAGCAACATGATCCTTCATGATCCCCAATCATTCTAGTATGCTGATTTAGTCCTCACGAAACATTTTGGTGACACTTTATTTTACAGAGTGCTTGTTACACGTGTTACATTATGTAGTTAATATAGTAATAACAATAAATTATGCATAATTACATGCATATCACCCCAAATCAGACCCTAATCTAACTCTAATCCAATAGTAAGTACATGTAGTAAATTAATATTACTCAGTACTTAAATGTTTAATTACACTGAAACAATGAAACAATGCACCTTAAAATAAAGTGTAATCAACCTTTCTTACATTGTCCTGCTTAATATTTTTGTGAAAACAATGATACATTTTTTTATGAAGAGAAAATTCAAAGGTAGCCAGTTTTGTAACAATGTACTGTAAGGCTTTACTATGTTTTTGACAAATTACATGATACTTAAAGCATTGAATAAAATTATTAATTTTCTCTGAACAAATTAGCTTTTAATGCTACCAAAATGAATTACGCGACCTTTTTTGTTTAAAAAAATAAATAAATAAATGTAATTAATATAATGCAATCAACCTCTCGCAAATGAGGTTCGGATTTGACTATTAGTCACTGAGTCCAGCTCAGCAGCTAGAGATTTATCCTGTGTGTGCAAGTGTGTGTTGTGTGTGTGTGTGTGTGTGTGTGTGTGTGTGTGTGTGTGTGTGTGTGTGTGTGTGTGTGTGTGTGTGTGTGTGTGTGCGCGTGTGTGGCCCAGCTAAACCCTACAATATGGGGACAAAATTTCCCAGAAAAGATGGCAATATCCAAAATCCTTGACTTTTTGAGCCCGTTTTTGCCGAGGAAATGTGGTGACCACATTTGGTGAGGATATGTTTTGGTGACCTTGTGAGGCCATGAGGAAAACGGCATGCCTGTGTGTGTGTGTGTGTGTGCGTGTTTTTGCATTCGAAATTGCGAGTGCTCTTACATCTGTTCGAGGATGCTTAGCACCTCAAGCAGCCCAGTAGAATTGGCTTGGCTGCAGTGTGTAATTTCAGCACCACAATAGCACCAAACTGAAATTGCAGAAACAATGTCAGTTTCAAAAAGGCTTCCCATCATTTGTTTGGGACAGACAGGTAGTCATCAGACAGAGCCAGAAGTGCTTTGTCACAGGGGTCAAACAAACAGAGCATTTTTTTTTAAAACACCTTTATGAACCATAGGTGTCTATGCATTTACCTGGTAAAAAAATAAACTATTTTAATATTGGCGGGAAAAAAAAAATGTAATACAGTTCCCAGAGATAAGTTACAATCTTTTGGTACAGATCATTATGTGTGTATAAAATCTGTCATCTGCAGCAAAGCATAAGGAACTAAGATAAATTGTGTGCAGCGTTTTTAATGTAACTGTCACCACCATCCTGAGCTGACAGAAATCCTTTCTTCCATACCTTTACTCATAGACTGTATTTTAAATATGTATGAAAGTCCCTGCAGTGCTCTACTCATTAGTTCTTATAATGCAGAGCCTGTGCCAGAATCGACTGAAAACTTGACATCTGACCAATACATCTGCAGTTAGATTTTTGTGGCGTGTTATGTATTCACATTTGTCTTTTTCGATAATACACTCAGATTCTTGTAGTGTAAAATGTAATTTTAAGTGATCTGCATTTAATCAGTGTCTATTTATACTAGACAGTCAAATTATGGTTCATAAAATTATGGAGAGCCTTTCAGTTGCACTTATTTCTGTATAACTATATAAATATAACTAATTTTTGGATATTCTAGAAAAGTCTAACCTCACATCAATTTCCGTCATCTATTTTTATTCTAATTTAGAAAATTGCAACAGCAGAAAGCAGGGAGAGTAAGAGATATGTTCCTTCACTGTAAAAAGCTTTTAATTGTTGGCTTCCTGTTTTTCAGCCTGGTGGACAGTTCACTTCAGGGCATGCATCTCTCACCATCTGATTCACTGGCAATATCCCTCATTATTGCTATAACAGCATGTCCGGTTCTTGGAAAATAAACAACATTTTGATGACCTGCTGAACTCATTTCACTGTATAATAATAAAGACAGAGACAACTTAGACATGCATGTCTGTTTATCTATTTATCATTGTTTACTTAACCAGAAAACCAATTTGTTAAAGGGGGAGGTCTAAAGCTATTTCATGCATTCTGACTTATTTACACTGTTAAAGTGTTGGATTCTCATGCTAAACATGGCCAAAATGTACAGTTTGGATTGGCATTATGGTTCTGTTCTGGGCAAGAACTCCCTGCGCATCCATGCAGTCTAGCATGGATAAGAGCAGGGAGAGCAGCAATAACCCCCCTTAGGGTAAACAGAACAGAACCAACATAATGCATTTACAAAATAATTTGGGAATTTAGTCTGATTCAAGGGGAATCAGAATACCAAGTCCTGACTGGACGAGAGGAGGAGCTGGGGACGGAGGAGGGTAAATGAGCTCTGGAGAAATGATAGTACTGAAGGAGCTTATATATGCATGCTGTGATAGACATTGTATTCCTATAATAGGTAGACGTGATCAGCTGACAGTCAGATGATATGAGCTTGACAAACGTGACCTGCCAGAAGTGACCCTACGCTTGATTCTTGTGCCAAATACACTCCTTCAGGATTCAAATAAGTTTCGGAAAGTTTTTTTTAATTTATTTATTTTAGTATGGCCCTGTATGACATCATAAAGGGTGGAATTCCTTGAATGGGCACTTCTTCTGGATGAGAGCAAGATCGCATCCATCAAAAAGCTTTGTTCAGGTTACAGAAGCCGTCTGCAGTGCTTCCATTTTGTTTTTAGACCATGAAATAAAACAATGTCACTAAAGAATTGTGTTTTTGGTTGTGAGGGAAAGATAATCTTGTTCATCTTCCCAAAAAAAACCAAGCATTAGGGGAACAGTGGATGCAGTTTGTTTTTCTGGAGCAGCAACGGAGTTCTGCAACTTGCAAGTGTGTTTGTTTGTTCCCGGTCATGTGTCGAAACCGCAGGCAGTGAATGAAACCGCATCAAATATCTGTGTTTTGTTGGTAATCGGTGTGTAAGTGCATATAATGTAAACAACACAAATGTATAGTGAATCGAAAGTTATCTAGGGATAATGCCATTATGTATTTATGTGTGTGTGTGTGTGTGTGTGTGTGTGTGTGTGTGTGTGTGTGTGTGTGTGTGTGTGTGTGCTCGTGACTTTTTAGCCCCACCCACTGCACACCTCCACAAGCTTATCTGTCTTTTATAAATATGATAAAACCAAAGATTCATCTTCTTAGCAACATAATAATAAATATAATAATAATAATAATAATAATAATAATACTATTATTATTAATAATAATAATAATAATAATAATAATAATAATAATAATACCAAACAAATAGCAACAATAGTAAATTAGGTTATACTTGTAGGCATGAAACGGAAGTTGTGATAGTGTTTTATTTTCTATTGTGACGTATATCCGAGTGAAGCGGCTTCTTGAACAAAACAAAATGTAGGGCTGGACTTGACTTTGTCCATTGGGAATTGATTGGATCATTAGATGGTTGTGGTTTGCTATTGCTGTGATCTCATGTGAATGACAGAGAAGAAGAAGAAGAAGAAGAAGAAGAAGAAGAAGAAGAAGAAGAAGAAGAAGAAGAAGAAGAACATTTAGTCATTTAGCAGACGCTTTTATCCAAAGCGACTTACAAATGAGAGCAATAGAAGCAACTACAACAGTCAGAGGCTACAGTATGCAAGTGCTGTAACAAGTCTCAGTTAATCTAACACAGAACACACAGGATTTTTTTTTTTTTTTTTTTTTTTTTTTTTAAATAAATTAGACAGACAGAAAAATGAATAGAATGTTAAGTGCTATTCTTGATTGGTCAGGTGCTGCTGGAAGAGATGCGTCTTTAGATGTTTTTTGAAAATGGCTACAGACTCGGCTGCTCGAATTGAGATAGGCAGGTCATTCCACCAGGTGGGGGCAGTCCAGGAAAAGGTCCGTGACAGTGATTTCATGCCTCTCTGGTATGGCACCACAAGGCGTCGTTCACTGGTAGAACGCAAACTCCTGGAGGGTGTGTATGTCTGAACAAGCGAGTTAAGGTAAATTGGTGCAGAGCCAGTGGTTGCTTTGAAGGCGAGTACCAGTGCCTTGAATTTGATGCGAGCGGCTATTGGTAGCCAGTGGAGTCTGATGAAGAGAGGCGTGACGTGCGCTCTCTTCGGCTCGTTAAAGATCACCCTCGCCGCTGCATTCTGGATCAGTTGCAAGGGTTTGATAGTGCATGCCGGAAGGCCTGCTAGAAGAGCATTACAGTAGTCCAGTCTGGAGAGAACAAGAGCTTGGACCAAGAGTTGTGTGGTCTGCTCAGATAGGAAGGCTCTAATCTTCCTAATGTTGTATAATGCAAATCTGCAGGACCGGGTTGTTGCAGTAATGTGGTCAGTGAATTTTAGCTGATCATCGATCACAACTCCAAGATTCCTGGCTGTCCTGGACGGAGTTATGGTTGATGATCCTAGCTGAATGGAGAGATTGTGATGAAGTGCTGGGTTGGCTGAGACCACAAGCAGTTCAGTCTTTGCAAGGTTGAGTTGCAGGTGATGTTCCTTCATCCAGGCAGAAATGTCTGTTAGGCAGGCCGCGATACGAACACCAACCGATGGATCATCTGGTTGAAATGAGAAGTAGAGTTGAGTGTCGTCTGCATAGCAGTGATAGGAAAAGCCATGTTTCTGAATGACCGATCCCAGTGATGACATGTAGATGGAGAAGAGAAGTGGTCCAAGCACTGAGCCCTGTGGAACTCCAGTGGCTAGATGATGTGACTTAGACACTTCACCTCTCCATGACACCCTGAAGGACCTACCTGAGAGGTAAGACTTGAACCACTGGAGAGCAGTTCCTGAGGTGCCCATCTTCATGAGAGTTGACAGGAGGATCTGGTGGTTAACTGTGTCAAAAGCAGCAGACAAATCCAGTAAGATAAGTACTGTGGATCTGGAAGCCGCTCTTGCCTGCCTCAGTGCCTCCGTAACCGAGAGCAGGGCAGTCTCAGTTGAGTGGCCGCTTTTGAAGCCTGATTGGTTGATATCCAGGAGGTTGTTCTGTTCAAGAAACGTAGAGAGCTGGTTAAAAACAACTCGCTCGAGTGTCTTTGCAATGAAAGGCAGAAGGGATACCGGTCTGTAGTTTTCTAAAAGTGCTGAGTTCATAGAGTGTTTCTTAAGCAGTGGGGTTACCCGAGCCTGCTTAAATGCTGTGGGGAAAGTCCCGGTGTGAAGAGAGGTGTTGACAATGTGAGTGAGTGCAGGAGTAACAGAAGAAGAAATGGCCTGAAGGAGGTGAGTGGGGATAGGGTCAAGCGGACAGGTAGTGGGGTGGTTGGAAAGGATGAGTTTGGAGACTTCAGCTTCAGAGAGCAGAGAAAAGGAGGGGAGTGTATGTGTTATGGTTGTTGAGATGTGCGTGTCGGTTTGTGGTGCGGAGAATTGGCTGCTGATGGAGGAGGTTTTTTGTGTGAAAAATGATGCAAAGTCATCAGCTGTAAGAGTTGATGAAGGAGGGGGGGGAGGAGGACAGAGGAGCGAAGAGAACGTTCTGAAGAGTGCACGAGAGTCAGAGCAGTTGTGTATTTTGTTGTGATAGTATGTAGTTTTAGCAGTGGAGACGTTACTAGAGAAAGAAGCGAGAATAGACTGATACAGGGTTAGGTCAGTAGTGTTTTTAGTTTTTCGCCACTTCCTCTCTGCCGCCCGGAGCCCAGAGCGATGGTCGCGGAGAACATCAGACAGCCAGGGGGCAGAGGGAGTGGTGCGGGCTGGCCTGGATGTAAGGGGACAGAGGTTGTCTAAGCAGGATGTTAGAGTGGAGCAAAGAGTGTCAGTAGCACTGTTAGTGTCCAGTGCTGAGAACTGAGCAGGTGGAGGGAGTGAGGAGGAAACCATAGTGGATAGACGGGAGGGAGAGAGTGAGCGTAGATTACGCCGAAAGGTAATCAGCGGAGGAGTGTGTGTTGTGTTAGGAGTTAGTAGGAGGTTAAGAGTGATGAGAAAGTGATCTGAGGTGTGTAAAGGAGTAACTAAAGTGACGTCTGTGGAGCAGTAGCGTGTGTAGATAAGATCAAGATGGTTACCTGATTTATGAGTAGCTGTAGTAGATACTCGCTTAAGATCAAATGAGGTCAGAAGAGTGGTGAAGTCTGCAGCCTGGGGTTTATCAAGGTGAATGTTGAAGTCACCAAGCAGTACCAGAGGAGTGCCATCCTCAGGGAAGTGAGAGAGTAACATATCCAATTCCTCCAGGAAGTTACCCAGTTGACCTGGAGGACGATAAATAACTACAACATGGATTTTAGCAGGGTGAGTGACAGTGATTGAGTGTGATTCAAATGAGCAGTTGCCAGATAGAGAAGGGATGGGCTCAAATTTCCAATCCTTTGAGATGAGCAGACCAGTACCTCCGCCCCTCCCTATCTGGCGAGAGGTGTGTGAAAAAGAGAAATTATTTGAGAGAGCTGCAGGAGTGACAGTGTCTTCTGGTTTGATCCAGGTTTCAGTTAGAGCCATGAGACTGAGATGTGAATGAGTGGAAATAGATGAAATAAAGTCTGCTTTGTTTACAGCAGACTGGCAATTCCAGAGACCAATTGGAATGGACATTAATGTAGCAGAGGAAATGGGTACACTACGCAGATTAGTAGGATTACGGCGTCTAGAATGTACAGAGCGTGATTTACGGGTGTGTGTGATAATAGTAGAGATTTGGAAGCACATTGTGAATATGGGTCAGAGAAATTAGCAGATGAAAACAAGCAAAAACACAAAAGTGGACAAAGTATATATATATAGCTATACTCAAGTGCCTTGTCGTGTCCTTGCTCGAGTGGAGTCGCGCAGAGTAGAGTCGATGGTCTTTACACTCTTCGGGCTTCACACGAGGAGTATGAAGAAGAAGAGTATGAAGGAAGAGTATGAGGAGTATGAAGAAAAAGAAGAAGAAGAAGAAAAGGGATGTCGCTGCAAGAGGGAGGGAAGTTGTTTTGATTAAACATTACATAAAAAATGTGCATGGATCATTTATAAATACTGCAATATCCCATAAAAATAAGTATTGTCAATTTTGATTTCATGGATACTTTAAAAGTAAAATAATATACACCTCGTCACATTAGCATTAAACTGCCAGCTCCATATGGTTTGACTGAGTAGCGGTATGTAAATCGCAGAGTTCAGGGCTGAACGCTGGGAGTGTTTTGTCAGTGTGATTTTTGATCTTATATTCCAGACCTCCCTGACAGATGTTGAGGGTAATGAATTACCTAAATATTCTGCCTGCTCTCTCAAATTGAGCCTGTTTGTTCACAAGCATCATTTGGTGGCTTAACTCATTTTCGTCAAATATTTATTTAGAACTCTCGCTGTTTATTATGATTGAAACAGAGATTATCTGGAGAAATTGTCTAGATTTAAGTAAACCTTTAATGGTCCTTCCCTGTTACTTAATTTGGCCCTCTCCACAGCAGAAAAACCTCTCAAATTTAAATTGTTCTAGAGCGATGCAAATGCAAATACATATTTGGCTCGTCACCGGGTGTTATAGTCCTCAGCCTCTTTGAGTGAATGTGCTAAAATGATCTGATTCTTCCCCCTTTTTTTCTTCACATGGAACTGTAGGAGACAATCTTTCACAAAAAGCAGCGAAGATTACTGATGGCGTGCGTATTTAGACAGGTTGTCTTAAAAGGTCAGTGCAGCAATGTGATTTATTTAATGGATATTTCAGCAAGCACATGTCCACTTTACAGGGCCTACGTTATAATGTCTCCAGTATTGTGCCGATGTGTCTTCTTGGTCACATTTTGACATGCTTTCAGCGCTCATTCAGCTCCTCATTAGCAGGTATGTAAGTCGGTTCTTTACTCTATCTTTCTCATGGTCATTCTCTCTTTTCCCACACCCGTTAATGGATAGCATAGAAGCACTGGGGCACCTGGAACACAATAATGAGCATGTGACATACCTACAGAAGTGGTGTCAAAAAATCCCTCAGACACAGCACAATTTATCATGGAAATGCCGTCCGCCATGTCTCTTGTTCTAGCTGTCTCTGGCCCTTATGTTACATCCACTCTCCCTCACTATCATTGTTCTCTATTCCAAGTGTCATCGTTTCCCAATTGTAACTTTAATGTCTTTTTGTTCCCATTTGCTCCTTTTCCCTCTTTGTAACCAATAAAACAATTGGTAACACTTTAAAATAAGGTTTCATTAGTTAACATGAACTAATAATGAACTGCACTTCTACAGCATTAATTAATCTTTGTTAATGTTATTAATTTCAACATTTACTTAAAGGGGTCATAGAATGGTACATGCACTTTTACAAGTTGATTATACGGAAATGTGTGTTGGCAGTGCCTGTACACAACCATCCTATAATGATAAAAACACATCCAGTGTTTTTTTTTAATCTCCTTATATATTTTCCCCTGTCTCAAATCGAGCCGTCTGACCGTGTGACGTTACACGGTGTACGCCCCTCCTAAGATTGTTGATTGACAGCAGCGTTTCAACACAGACCCGCCCTGAGCGAACTGTCATCAGTCCGCCATTGTTGATACTCTGGAGCAGAATGGCGTCTAAGCGATTGTGGTGTTGTGTTGTTGGGTGTAATAACGAACACAGCAGTCATTTTGATGTTCCTAAATCCGAACTGCTGAAGACCCAGTGGCTGCAGTGCTGAGTTTTGTTTTAGAAGGGAATATTCGCCCCCGATCAATGTCAATGTTTGCGCAATCATTTCTCAGCAGACTGCTTTATAAACGAGCGTCAGTATAAAGCAGGTTTTGCTAATAAGCTGCTCTTGAAAAAAGGATCGTGTTCCTGCTGCACCTCAGGAAGATCGAAGATGTGAGTGTAACGTTTTATTAACCTTTATATTAATCTTTGCAAATCGCTTGCACGCTTCACGATGAATGAGGCTAAAGTTTACAGGGTAAGTTACATTACGGCATGCTTTCTGTGTATGACGTTCTCAATATAATTCATAATCCCACGTTTATAATGAACAACGCGTTATGTTTGTTATTACAAACTGTGTACTCCGGTGATAAAGTTAACGTGGTAACACTACACTAAGCTTGCTTTTGTATATGGTTTATAACGGTGTCTGTTACTGATTAAGAAGTAATGTAAAAAAAAAATATCTTATAACATAACATCAATCTGTCAATGAACTAACACATCAGTAAACACATAGCAACTACGCTACTCTGCCAGTACAAAGATAGATCAAAGTGACATGACGTTAACCAACCATTCAGAAACGTCCTGTTCGAACTTCGATGGGTTCGTCATCTGTTTCTGGTCCGACTCCGGTTCAAAATGATAAGGTTGCTTAGATGTGTCTTCAGAGACTCCCGTTGCCATTATTTCTCGAAAATATACCCTCAAATGTTGTCAAGGCAACACTCCACGTGTGTGGTGGTGTTGTGTCGGGTCGAAACAAACGCCCCACAGAGCAGAGGGGGCGGGGTGAGCAAAGCTCATTATCATTTAAAGTCACATACACTGAAATGACTTGCTGAAAACTGAGCTGGTTTTGACCAGGTAAATTGAGTGTTTTCTTACAATACTAATGAGAATTTTTAATTAAAGTATATTACAAACTTTTCATTTAGACACTAAAGAATCATATTAACTTGTAAAAAAATTTCATTCTATGACCCCTTTAATACATTATTAAAATCAAAAGTTGTATTTGTTAACATTAGTTAAAGCTACACTATGTAACTTTTCCGTTCACTAGAGGTTGCCTGTTCAAAACAAAGGCGTATTTTTATGACGCCACGTTTGAGCGCAGCATCTTGGGACATGTGGTCTTCACCTCACAGCCGGTGGAAAACAGTCAGGATAGGACTCGGGCAGAAATCATGTTCATGTATGCGATTATTAACATTACTGTAGTCTGAAGCAGAGCAGGACCGAGTGTTGTGGAGCTGAGCAAGGCCGCAGGAGCGATTGAAGAGCGGGACTTTTATTATGACACGGTTGCCGGCGCCACTTCCTCTTTTCCAGTCATGAGTATGAGGTAACGCAATTCTGTTTATCGTATTAGATATATCTGAGTGTGTTGAAAAGGAAGTTATGACGTTCGCTCGGCGGCTGCTATGACATTTGTTCACACTGCTGTGAGAGTAAAGTGTTTCACTGAATAAAACCGGAAACCGAGGGTGACGCAGATATGACGCAATCGACAGGCGACTCCCTCACACGCATAGCTCACACGTCCCGGTTCCTTGGTTAAAATAGCAATTTCTCACGATTTACAAATAGTTGGAAACATTTGGGATATTCTAAGTACTCAACTGAACAAAATATATAACACTGGCCTAGTGGTTTCTGGATATTTTACTGCAAAAATCCTACATAGTTCACCTTTAATGCACTGTGAACTAACATAAACAAAAAATGGTTGTGACAAAAACAGCTGTATTTTTTATTAATGAACAAATACAGTAACAAATGTATTGATCATGGTTAGTTCATATCAGTTAACCCTTATGGGTCTGAGCTGTTTTGGGGCCCTTTAGAAGTTTTGACATGCTCTGACATTTGTGTTTTTTTCAGTTGCTTATAAACACATTAATGGCAAAAGTGTAATTACACTGTATTCAGCACAAACTGGGCTACCATAATATGTGGGCAACATGTATGTACATGCTTGTATTTTGGAGAGAAAAATGTTTATGCACGGATTTTGAAAAAACAAAAAAAATTTTTTTTTAATTAAGGCATCAAAACACACAATAGATGTGTTCGCAAGACTTTTGACTCCTGTCTGTATTTGTATAGAGTTTTTTATTTAAACTGATGTGAGAATCATTGAGCCTACTCATTCACATTAAACAATACACTGATTTAAAATTTGTAAGACAGTTTCTCTTCACAAAGCCAATATGCGAGGAGGCGTGATATCTAATGAATAATGATGAGATAGCACCTGAGATAACAAAGGACTCGCATTAATGAGCTGCATAATGAATGAGCTTCAGGTAGGCCTATGTGACAGAGAGCAACAGAGCAAAGGAAATATATATATTTTTGTAGTTTATTTTATTTGGAATGTAGTCAACAAAGGCCTATTATATTTTCAATGATCAGAAGATTTGACTACACTGCAAAAAATGCTCTTCTTATTTGGTATTTTTTCTTGTTTCCAGTCCAAATATTTAAAATTCTTAAATCAAGTTTAATTTACTAGATAAGTACAAATTTTTGCGGGGAAAATCAAAATGAAGTGAGTTTTTGCTTAGTTAGTTAGTTAACTTTATTGTCCCCAAGGGGAAATTCTGCTTGGGCACAGTGCAGAGTTGCTTCATAAAGGTAGACAAGATAACATAAAACAATCTATATTCTCTGCCACAACAATTTATGATTTATTATACTATAATTTATGATTTATTTTACACCAATTTATTAAAACACAACAATTAGCTAATGAGATTAAAACCATGTTTTTACTCCAAACTTACTTTATATCACAAGTCAAATGTTTTAAATAACCTTATGTGATCTCATTTGACTTTGGATCACAAAATCAGACAGAAAATATATTTTACAATATTCTGCATAATTATAAAAGCTCGAGTAGCATTGCATTATAAATATAATCTATTATGAAAACACCCAACATAGTATAAATAACACAGATAAGCCATATATTGTCGTGATTGTGTGTTTATTATCTTCAAACGTGTCTAGCTGCATGTTAGAGCGATTTCTGGAAGCTGTTTATGTCAATGTCACATGGTATCTTCTTCATGCGTGCTATATATGGACTACATTTGCACGGAGCGCCCTCCGGCTGCCAGTATGAAGTATGAAGAGTTTTTTATGAATGAGAGCAGCTGACGCTCGTATTACAATCTTTAGAAGATACCGACGGTTTTCTTATTCATAACTCCTGACACATTAACAAATTACGGTCACTATATGACTTTGAGAATAAAACAGAGGTCAAAAATGGAAGCTTGAGTCTTAAATCTTTTAAATGATGTATAGTTTGTCAAGGTAATTACTTACATCTGACAGTAATTTTGAGCTAATTTAAACAAAGAAAGCTTCAGTGCGCCTCGTGCACGATGTGTTTGTTTGAGCTGATGGGTGTGTGGGCGTCGCCTCAGTATTTGAATCTCAATAGAGCGCGTGCTTCGTGGGCGTGGTCGCATTAGTGTATAATGAGCCGCTCAGGAACGACTAACATCGCTCTGCTTTCAAACGGATTACATAAACACAGAATATTTGTTTTTGATTTGGTTTACAGTGTTTAAAACCTGACATTTCAGCGTTTCTTTAGACATATGTCTCATGTTTGTGAGACAAGTATTTAATAAGCTAGAGGTCATTTTCTGAAGACTATCTGAATGAACGTCTTTGACAGTGAGGCTGCAGATCGCGCATCATGTTTGATTTATTTATTTTGCAAAAAGCACAACAATTTGTTTTAATTGTGACTGTATTAAAAAAAATTGAAACTTAACAGATTATAATGATGTATAACACTTGCCTGAATGAAAAAACAACAGAGTTATTTGAGTCTCTTTGGCACTGATAAGAAAAAAAGCAAGCCAATCACGCCGGCGCGACGGCCGACTCGAGAGGGTTAATACATTAACTAATGTTAACAAATGAAACCGTATTTGTAAAGTGTTACCAAGTGCAACTATCACTTTACATTTCTAAAGTTGACTTCTTGGTTGCACTTTATGTTAAGGTGTTGTAGTTACATTGTACTTACTCAAATAACTACTGAGTAATATTATTTAAAACATTTACTATTTTACTATTTTAAAACAATTACCTATTATTCTATTATTCACAATGCTTGATGTGTGAAACAGCTTTCAGGAAGTGTGTCAATTAAAATTGTAGATTTACATGGTAAGCACATTAAAGACACTTTTTTTTTTCTTCCATTCATACCGACAGATGACACCTTTGTTCCACTGGGGTAGAGGAGCCATTCTTCTGGAAAGTACATGTTGGGTTTTTTTCCCCAGTCTTTTCGGCACTTTTGATTTGAAAACCTCTCAGGGACTTTTCCTGTTCTCTCTATGTCTTCTCCAGGTCCCTATAGTTGATTAATCCTCCCTTTCTTTCTTCATTTTTTCTCTTTTGTTTTACTCACTGCATGTCAAGTTTGAGAAACTTTTTTTCCCCCTTCTCCCCGATGGCAATCAGGAGGAAAATGTGCACCGCTGATTGACAGTGCTATGCTTGTCACTCACATCCCCAGAAAGGTGTCTGTGTATGTGTGAGTGCATCTGTGTCTCTCTGAGTGTAGCTTTCTGTGACAGATTGAATCGGAGTGCAGGTGGGGGTTGCTCACTGTCGCACAAATTTTGGGGAGACTTCAAGTTGGCATCTGGACAGCAAGATATGCAGTTAGAGGTGCAGGGAGAGATAAGAAAAGCTAATTGTATCTAACCATATCCTTATATAGAAATGCTGAACTGATGAATTACTGAGACAGAACTCAAACTTGTTTTTGATGTTGTACTGTTTGACATGCATTGCACTCATCTTGGTTATACCAACAACTATAGATTGTTCACTCATATTACTATGAATGGGAGAAAGTGCAATTTGTACTATGGCAGATTTAGTCCCACCTTCTACATAAAAGAGCCAATTCATTGGTAAAGTTATTCTGTCAATGTAGCTTTGGCTCCCTTTAGAAACGGTCAGTGCCCTTACACAAACAAGATTGGGACTGCGCATGCGCATTGGCTAGACTAACCAATTTAACTAACACAAAATGAGCAATAGTGACAACATTTATGAGACATTTATGTCAGATTTGGGATAATTATCATAACTGAAGTGAATGACAAAATGGACAAGCAAGCAAACATGACACATGAGCATATTCAAGCAAAAGTCAGCTTATATTAGTTATGTGAAACAAAACAAAATCAATGTTACTCGCCTATCGAGAAGAAATAAAGCAACCTCAGCCTTCGCTTTACACAGGTCTTACTTCTTGCCTGATCATAAGCCTTCTTTTGTTCCACAGACATATTCCACATTTGTTTTTTATCTGCCATCTCTCTCTTTCTGTCATCACTCTGCTAATGTCCGTCCTGTGTCGTGTCTTTTGTATAATGACGTGCACTGAGCACTCTCTTCTCCACATCATTAGTAGACACGTCCGTTACTGCTGATTGGCTAAAAGTTTGTTTTGGTACTCGGCCCGAGACACTTTTCTAAAGCCGTTTTGAAATACAACACCCCACCTTTAATCCTACCCATTACTTAAACTTAACAACTACCTTACTAACTATTAACTATCTGTAATTAGGAGTTTATTGATTTATAGTTTATAGTTTATAGTTAGTTAATAGTGAGAATTGTACCCTAACCTAAATTGTGACCCAAATGCTTTAGATACGTCAATACATTATTAGGTGCACATTTCAGTTTCGGTACACCACTTTTATAAAAACAATTTTAAAGACAACATAAAAAAAAATGTCTTTAATGTTTACGATGCAAAGATATACACCCACACAAACATATTGATTATTACAGGTATATTATGTCTAGACTGTAGCTGCTATACTCAGCAACTTTTTTTTTTTACATTCCATAGTATGTCACATCATCCATTGTTGTTATCAGTTCGTAGCCTTGGAATAAAGTGGTTGTTTAGTTTTTTTTTGTAATTTTGAAGAATTGAAACAATGATCAAAGGTGCTTGAATATCAAAAGCTCCAATGTGGTCCATTCCAATGCATCACATATTGGTTACCAAAATAAGAGTGCTGAAAACATACAAATGGCGCAATTCAACAATGTTTACTCAAGCACTTGAGTTAAGTTCTCTTTTTTTTTCATATTCTCCCAGTTTTAACTTCTAGCAAAAATGACTCTGATGTTTTTCTTGTAACTTTACACCTTCATTACGTCCCTGCGCTTCATGAGAACCGATAATAGTCTTCAATTTGCAGCCAGCAAGTGTGTATTGATTCTCCTCACACTGCCTTGTTGCTGTGTTATTGAGCAAATCAAAGTTGTAATTTAAGTGTTACCTCTGGAAAACATGGATTGCATTTGAAGAGCATTTGTATCAGAGTGGAATAAATTACAGTAAATTGCCTGGCCTGGAAATCAGATGAATTGCCAGGTTGAATTGTAAAATAATGCGTGATTCAAAACCTGTAAAGGTAGCAGACAATTAAATGAGGTATTATTTACCTGTTCATGTGAATAGCGATATTAGCAGTGCTGAGCTGATCTGTAATCATTACACATTAAGTTCACACCCTTTAATCAAGGATAATAAGTTATGTTTAGAAAACATTTGAACAGACAAAAAAACTCAGTGGACACATGCAATAAACACTTTTTTTTTGTCAAATGCTTGTGAGAGCACTTTAAAGGAGATTATTAGTTTGGTGCAGAGATAATGTGATATTGAAAGTTTGAATGATTTTAGAGAGTTCAAATGCAGCCATGATTGCAGCCAAGGAAAAGACGAAATTGAATTGAAGTGTTGCCCCAGGCTTTGTCAACGGACTCAATGTCTTGTCTTGCCTAAGAGGCCTCCCACATGCACCTTAGGGAGCATATTACTGTTTGAATCAGTCTGTGGAACATCTTAGATGCTCAGTGGACGTTCTGATTCAGTGCCTGCTCTCACATGTTCTCAAACCAGAACATGTTCACCCTTCTCTGTGCCCCTGTTGGGATAACTGCAGGAGGGTTGCATTCGAAGATTCTTCTTTACATGGGCGTACTTGTCAAAAAGGTCACTGTATGTGTGCTTGTTGTTTTCCTTTCTTTTTCTCTCCAGTGGCAGCCTGTGAGAGATTTTTGAAGAAAGGTTTATGTAAATACAAAATGGAAAAAAACATAACAAAAATTTACAACAAATTTAAACAACAAAATTGTAAAATCTAAACTATTTGATAATGTCTATATGCATATATCCAAATGTGTTGGGTGTGAATCATATAAAGCCATTTGGAGCAGTGGTTAAAAATTCAAAACACATTCAAACAAAAATGTCTGACTTCCTGTTGGTCGGAGCTAATGACTGTAAATAAGAAAGTTGCCTTTCAATATATGTACCGAGTTTGGTAACTGTAGGTAAAACTACCCCCCCCCCCACTTTAGTCAAAAGGTGGTGCTACTGAGCCCCTCCTACATGCCAATCACTAAAGCTATGCCCATGTCAACTGGCTGACAACTCTGGTGTTTGTGTCAAGTTTCATTAATTTTAAGCATCCTTTGAGTCTCAAAAACACCCAAAAATAATATTAGGTTAAATGCGTTGCCATGACAACAGTATTTAAGATATCAATAATCCTTTCACATGTATACATCTGTGGCGTCTTGACATTATTCTGACAAAGATTGAAATTAATTGGGTAAAAATAAGAGGGCAATTTCAAAGCATTTTGAAAGTGACACTTCCTGCTGCCAGTTGATGGCACTATGACTTTGACTCACAATAGTCACATCCATGTGATCGGCCTCCTACAATGAACAAATAGTTGAAGTTTAATCAAAATCAGTAAATGTATGCAGAAATTATAACATACTTCCTTTTCCCCTTATTTGTTGCCTTGTCATGGCCAAACCATTCGAAATATCAAAAAATAAGCTCACAATTCAACATCCTCAATGTCTTTGCTTCACGCTCACCGAGTTTGGTGCCGATTGGATGAATCGCCTAGGAGGAGTATATCAAATTCCAGAGTTTTTCAAACAACTCATAATAACCAGCTTCCTGTTGGGCTGGCGTATGACTTAGAGTGTGAAAGTGTTTTGGCCAAATGAGATCTATAAGTGTATGAAGTTTGGTTACTAGAGGTGAAAAGGGGCCCCCATATGTCAACGTGCTGATGGCCGATGATTCCAACGTGTGTGAAACGTTTGAATTTTTTTTCAGCATGTTATGGGCCCCAAAAGTGAGAGGCTGCTCACTGCAGAGCTTATGTCTAGCTCCTCCTCACTAGACGTCCAGCGAGGTGGAGCGAATGTAATTTGGGCCTAATGGGTGGAGCTAGAATATCCAACCACACCCTAACCCTATCCTACACAACTCGATAGATGCTGCGTTCCAGTTCATTTTTATTATGTCCTTCACTCGTTAACTTCCCTCCGTCTTGTTCACTCGGATGTGCGTTATTGCTTACGTTGCATGAGTGCCCACTACTGGAGGAACATTTGCAATGGACTGAACTGGAACGTCCTAAGCCCTTGATCACTTCGAATCCACTATGGAGTTGATTTATTATTTATTTTTTTCCTTTACGAAATTGTTTAATGCAGCATTCTATATGTATATAGGTGTATTTGGGTTATTTAAATGTTTTCAAAAATAATAAAAATATCATAGAGTTGTTTGTGGTGGGGTAAATTAAACGCGATATGTGGTGACGTCACAATCGTGTTGCATTGTGGTATATGAAGCTGCCTGAAGTGTACATATGAAGTAGACTCGCTCCCTCTGTCAAAATCGAGGGAGCAAGGGTCTGTCCATACAAACTTCCCTTGTCCACTTCACGAAGTGGAACACACTTCAAAATGGCAGCGGGGATTCCCCAGAGGGGAAGTGCTTAGGGAAGTTCGCAAGTGCGTGTCTAAAACTGGAGTGAAACGCAGCAAGAGTTGATGGACCCAACTCGATAGACCCTATCCTCCAACCCATTATCCAGAGAGGTGGAGCTGAACGTCATTTGACTCTGCAGTGAGTACCACTTGGTTCTTTTGAACATTCTAAAAAAAAAAAAAAACATTTATTAACACTGAAGACACTGAGACTGGACTAATGGACAATGGCTGCCAAAATTCAGCTTTTCCATCACAGGAAAATTATAATAATAATTATTATTATTATTAATAATAATAATAATAATAATAATAATAATAATAATAATAATAATAATAATAATAATAATAACAATATTAGTTATTATTATATTTTGAATCCAACATCCCACTTTTTTAAAGCTTGTGTCTTTCCTTCTTTTTTCTGTTTGGCCCAGCCGGTGCAACCCTTCTTTGTTTGTACACTTCACACTATCCAGACTGTGATCTTGACAAAGAGGAGCCCCTCCCCTCCCTCACACTGAACCACTGGAGCTTATAGTGTACAACCTGGCCTGTTGCAGGAGGTAAAGTAGGTTAAGATCTACCACTCACCTCACATGGGGAAACACTCTCCCTTAGGAACGAAATATGAAATCCCTTTCTGATATTTGTATTCTCAGCACAAGCCATACATCTCAATGCAGTGGTATGCAGTGGAAGTTATCAGTATTTCAACAATTTAGCTTGTTTAAGAATTTTGTTATTTCAGCAGTTTAAAAATATACCCACAATAGCATTAACTTAGATAAGTTACGTAGATGTAAAATTTAATTGCTTTTGAAGGGATTTCTCCAGTAATGCATCTCAGAGGACCGTTCGCAGTTTTACCAGTGGCACTGGCGCGCTCTGAGATAATATAAAATGAATGGCAATTAATAGGGATGTGCACTTCAGAGCAGAGGCCCATGACTGCACATGCCTGCATACTCTCTCAGGGACATTTAGCGTTCAGCGCTAGGAAACACACTGCAGCGAGCTCTTAATGTAGTCTTGAGCTTTTCATGTCTTATGTGCTGCGGTTTTTCAATCAGGGAGAATGAGGAGGGGGATGTAGAAGTAGATTACCACTGACAACTGTGACTGCAGAAAGAGAGAGAGGAAGAGAGAGAGCAAATCATTCTTTCGTCTGACCGGCATTTAGAATAACTGATGTGATGTGGGGATTTGAAAATAAAAGAAAGAAAATGTGACAGCATTCTTTATAGAGATAGGAATGGATTGAAATGGTAGAGGAAAAAAGACAGGAGAGACGGAGGGGGGAAAAATACAAAATACCTCTGCGCAACGAAGCTGGTTTGTCACTTAGTCACACTCGCTGCCCGCAAGGTACTGCTGAAAGAGATCTGGCCAGGCAAATCTTCTGAGTACATGAACAATTGAAAATATTTTGCACACCATCCTTGTATTCCAAAGCCGAAAGCAGACGCATGTGAATCTCATTGGTGCTGTGATATATTACAGCTATTTTAAATATGTCTTCCATCAAAACCCTTGCTGCCATGTATTTGACAATGATTACACTTTCAGTACGAATGTGGGTGTGTTGTATAAGATAATGTCACATTTCAGTGTTAAATCTGAGCATTGTAAGCCGTGACCATGAAGCAGTCAGCAGGGCTCTATGTTAGGTCGCCTGCATTTGCTATGTACAGAACATTGCATTCATCAACACTGTTATTTCACAGACGATGAGTCCTGTGGTATCAGTTCACTGCATCCTTTCTCCGTTTCCAAAGGAAAAATCATAATAGTTTTGTCACACTACCACCATTTCACCCCTAGTCTCTTGTTGTACAATCTGGATTTTGCTTTGTCTTTGATATAACCTGAAAGAGACAGCCCAGAGAAGCGTAACATTTCTCCTTTTTGTCTTCTTAAGGTTGTTTTCCTTGGAGAGGAACCATCCAACAAATTTTGACTAAACTCTGACAAGTGCACACCAATACGTGCTTTGAAAGATGGTGTATGGTTAAAAGTGTTAAGTTCTTGTAGCTCAAACAGCAAGGCGCTAACAACAACAAGGTCAAGGTTTCGATTCCCAGCGCATGCAATGATGAATGAATGAAATGTATACCAGAAATATATACCAATAGCTTTAGATAAAAAAATATTTGTCTGTTAAAGCTGTAGTCTACGATGTTGAAAATCAGTCGAGAAAGCCTGAATTTTTAAAAAACTCATCCCGCCCCTCCACACGCACACCCCTCCCCTCTGTGCGTCACTCCAACAACAACGTCACTCAGTCAAGCAGCAGTAAACATCGGAACAGAGATGTACCATGTGCTTAGTCGCTTCAATCTAATGACCGCGCTAATGACACATCATATGTAAAGTTGACTTTCGACACTTGAACTTAGTTGCTTCATCAACAATTCAATGTCACCATTGTCGTAACAAAATAGCTCAGAGGCACACGTTTGAGTTCACGCCCACGCAAGATTAGCAACACATGCAATGTTCTATCGGCTCAAACAGAAAACCGCTAACGTTAGGACTATTGAAACAGTCAAGCACTTCAAGAAATATAATTACTTTGACCCGTGATAGGCGATGCTAAACGGCTAACATTCCAATGCCGACCGGCAGCATGATCATGTTGTCAGACTGATAAAAAGCTATTTATGTAATACACCACACCATAAAAGTATAAATAAATGCATACCTGCTCAACAAAAAGTCAGCGTCGGTTTTAAGTCCAAGGTTTCTCTGAAGCTTCCTCAAACGGGCAATGGTGGACCCTATATTGATTCGGCTTTGAGTCCGGCGTTCTTCACTTTTTTTTTAAATCTCTGCTCTTTCCTCAATTGACTTTCTCTTTCTTCCAACCTTGATTGTTGGGGCGAGCAGGGGCCGCTTTCTGATGTCTGTTTGTTGGTTTTTCTCCATTGCTGAGTTGATGCTGCCTACTTGCCCGCAAAATTTCATGTCGCAGGAGGGGGCGGGGTGGGGTGCGGTGGGTGGAGACGCGAGTGGAGCAGGGATTGGATGAGAGCAGTTAGCAGTTAACCGGCCGGACAGCTTACATTGGTCAATTTCTCTGCGGGTGTACACCCAATAGAGTGAATGGATTTTTTTCATTCTTTTTTCTCTTCATATTGTTAGGATTGTACTGTAGAACCATAACCAGCATCTAAACGAGGTTATTAATAATGAACAATCTTTGAAATCGTAGACCATAGCTTTAAATATAATGGTGGCTGAATGGTCATTTTAAAATGTAGTATGTGTTGTTTGAAGATCAAATGCATAATGAAAAAAGGCAAGTGGCAAGTATAGCAAATGATAAGATAATGTCCTGGTATCAAACTATATATATATATAGTTTGATACCAGGACCTTATCTTATCATTTGCTATACAACTATACGAACCTTACAACCACTTGCCTTTTTTCATTATGCATTTGATCTTCAAACAACATACTACATTTTAAAATGACCATTCAGCCACCATTATATTTAACTGACACATATTTTTTTTATCTAAAGCTACTGGTATATATTTCTGGTATACATTTCATTAATTCATCATTGCATTCGCTAGGGAATCGAAAGCTTGACCTTGTTGTTGTTAGCGCCTTGCTGTTTGTGCTATAAGAACTTAACACTTTTTACCATACACCATCTTTCAAAGCACGTATTGGTGTGCACTTGTCAGAGTTTAGTCAAAATATGTTGGATGTATATACAGTATATATATAAATTCAGCAAGGATACTGTACATTATATTGATCAAAAGTGATAATAAAGACACTTTATTATTTACCAAATATTAGATTTTTTTTTATTTTTCAATTAAATGCTGTTCTTTTGAAGTTTAGACATACTTCTAACTGTAACTTGTCAACTAAATTTCAACTAATTCTCATTAGAATATTAGTAAACTGCAGTAAACTGTTAGGTCAGGGTTGGTGTTAGGGTTCGGGTAAGTAAGTTTACAATGAGTTACAATGTTATTTATAGTCAGTAGTGTTATGTTCAGTTTCTTTGTGTTTTAGTTTGGTTTTCTCTGTTCCTGTTTGCCTGAGTTCTCATTCATTATTTATGTTAGTGGGTGGGATATATTAGGCAGCAAGTGAACATTTTGTCCTCAAATTGAATGTGTTAGAAGCAGGAAAAATGCGCAAGCGTAAGGATTTGAGCGAGTTTGACAAGGGCTAAATTGTGATGGCTAACCCCTGGGTCAGAGCATCTGCAAAACTTCAGCTCTTATGGGGTGTTCCCGGTCTGCAGTGGTCAGTATCTATCAAAAGTGGTCCAAGGAAGGAACAGTGGTGAACTGGTGACATGGTAATGGGTGGCCAAGGCTCATTGATGCACATCGGGAGCGAAAAGGCTGGCCCGTGTGGTCAGATAAAACAGATGAGCTACTGTAGCTCAAATTGCTTAAGAAGTTAATGCTGGTCCTGATTGAAAGGTGTAAAACAAACTGCAACACAGTTTGCTGACCCCTGTCCACCACCGAAAGCATGAGCATCAGAACTGGACCACGGAGCAATGGAAGAAGGTGGCCTGGTCTGATGAATCACGTTTTCTTTTACATAACGTGGATGGCCGGGAGCGTGTGCGTCGCTTACCTGGGGAACACATGGCAACAGGATGCACTATGGGAAGAAGGCAAGCCAGTGGATGTAGTGAGATGCTTTGGGCAATGTTCTGCTGGGAAACCTTGGGTTCTGTTATTTATGTGGATGTTACTTTGACATGTACCACCTACCTAAGCATTGTTGCAGACATTGTTTCATAGAAACAGTATTCCCTGGTGGCTGTGGCCTCTTTCAGCAGGATAATGCGCACTGCCACAAAGCAAAAATGGCTCAGGAATGGTTCGAGGAGTACAATGAGTTTGAGGTGTTGACTTGGCCTCCAAATTCCCCAGATCTCAAACAAATCGAGCACCTGTGGGATGTGCTCAACAAACAAGTCCGATCCATGGAGGCCCCGCTCGCAACTTACAGGACTTAAAGGATCTCAGCACACCTTCAGGGGTCTAGTGGAGTCCATGTCTCAACGGGTCTGGGCTGAACCAACACAACATTATAGGAAGGTGGTCATACTGTTATGCCTGATTATTTATATATAAGTATTGAGTATTAATGCACACACAGTACTTACTACAGGGTTATGTTTTTGTTTAGGGTTAGTTGCTTGTAAGTATGTATGATATATTGTTATTACTAAAATACATAGGCCATGTGTGACTACATCACCATAAAGTAAAGTGTTACCATGACTATTGAAATATAAAGACGGTTCACTCCTATTACCTATGAATGGGAGAAACTGCAACTGGCAATATGGTGGAATATGTCCCGCCTTCTAAGTAGAAGAGCCAATCGCTGATTAGTAAAGTCATTGCGTCACTGCAGCTACCATTAGAAACTCCGATTCCCACAGAAACCAGAGACTCGCGCTTAGGACTGCGATTGCGCATTGGCCTGTCTAACCTGAAAAATAAGCTTTCTCAAGACAATTTGATGGGACATCATTTTTTAACCAAATTTATGGGACAATTCATGGCAGATTTTTGTTGCTTATTTGAAGTATGTTATTTAATCGTGAGTTTGGCAAGCAGTTTTTGAGATTTCTGGATTCCCCCATTCAAATAGATGGGACTTGGTCTTGGATGCCTTAAATAGCTGCCTGGAGGCATTGCAAACCTGTCCTTGAAGTGTTCCTTAAGCACCAAATCAGCATTTTATTACGATTTCTAGAGGATCATGTGACATTCATGACTGGATAAATTATATTTAAAATAAATTAAAATAGGAAAAAGTTATTTTATATTGTAATAATATTTCCAAATATTACTGTTTTACAGTATTTTTTATCAAATAATTAAAGCCTTAGTGCGCATACGAGACTTTTTTAATAACAATAAAAAAACATCTTACCATAGCATAGCGCATATAAGAATACTATATAGGACCACAACTCAACTGCAAGAGGACCCACTGAAAAACAGCTAATCCATTTCCATAAACATCTACCCTGAAATGTTAATGAATAATGTAAATAAGCCATTAGAATATCTCTGAATCGATTATACAGTAACAGAGCTGCTTGAGTTGAGAAAATATGAAAAAAATATTTATGTTTTTCCAGGACCTATTCTGTGTTTACAGATGTAGAATTTTTGTGAACCAAGAATACCATTAATTACGGATAAGGAAATATTCAAAACTTTCCGCACTCGCTGCATATAACCAGGTATTTCTATTGATCTGAAAACCTTGCCAGAAAAATCAAGGACTCGAAAAGGCATTCAATCAATGAGTAAATGCATAACAGACACACACTTAGAGTATGTATATCCAGGTTTTTCCCTGCCCCCCTGCAATGTCATTTATAATGGACAAAGTATTTATTTTTCTAATTTTTTCCCTTAAGAATGTGTGGGTGAATTCTTGTAATCTAGTAATCTCCATTCTTGTCCTCAGGTCAGGGGCCGTGCGTGGAATGTGAAACATTGGGGTTTTCTCGACTATATCAATGTGTGTCTCTCCCGCTCTCTGTTTTTTTTAATGATTTTGAACACCTCAATCAAACCTTGCTCAAGGATGCCTTTGTAGCATATGTTAAAGAGTATGCTTTAACCTACAGATGGCTGTTATTTATCTATTAAAGTTTAAATCATACATTAAAGTGTATGCTTTAAACCACAGATCCCAATAGGAGAAGAAGAGTAAAAAATAGAATAAAATAAAATAAAAAAAAACTGTTAGTCATCACCACACAACACTCTGCAGTCAAACCTTTACATTCTTTGAAGGTCACCTGTCAGCATTTGGATGAACTAACCAAACAGAAACACTACACAGAGAGATACATGACTAGTTTGAGTTGATAATCTACAAAACAGTTGAGGAAACCTTCAGTGATAGTGCTCCTCGTAACAAAACAACAGGTTGATAAGCTTCCACAAGAGAGAATAAAGTGTTTCTCGACACCATTTCATCCCCAAGGAGATAAATCATCGCATCAGGGGTTCAGCAGATTGATTTGCAGAGTACACTGTTTAAACTTATGTGGCAATGCAAAAGCATTAGATGTCCTCACGTCTGCGTGATCTATGAAAACACAGGTAAGCATTTGTCACACGTGTGCAGATTCAGCATTGTTATGCTTGAGCTACTTTACAGGTCCTCCTCTAATAAGTTTACTTTCTCACATGAAGAATGACCAAACGATTTCCCATAGTCAAACCGATTATTCATCAGTGATATCTCCAAGTTAGGGAATCAGAGGCTTATTGAATTAAGCCGATGATGACTTTTGAGACATCTCTGCATGATCTGGGCCGGCAAACCTGATATGACTACCGAACAGATGAAGTGAAAGTGGCATGATCTTGATTTTAATGTAATCTGCAAGGGTAACTCCAAGGCGCAGAATCAAGCACTGAATATATAAATGGATTTCAACCAACCCCCTAGAATGCTCAAATAAATCTTAATTTAGCTTTTTCAAGTCACGTTTTTCTCTCTATTTCGCTTTCTTTTCACCTGTCATACATACATCATATGTACACCCAGAGATCAGGATATTAACTCTTTCCCCGCACTGTCCTTTATGAGACAAGGGTTCCCAGCCACTGACAGGTTTTTTCTGGCTTTCCTTGTTATCACTGTTGTACAGAAGAAGGGCGCAATTACTACAGTGTCCCAGTAGTTCACAACACAACACAATTGGCACAACACAACGGAAATAAGCCACAACACAACAAAATTGCCACAACGCAATGGAAACAAGCCACAACACAAATAAGCCACAACACAACAAAATCGGCACAGCACAGCGGAAACAAGCCACAACACAAAGGAATTATTTATTTGTTAATCGTTTAAGGCCTAGTCCACACGTACACAGGTATTTTTCCTCCTCCGTTTTAAAAAACAATCGTGTCCACACAAGCACGGTTTTAACAAAATCTCTGTCCACATGAAAACGCAAAACCACGCTATGATTGGCTGCCTGATTTCCACATGGGTCCCATCCACAGCACTGATGCACTGAGGGATGCCATGGGCTCAGTGAAACCCTTCTACAAGTTCCTTTACTGGACTCAGTGACAGGTAACTGTATAAACACAGGGGCAGGGCCCAAGTGGACTGTAATAGCTTTACACACTTGCCTTACTATTACGTATTATTGAATTCTGTCGCCTCTGTTCTGCAATACAATGAGATAACTGCGCATGTATCTGTATACATGTGATAAGCGCTGTTAGCAGAGTTATTAAAAGCTACGTCCGCCATTGCATAGACTCCACTCATGTAAATAAAAGAGAAAATGGCGCACAATCTGACGTCAAACAAAGGAGAGAACGACGCACACTTCGACTTAACAAGCCGAAATCTCCGGTTTCACCATCTACACGACAACGACGTAACCGGAGTTTCTAAAAATCTTCACCCTGGCCGGAGTTTTCAAAAAAGTCCGGTTTCAGTAACCGGAGACTGCGTTTGCGTGTGGACGAACAGCCAAACCGCGTAGAAAAAGCTGCGGTTTTGAAAATACCCGTGTTCGTGTGGACAGGGCCTAAGTCATTTATATAGCTATGCAAATGTACAATGTCATTTAAAAAGCCTGGTACAGTAAAAGATGTTTCAATTTGTTAGACCATTACCTCTAATACTAAGCTTAGGTAGGTAATACGTTTCAAATTAACATCCACATGAAAGGCAGGACCAATGGTTTCCCAGCAGAACATTGCCCAAAGTATCACACTGCCTCCATCGGCTTGCCTTCTTCCCATAGTGCATCCTGGTGCCATGTGTTCCCCAGGTAAGTGACTTGAGGTAAAAAAAAAAATTGATTCATCAGACCAGGCCACCTTCTTCCATTGCTCCGCGGTCCAGTTCTGATGCTCATGTGTCCATTGTTGGCGCTTTCGACGGTGGACAGGGGTCAGCATGGGCAGCCTGATTGGTCTGCGGCTATGCAGCCTCATATGCAACAAACTGTGATGTGTATTCTGACACCTTTCTATCAGAACCAGCATGAACTTCTTGAGCAATTTGAGCTACAGTAGCTTGTCTGTTTGATCAGATAACACGGACCAGCCTTCGCTCCCCACGTGCATCAATGAGCATTGGCTGCTCATGACCCTGTCACCAGTTCACCACTGTTCCTTCCTCGGACCACTTTTGATAGATACTGACCACTGCAGACCGGGAATACCTGGAGCTGCAGTTTTGGAGATGCTTTCACCCAGCTTTCTAGCACAATTTGGCCCTTGTCAAACTCGCTCAAACACAAACTTTGAGGACAACATGTTCACTTGCTGCCTAATACATCCCACCCACTAATAGGTTCGGTGATGAAGAGATAATTAGGGTTATTCACTTCACCTGCCACAAAGCAAAAATGGTTCAGGAATGGTTTGAAGAGCACAACGAGTTTAAGGTGTTGACTTGGCCTCCAAATTCTCCAGATCTGAATCCAATCGAGCCTCTGTGGGATGTGCTGAACAAACAAGTCCGATCCATTGAGGCCCCACCTCGCAACTTACAGTACTTAAATTATCTGCTGCTAACATCTTGGTGTTACAAACGTGTGTAGTGCAGCAGGGAAGAGAGGATTCAGAGCTTCCACAATGACGGGTTTATTAACAAGACAATAACAGAACACAAAACACATGTAAGCATAACAAGATCAACATAAGAACGGACAAGGAGTGCTGGGAGTGAGTTCAATATAAAGGGAGTGCTAATGATAAGAAACAGGCAGAGATGTATAAAGTACTAGAGACACATACTTGAGTAAAAGTACAAGTTCCTTATCAAAAAAGTGACTTGAGTAGAAGTTGAAGTGCTCTTTAAGCACCACACTTAAGTAGAAGTACTAAAGTATTCAACATTTGTTGTACTTAAGTATTGCAAGTAGTTTATTTTAAAATGTACTACTCAAGTACTGAAAGTAAAAGTACAAGTATTGTGTTATGCAGTTATTAAAGAAAGTAGTCAAAAGTTTAAACATCATATTGTTTTTATTATTTCAAATGATTAAGCTAAAGGACAATCACAATGTTGGTAGGTAATTTTTCTACATATTGTCATATAAATAACCTGAAAATACTGTAGTTCATTAAGATTAAATCTTACTATAACCACTCTTACTAAAAAAAAAAATGGGGTAAGCACACTTATATTCTCATTTCAAGAGGTGTTCTGAGTAAATTATTTGTTTGTAACACTTTACAATATGGTCTGATTTGTTAACATTACATTAGTTAATGTATTAGACTAATAACTAACATGAATTAACCATGATCAATACATTTGTTACTGTATTTATTAATCTTTGTTAATCTTAGTTAATAAAAATACAGCTGTTCATTTTTTGTATATGTTAATTCACAGTGCACATTAACTATGTAAACAAATAGAGAGCAATTTGAGCGCAAGATGCTCGTGTTGTTTTAAAGACAGTGAATGCGCGCTCGCGGGGCTCTCTCTCTCGCGCGCTCTGTCTCTCTCTCGCGCGCTCTGTCTCTCTCTCGCACGCTCTGTCTCTCTCGCGCGCTCTGTCTCTCTCTCGCACGCTCTGTCTCTCTCGCACTCTCGCGAGCTCTCTCTCTCTCTCTCTCTCTCTCTCTCTCTCTCATGCGCGGTAATGTGGGTTTGGAATGGAATGATTCGTAACATTTTTTTAATTGTAACGAGTAACGATGCTGCACATAAAAAAAAAATATCGGAGTGAAAGTATTAAACTCATCGAAAATATGTACTGAAGTAAAAGTGGAAGTAGGAGAAAAAAATAATACTCTAGTAAAGTACAGATACTGCCTTTTAGTACTTAAGTACAGTAGTGAAGTAGTTCTACTTCGTTACTATACATCTCTGGAAACAGGTGCAGGGAATCCGGGGAAAGTGGGAGAGATAATGAGGAAGTGAGTTCAGGTGTGAGGTAAGGAGGATTCTGGGAAATGGAGTCCGGGACAGGCGTGGATGTAACACTTGGTGCCAGATACCACAGCACACCTTCAGGGGTCTTGAGGAGTCAGGGCTTCAACGGGTCAGGGCTGTTTTGGCAGCAAAAGGGGGACCAACACAATATTAGGAAGGTGGTCACAATGTTTTGCCTGATCATTATGTGTATATATATATATATATATATATATATATATATATATATATATATATATATATATATATATATATATATATATATATATATATGCCACGTTTTTGTGCGAGCATTGGCAAATCCGTTGTGTTATGGCTTGTTTCCGTTGTGTTGTTTACATTCCATTGTGTTGTGCATCACTGGGCCACCGTATATTATGCCTATTCTGAAAGAGTAGAGAATATCCAGATGTTTTTTTATGAAACCTTCCCACATTCAAGTGTTGATAAAAAAAAATGCATGAAGCTTTTATTTATTTAATAAAGCAGAGGCTATGTTCTTTCTTTTGCATGTTCAGATACTCATACAGCTAAATATTCTGGGGGCCATGAAAGTTTTGTGAAATGTATCAAAAATGCTGGTGGTGGCTGGTAACTGGCAAAAAAAAAAAAAACGCTGATGGGGAAAGAGTTAAAGGCAAGACTCATACCAGTCTCCCTCTCCCTGTCTAATTACATGCACCGTGGATTGCACGGCTGCAGGAAAGGTTGCCTTTAGCCATGACACCCCAGAGGTTACTCCTTTATTCTTTTGCTTTTTCCTCCTCTTTCCATTTTCTCCTAATTTCTTTCCTGCCCAACAGCTTTCTCGCCTTTATAACGACATATTAATGTCATTAAATTAATTAGCAGGTGGGCCGTTCTGAGATTTAAGGTATAATGAATTGCTAAAGTGGCTAGTCTTAACGTCTTAACTTTTTCCACTCCCAGAGGGCTTAATGTGTAAACTTTCTTTTTTTTTTTTCCTGAGAAAGGGCTTTTTTCTCACCTCTCCCAGAGAGCTTACATATGGCTGTGTGCTAAATGAACTAAAAGCCAGGAAATTCTGAAATGTGGAAATAAAAATCCTCTAACGCTTCTATCCTCAGAGAGCGCTGAGAAAACATAACAAGCTTTAAGAAGGCCATTGGAGGTTTAAGCTAAAAATGTTTCAAATACAGGGACATGAGAAAACATGCCCTCCTCACATTTTTTCTTCTTCTTCTTCTTTGTCTTCGTCATTATCATCATCATCATCATTAATATTATTGTTATAAACATTGGATTTTTACCTCAATTAGGGGTTTGTGTTGTGAACTAATGTTTGATGTGAAAGGTTAACTTAAGAACCTTTATCCTTTCTTAGGCTATTATGGCACTTGGACATAATAACATATAGGAATGACTAAACTTTGTTGTTATATAAACATTATAAACAAGTAACAAACCTGGAATAAAGTTCAAAAGTTCACCAGTTCAAGTGAGACATTAGAGGCTAATGTTCTTTCACATCAGCGGACAATTCTGTCAGGGTTGATGTAAGGGGCGAGGACTCAGAGATGCAGAGGAAATGGGCTTTTTATAAATAATAAAATAAAACCACAACAAACAAAAACTTCCCCAAGGGGGAAAAAAACAAGACTTGACTAGGACTTGGACTTCACTTGGCTTGGCTTGGCTTGGCTTGGCACAGGGAGCAGGGAAACACAACACACAAACACAAGGAGAATAAATAGGGAGCAAACAAAAGAGGGTAACGAGGGAAGACAGGTGGGGCAAATTAACCAATAATCAGGAGACAAGGTGGGCGGGGTTAGACAATGGACATTATAGGTGTGTTCGACATCGGCTGCAGCTGGATGCAGCTGATCGGCGAGAGTAGCCATATGCAGACGGGGAGGAGCTGCAAACGGAAATGTGAAGTCAGAAGGTGTGTTCGACATCGGTTGCGGCCAGATGCAACTGATCGGTGAGAGTAGCCGTGTGCAGGCGGGGAGGAGCTGCAAACAGAGATGTGAAGTCGAACACTTTCTGCTCCCGCAGTGACGCTCACGCTGTGTTTGCATACTTTATCACAGCTGAAGTGAAATAAATGCAATTTTTGGCAATACACAGATGTTTCAGAGACATTATTGTCATGTAATACTTTATGTACTGCTTAATACAGCGTGTGTTTGTACAAGAATAAAGTTCAACATATTAGCCTACACTATCAATGAAGTGGGGTCTACGTTTTTTATCAGTTTTATTTTGATAAACATGACAATATAACATCGCGACTCCATGAAAGGAGGTTTTACTGTTATAAAAAACAGATTTGTGCGCATTAGTGGAGCTGAAGGTTATAGAATAAACACTAAACACATGTGATCGCTGTCATGTGGTGAATCTGGCCAATCGTGGAACAGCTGTGTCATCATCAGAGTCTGTGAAGCCTTGTGCAGCCGACTGCTCTCAAATTGCTCTCGTGGCACTTTGTTGACATACGTCACTGTCAAGTCGGACAAAATTTCTAACTGGCATGCACAGCTTCAAGTCAGCCGCTGATCGGTCTGCGCATCGCTGGATGAAGTCGAACAAGCCTAGACACTTTCTGCCTAGTGCAGTGACACTCGCGCTGTGTTTGCATACTTTATCACAGCTTAAGTAAAATAAATGCAATATTTGTCAATACAAGCCTGAGAGCACATGGCACAAAGAAACACATGACAAGCCATGTGCTCACACCAAACGTGACATGAACTCATAAGCTGCAAGTTCACACAAAACATGACAACATGAAAGCACGCAGCCAGTGAAAAACACCAGACGCGTACTACACAACATAACATGAACATAAGAGCGCACGCTCACACGACAAGACAGAGTGCACCAGAACGAGCGAATGCTCATTCAATGCGAATTGAATATGAATGTCCGAATCTCAACACAAAACCGAAACCAAACTAGACCGAAGTACTGGGATCCGAACACCATGCCCCACACACAAAACTCAAAGAAAAGAAGACACAAGACAAGACAAACAATACAGGAGTGTCACAAACCAAGCTAGACCGAAATGACAGAACCCTGAAAAATTCTTCATAGTAATATCAAATTTTGTGTTTGTACTTACAGTACTTATATATACAGAGAGAGAAAAAAAGAAAAGACAGAAATGTCTCTTTCTTAGCATAGCGCTATAGAAGATGTATATGACTTTCTTTCTTCAGGTTTCTTCAGTCCACATAATGCAAGTTAATGGGTACCAGAAAGTTGAAAATCAATGTCTTCGGAAGGAAAACTATGTGTAAGAAAAAAACTTGTTTTATAAAGTTTTACATTTTTAAACCATCACTTCTGGCCAACAGGCCATCTTAATTGAAAAGAAAAGTAAACTCTGGTAAGCCCTACGTTATAGGGACAAATCCCCATGTAAAGGAGAAAACAGCTTTTAAATCTATAAATTATGAAGTGATGTTTTTTTTAAATGTATACATGATGAAAGTTTTCTGTGATTGGTAGTTTTGGGGGATAGATTATGTCCATGGAAGCCCCGGTAACACTTTATTTTACAGTCTCTTTGTTACTCATGTTAAATGTAGTTACTGTAGTGATGACTATAAATGTTGCATAATTACATGCAGCTAACCCTAAACTAACCCTATTCCTAACCATAATCCTATAGTAAGTACATTACTCAGTACTTAAAGGAGTGGTTGATTATGATTTCTCTTTTTTAGTTACTATTGACATGTGTGAGACAGATAAATGTACTACTATTTTGCTATATTGATTCTTAAGCAAACTTTGCATATGCACCGATTAATGTTTCTGCCACTGGGTGCCCACAATAATATTCCGCTTCTGGCAACATAAAATCCTGGAGAGAAGATTTATTACTTATGACTTATTACACACTTATTACTTTGCGCTGTCCACTCAGTTGTCATCAGCAGGAAAACCTCTCTCCATGATTGCGTTGGTTGGATATTTTCACAGCTAGAACATGACGGCTGCACAAATAGATTTTTTAAATGCCAGTCAGAGTTTTTAGTATATTTCTTACTGTGAAATTGTAATTTCAGGAATGAAAAATATTAATAATACTGACATAACTGAAATGTGGGACAAAGCTCCCAATTTCAGTTCTGTCCAAAGGCATAAACACATCATAAACAACATCTCTAAAGTTATGATGCTGAAAATTCAATGCAAAGGGAGATATTTCATTTTACAGAAATCGCTTTTTAAGGACTACAAAAAATGGCTGGTTGGGACTACAATGAGCTTATTCTTCTAAAATTTACATAAACCCTACCACCGGCCATGTTGAGAAGAGGAAGAGGTGTAGTAGAGCACATTTAGGAGTCTGCTCAAGCTTTCACATCCATCTTTTCACATTTATTGCAATACAATACTTAACACAAATGCAATAGCATTTAAGCAATAGTCATAAAAGCAAGATGACAACATAAGTTATAACAGTAACTAAACTAAACTATACCATACCTGTTCTATCTTCATGCAGCATATATTCTCTAGCTCTGTGCATCTTACAACAGTTCCCACACGAGCGATCTATAGATTATCATGACATAACATGCTCATCAATGACTTGAAGATTAACTCCAATTTAACTCCATATCAGCTACATAAATTCATCAACTAACCATTCAGAAACGTCCTGTTGCATTCTACATGTTGTCATTTCTTTTTGAGTCTCTCCATCATTGTCCGGCTCCAGTTTGAACATAAAAGGCTGAACAGTTTCTGACCTTTTCAGTGCATGTCTGTGTGAGGTAATTAGAGCTGCTAACAGGAGCTCTTGAATCTCCGCCCTCTTCTAGAAAGGCAGCAGCTCATTTGCATTTAAAGGGACACACTCAAAAATCGAGAGCTTTGCCTCACCCTCAAAAAGGGAAAATTTTAACATGCTATAAAAAATAATTTTATTTTACATCTTGTTGCACATATGTGTGTTTCTAGGAAGGGGTTAATATTTAAAGAATAAAATAAAATACAGAAAGGAAAATATTTGGGTAACGCTATAGGGAATATTGTCTGTGCATATACATTTCATAAAATATCCTTCTATGTCTTGCAGGGCACTGCCAACCCACTGGAGCCATACTAGATCTGAACTGAATGTGTGAATAAAGATGACATTGTGTCCCTTAAGATTAATAACAATTCTCAGACTGTTACATATACAGCAAAAGTTTTCTTATATTCAAATTTAAATATGTTTAGAATGATATATTGTTATGCATTTATAATGCATTTAAATATGAATGAATATAGAATATAGGTCTATGTTTTAGTACATTAGTTTTATGTCTTAATATTTTTCCAAGGACCTCATTATTTTTCATAGGACATCATTTGAGTATTAAAACTGCAAAGGTGTATTTTAATCATTGGTGATTACTAGTCGATAAGAGGGGGGAAAGTATCTGAGCCATTTCATGGTCTTTGACTCTGAAATGAAGGTTCAAGGTCATTGTGTGGTGCTGAAGCTATTAGCTTGTAAAACGAAGCAAGCGCTGCACTGAGATCATCTACACGTACACACACAAACAGATGGCTGAGTTTCCCATTAAACAGACATGAGATAATCTTCTCAGCTTGACCATGGAGCAATCATATGGGACTCCACCAAATGGAGCCATTGTACAAACTGTGCCTGGTGGAGGGAAATTAAACAATTAAAGCAAGCGAGGAAGCCCTGATGTGTGATTTGTTGTTTATGTGTGTGTGTGTATGTTTAAGCATGACTCTCTGTGTGGTATTGTGCCATAATTACCAACCACATCGGTGAGACGTTCTTGTCACAATTGTGACAAAAGACTGTCATGTTCTACATTCAAAAGTACGTCCAGATGACAGAGAAATTACATGAACATACACCCTGCGATGACACGCTCAAACAAAAGGCTAATTCACCAACAGCCTCATCTTCCCTCTCACAATCTAACATTGCTATGCTCAATAGTATTTTGGCCATAAAAGAACATCCCTTTTTGATTAGGCCCATTTCCCAGGTTTACATGACCAGTCTGAATAGAAACTCAGTGGAGGCTGCAATTCGTAATTTTCCAGTCCAAGAGTCCATCTACTCTGCAATAATAATCTGTAGTTTGTTATGGGTAAATTAAGAATTCCAGAGTGGTATTAAGGAGACCTGGGAAGAGGGGGTTAATTCACAGTCACAGGGATGCAGATCGAAGCTGGAAGGCAGAGTGCTTTGGTGTCCCGCTGTTACAGAAGAGTGACACTATGGGTATTAGTGAAACTCCTTTGGAAACTATTTGTAAACGACCAGGAAATGCTTGACTTTAGTTAACTCTGTCCCCGCCATTGATGGGAATATCCATCATTTATTAAACTAAATATATTCTGTGTTTTCAACATTTCCGTATTTTTGCTGTTATACAGCAGGGAGCGCTAGGACACATCTTCTGAAAGAGTACAGAATCCATAGATGAAAACAAAGGCAGAAACGTTCATAAAAGCGATCATAAACATTAAGCAGCATTCAATTGGCTTCTGGGAGTCGTCTTATTGGGCCTGGATTTATTTTCCAAGAGGACAATGACCCGAAACATTCCTCTAACTATTGTTGGAACTACCTGCGACGGATTGAATCTGCTGGAACATTGAAAATGATGGACAAAGTCCGGACCTCAACCCCATCGAGCACATTTGGGGCGAGATGGGAAATAAACTGGACAGATAAATTGTACATTCAAAGGAAAGCCTTTGGCTTCAGTTGCAGAAGGCATGGGATAACATTAGTGTTGAAGTTCTCAGAGGAAATATATTTACTCTATGCCAGAGAGATGTGCTGCTGTAATTGCTGCAAAAGGTGGACATACCAAATATTAAAGTTAAAAGTGGATAAAAACAGTACGACTCATTTAATCTGATATTTAATGATCAGAGCAACCATCTGCATGTTTCATGAACGTTGTGAAATTAAATCATGTTTTGGAGGCAAAAAAAAGGTAAATATTATCAGATCTGTCCGGTGTTCTAATCATTTTGGCCACCACTGTAAATCAAAACTGCCTAAAGTTACTGAATGAAATGTCGACCCAGGACGAGCTATAGGACTTTGCAAGCTTGGGTGTTGATGGACTCGATCTACTCCATCTATTGTCTAAATAAGGTTACCTAAATGTACTGACAAGAATTTATGGTAAGCTACTATATTGTAATGTCATTTATATTGAAACATCTATGTCATGTTTTTAAATATATTTGTATTCACACATTTGTAATGATGAAGTTGAAATTTAAAATAACTTTAAATGATGGCCAAATGTTGAAAAACATACTACTGTCAGGTTTAGGTTCTGTTGTAATTTTCTTATGATTTTTGCTTTGTTTGTTCTCTGTGTGAAGGGAACATAGTGAGCATCAATGCTCCCTGGTTTTCACAGTGCATTTTGAGACTTTTAGGGAGTAAAGCTTTCAGTGCACTGGAAGGATGTATTGATATAGACAAATAATATGTTTTTAATAAACATATAAGTTAATGCGTGTTCAAAATTATCACTTTAGCTAAGTTTGTACTATTTTCTGTAATTTTAAAATAATTCATTTTTGTTTTTGTCATTAAAATATGTCTTAGAAAGACACTATATTGCCAAAAGTTTTGCCTTTACATGCACATTAACTTTAATTATATCCCATTCTTAATCCGTAGGGTTTAATCTGTTGCAGTTGGCCCACCCTTTGCAGCTATAACACCTTCAACTCTTCTGGGAAGGCTTTCCACAAGGTTTAGGAGTGTGTTTATGCAAAATTTTTACCATTCTTCTAGAAGTGCATTTTTGAGGTCAGGCACTGATGTTGGATGAGAAGGCCTGGCTCGCAGTCTCCGCTCTGATTCATCCCAAAGGTGTTCTATCGGGTTGAGGTCAGGACAGTCAAGATCCTCCACACCAAACTCGCTCATCCATGTCTTTATTGGACCTTTCTTTTGTGCACTAGTCCACAGTCATGTTGGAACTGGAAGGGACCATGCCCAAACTGTTCCCACAAAATTGGGAGCATGAAATTCTCCAAAATGTATTGGTGTGCTGAAGCATTAATAGTTCCTTTCACTGAAACTAAGGGGCCAAGCCCAACCCCTGAAAAACAACTTCACGCCATAATCCCCCCTCCACCAAACTTTACACTTGGCACAATTCAGTCAGGCAAGTACCGTTGTCCTGGCAACTGCCAAACCCAGACTGATCCATCAGAGTGCCAGCCAGAGAAGCATGATTCTTCACTCCACAGAACACGTCTCCACTGCTCTAGGCCTGCTTTTTTCATCACTGCATCCGACACTTTGCATTGCACTTCGTGATGTAAGGCTTGGATGCAGCTGCTCGGCCATGGAAACCCATTCTATGAAGCTCTCTATAAACTAATCGGGCTAATCTGAAGGCCCCACAAAGTTTGGACGTCTGTAGTTATTGACTCTCCAGAAAGTTAGGTGCATGTAATTATGCATATATTACTGTTTTCACTGTAGTAAGTGTTACCAAACATAATGACTTAACAATGTACTTCACATAAAACATTTAATTAGATATTGTTACAAAGTGCACTTTTTAAAGGTGTACTTAATGTTAAGAAACAGTAATGAAAATGTACGGCTACTTAATTTAATTAATATTAGATTATCTGTGAGTACAAATTTGAAAAATCTACTTTTAAGATTTGAACTACATTAAAAGTGCACATTCAAAATGACCCGGTCAGATTTAGTAATCTTTATTGCATCTCATTAAATCACTTTTAAAAGCACCACCTTTGACTGTATACAATTAATTAACTCATCCTTACAATCATTTGTCCATGAAGCTTTTTTAAGGAGTTTAGACTGGAGGAATAATACACAAACCTCTGCAGTGATAGATAGTTTTATTGTCTCTACATTTGCCTTTTTGTGACTCAATCTTCCCATACGTCCATGTCAATATTGAAGTCAGTCATGATTTTACCTCTCTCTCATCTCCATCGATACTCTCACTACATGCTTCGACAGAGACAGCCAATCAGCAGTCACAGATCTCCTTGATGAATTCCAGTAGTCTTGAATGTCATTAGGGGACCATGACACAAGCTAGCTTTTTCATCTGGCTCCACTTTTACATAAAGGTCAAGCTTACCCAAGAATTATTCAGACAACCTTTCAGGATCTTCAATTAAAATGTGGCAACTCTCAAATGGGGATGGAGGAGTACAGTGAACTAAAGGGTAGTTACACCATTTGTTGCAGTGTTTTAGAGAGTTTCTCTTGGGGTTGAGGTAAAAAGAAATGGTTGGGATTGGGGTTCTCCCCCAGTTTCTCTCAGGATGAGGAATATACTGTAGAATGAGTGTGGACTGAAATCCTGATTCTGTTTCATATTTAATCATAATTTTCATGTTGTAAATGGTACAATCAATAACAGATTTCTTAGATGTTTTACTACCTTGCTAACTGAAATCATTCTTCATTAGTTGTTGTGAACATCTTGGTTACTGTTGTAACCTCCATTCCCTTGACATGAAACTGGCTCTGTGCATTGATTATAGAATCTTTTTGAAGGGGTTGGGTGTAGCCTAGCCAGCAGCTCTGCAGATTTTCACCAACGAGGTATCCTTTGCTAAAGCCGAAGAGGCTGCGATGCCCCAGGTAAAGTGAGCTCTCACTCCCAGTTGGCATGGTACACCTTGTGCTTAGTAAACTAGGAAAATGGGATCCATAATCCAATGGGCCATTCCGTGTTTGGAGACATCCTTTCTATTTCTGCTAACTTCTAAAGTAGACAAAGAGCTTCTCAGATCATCTAAATCTATAGATTTGTGCAAAGCATGATCCAGGCACAACAGAGACAGGGCTGGGTATCGCTTGTCAGGAGGGATTGCTAGTTTACCACTTAGACAACATGAGAGTCTGCCGGACTGATATCCAGGCATGCCTTGCTAACAGAAAGGGCTTGTAGGTCCCCAACCCTCTTGACAGAAGTGAGTGCAGTCAAGAGGACCGTCTTCATGGAGAGCACGCTAAGCTCAACTGACTATTTGAAGGCTTGAACTGATCTTTATGTAGGGCCTGTGAGACCAAGGAGAGATTCCAAGAGGGGATAAGGGATGGTCTTGGGGGATTTTACCTCTGCATACCTCTCAGGAACCTAATAATTGGGTCCTGCTTTCTCAGAGACCTGCCACCCACAGTGTCGTGGTTTGCTGCAATTGCAGCCACGTATACCTTAAGGGTGGAAGCGGACAAGTGTTTTTCTAGACTCTCTTGGTGGAAGGGAAGCACTGACCCAATGCTACATCTCAGTGGGTATTCACCTTGGGAAGAACACAATGTTGGAAAAGGTGCCAATTCAAGGCATAAAGCCACCTAGAAGAAGGGGCTGAGTGATTGTGTCTATCACCGCTGGTGATAGCCCTCTGAATTCCTTTTTGTTCCGCCCTGGGACCAGACAAGGAGGTTCGGGCAAGGGTGCCCCTGAGAAAGAAGATCCCTCTTCAGGAGGATTTGCCAGGGAGGGGCCGACACCATCAGCTCAGCGTGAGCTCTGAGAAACAAGTCTGGTTGGGCCTGAATGGAGCAACCATTAAGACTTGTTCTTCTTGCTTGCTGACCTTGCAGAGTGTATGTGCCCTGAGGCTCAATGGGGTGCATCCGTCTCAGCGTAAGTTTTCGAGATAGTGATCGTGGCCACCCGAGGGAGAGAGAAATCGCCCACACCCAGATAGTCACAGACGGAAAGGCATCTTTAAACTGACACAATCTGCCGTGTAGCTCTTTCAGAGGAATTTTTGCAAGGCTGAAGAACCCAGAGGAACTCCTTGCACCTTTCTGTTCACCCGAGAAAGAGACTGCTGAAATGTGCCCTATTATTCAGTAGCATCTGGATGTGAATGGATTCTCTTATCCTATTTTCATTAGAGGCGCAATGCTTTGGCTCCAAAGACCAAAGCTGGATGAGTGGAGCACACCAGCTTCCTTTATACCCATATGTTCGGGGGAGTGGCTGGCATGCCAATTCCACTCGCCAATTCTCATATTCTAAATATTCACGAGGTGTTTGGGGCTCAATGTGGAAGTTAAATTGTATTGTATTATTTTAAATTGTATTATTAAGTTGTATAACTTGTTGCTCCCCGGGCGCCGCAGCAATATGGCTGCCCACTGCTCCGGGTGTGTGTTCACGGTGTGTGTATGTTCACTACTGTGTGTGTGCACTTGGATGGTTTAAATGCAGAGCACAAATTCCAAGTATGGGTCACTATACTTGGCCACACGTCACTTCACACTATTGCAATTGTAAAGTGAGAGTAAAACAATCAACTTATTTTGTTTTTATTAAAGAAAACCAACAGATCACCAATACATCAAAAAATTGCTGAAAAAAATAAAATAAAAACAGACTTGCATAAACCAGCCTAAAGGTGATGATACATGGGGCAACTTTTTTGAGCAATGTTGCTGGGCAATGTTACAAAGCAATGACACTTGGCCACTTTCCCATTGGGAATGGGCAACAAATTTCTATCTGGATACTTTAGATCGGTCATGGGCCCTGTGTCTTACCTGGTTGCCCGTTGATGGCAACATTGCCTAGTAACATTGCTCAAAAAGTTGCCCTGTGTATCATCACCATAAGACTGTTTTCTGGTCTTAGCTGGCTTAAGCAGGTCTTTGATGGTTTATGATTGTCTTTTAGCCTGGCCAAGCTGGCCTTCAGCAGGTCTTCAGCTGGACTTCCGGCCTTGTCAAACTGGTATTTAGCTGGGTGACTATCTTTTGTGTACCTATCCAGGTTTGCTGGATATATATAGTATAAAATGCTTTCATAAGTCTTTAGTACAAGAGATTTTGCTTGATAAATGTAAAGCTTTCAGCTGAAAAAAAAAAGTGGTCATTTGTCACAGCTGGACTAGCAGTCATTAAGTAAATTGAATTGTACAGATGTCTGCTACTAAATCAATGACAGAACCCTCCTTAATACTTACCAATAACTGAAAACCTTATAATTGTAATTTTAAGCTGTGAGTAATACCGAAATAATAGCATTGTTAGGCAGCTGTCCTTTATTTCACTATCTCTGTCCTCTGCCTGTCCTTTCTGTTCATGTAATCTAATGGAGTGGGGTTTGAACTGTATTGATTTTAAAAGTGAAATGTTGGGATGAAGTGGGACTTGGGGGTTTGGAGCACAGTGAGAAACAGAGACAGGCAGGGAAAGTCAATGGGATAAATCGTATCTATTATGAGTCTCAGTGGTGTCTTAAATGGCGGCAATTATATAGAAACACTTGAATGGCCGATTCAGTCAGCATGTCTCCCATGCTGTAGGCCAGGAGGATGCCTGACCTGGAATCACATGCATGTACACACGTACATATATAAGCTAGCATAAGTGTGCATGCATATGTTTACCAATAATCTTTGTTAATCCTTAGATCTCGGTTTGTTTTTTCACGCAGAAGCTTTAGGTCTCTCTTTATGTATGTGCATGAACACAGGGGCAGCTGTAGATGAGCAGTAGGGGGCGCTAGTCACTAGTGGAGGCATGGAAGAGCAACACTATCATTCATTTGATAACAAAATCCTCATAAATGTGTTTTATACTGTCAGTAAAAACAAATATCTCTTTATTTCATTTTTAATCAGGTGAGAAAGAAATATCTAATCCTACAAATCAAGTAATTTTGTCTTGTGTGTGATTAAGCATACATTTATTTGAAATGAACGTGAAATACATACATCATTATATCTCAAAGGGATCCCACCCTGATCCCATAACAAGTGTGCATAATTTGTAAGGGTAATTTATGGTAATGTTGGAGAGAGTATGATAGAGGAGAGATTAAACTAATTAGACTTGCATGCTTTGGGAAAATACATTTCACCCACGTTAACAGTGCACTCTGGGAAGAGGAGAGTTATTTTTCCCATGAGTGTCTCTATAGGTAATGCTGCAGTACAGGTTTAGGTTATTAAAATCATTCCAGCTTACTCTGGGGAATTTGTTTTGGCCTGTTCCTGCTGATACTGACACTCAAATGATTTCATCTTGTTTTAATGAAGTGTGCATTTGTATAATATTTTTATAAATAATTTGATTGAATGTACGACTAGTAAAACAGCATTAGTTTTACTGATGAAAGAAAGGAAAAATGTCTGCTCCACTCTTTCAATTGTGTTCAGTGTAACCGATCTCAGTTCAGGTCACTTCAATTCATGAAGCTTTAATTAGCTTAACGAATGTAATTGTGTTGCCAAAGCATTCATAGATGACATCTAAACTATGACACTCAGATAAAAGTTTGATTATAATGTTTGCAGTTATATTATAAGTACAAATGGTTCTGCATTATTCATTTAGTCCATTCATATTATTTTTATATAAAAGAAATTAGAAAGTGCGATTTTTTTTTGCTTGCTCTACAGTCCTCTGATTGATCTCATGGTGATTTATCCTCGATAAAAAAATAATGCACGTAATAACACAAGGGCACTTGAAATAAAACACCACACAGTTCCCCCTTATTAAGCTGCATTCAGAGTTTTAATACTCCTTTATTACTGCTAATCTTAATGTAGCAATATGGGCAGTCTGATTAATTAATATTTTCTGAAAATTGAATATCAAGTCTCAAGTAATTATGCTTAATGGAAAGAGAGAGTGAAAGAGAATGAGATGAGACAAAGAGCAAAAGTGTTAAAAGGTCCCTCTTTCTTCTCTTTGTTAATAAAACCGATTTATTTTAACTTCTTCAAAGTTTAGATTACATCTCTATATTCTCGGTTTACAGTCTCTCAACCTCTCTTGATAAGGTGCAGCGTGGGAGTTTTTGCTTTGTTGACTTTCTGTCATTCACTCTCTGGTCCAACTTATCCATTATAAAGTAGATTAAGTAATTAAATGAATTAATTCAATAATTAAATTGCTTTAAGTACACTACTGTGGCTCTATCAAAACTCTGTGTTGCCAACCCATCCTCACTCCCAAGGCGTCACAATCTGAAGCATGGTCAAGTCCCTTCCGCGTCATAATGAAGATGTCACTATATCGAAGCACAGGGTACTCTATTGATTTCATTTGTTTGCTCAATGCATCAGATCAAGAAGGATTTCTTTCTTTGCATTTGTAAAAGCACACATGATTTTATGAATATTTATAGGCTACTTTTATATTTTGGAGCAACTAACCCCACTCCTACCCTAAACCTACCCACTTCTAAACAAATATAATGTTATGTGTTTTATATTCTAAATATAAAACACATAAAAGGAAAATAAAGTATACAATCACAGGTATTTATTGCAAAAACTGATCAAAAACAGTATAAAAATATGTCATGTTGCATTCCAAGTCTTCTGGTCATACGATATCTTCATGTAAAGAACAGAGTTTATCTAAATGTTTTAATCTCTGAAATGATGATCCCGCCACTCCGTGCATGCACGCAGTCAGTCAGTCAGTCATATCTCATTCAAATGATACACGACTCTTTAGCATGACACAATCGGTCACAAGACATGAGAGCCAATGACATTTTACAATCAAAGCTGACGTAATGACGCAATTGGTCACTAGACACACGAGAGCCAATGCAATTTCACTATGAAATCTGACGTAACGTTTCTTCGGGCGGCAATTTTTGAAATTGTGTGCATGATCTTCGGCGGATGGATACGCTGATCGCTTTTGGGGATTTTCTTCCCACAAGTCAATTGTTTGGCCTCGGAACACTTGGAATATTTGTACTTTTTCAATAAATTGTGGATGCAGTCGTATCTGCCTGTTATGTCCTGTGTTTTATATCATATAACACACAAATGGGTAGGTTTAGGGGTGGGATGGGGTTGGGTTACATGTTCAAAATAATCGTGAAAATCGTGATATAAATAAAATAAATGTAAAAACTATTATGCTGGCTGATTAAATTGAGAATCACACTCCAACATGTCATAATGGCAAAATCATAACCCAATATATCATTTCATCATGACGATAACGTTCCCATGCCCAACGCGTCTGTGTATGATGCCAAAAGTTTCTCATTGAAATCAATATAGCACCCTGCGCGTCGATATAGTGCCGCCTAGGGGTACCTTTAGTCGTCATTGTGATGCGGAAGGCACTTTGCTTCAGATTTTGACGCCTTGGGAGTGAGAACGGGTTGGTGTTGCTAGTGTTGCAGATATTACACATTTCAGCTTTGAAACTTTTTCCAACGTAATGAGGCAAAAGGTTTTTAGGGTCATGAAATTCAATGAAAATTCAGTCAAATGTGTGCAAACATTTGGCAAATATTGACGTTTGATGCTTTTGGTATAATTTTTGTTTGCATGAGAGACTAGAGTGAACAGAAGTACACCTGACATTGATATCATACTTTTCGACATGACAGTTCCAACTATTACCGGTAAACAAAAACAGCTATTCAGCAATGTAGCTGATCTGAAAAAAGCTCCAGCCCTTGAACCTTGTTGCTTTTGCCAAGCACATTATTAGACCAGTGGAGCAAAACATCCATTGGCCCTTCTTAATGTAGAGTTATTTGTCATCTGAGAATCTGAAATGAGCCTTTTACCATTATACTTGTTCTACTAGAACCCCACTCTCCTTTCTGTTGCTTGGCTCTGCAAATGCAGCTCTTTATTTCAATACAAGTTCCACCTGCAATCAGCCTTTCTCTAATGAAAACGTATGTTTCTTATCATTCACTGAAAGGCAGGCACCATTAGTAATGCCTGTCTAATTGATTGAAATGGTTTTAAGTGTGCAAACATCCAGTAATGCAAATGAAATGGGAGGTTGCTCATGTGTATTTATTCAGCTGAAAATTAAATGCAAACGTCTGAATCATTGTGTTTGTTGTATATGAGGAGGACAACATAATTGACCTCCAAAGTGACACGTAAATCAAGCTTTTTTCCCTTTTACATAACTATGTTATAGGTAATTTTCCCTCTTGATTTTTTGAAATTTCTTTGCTCTATTTGTGTACCAAAGACAACATTGTGGAATTTATTACAACCTGGTGGTTTGCGAGGGGACAGAGGTGGTACACGAAACAAATGAGTTTGCCGTTCATTTCATTCTACCCTACCTTAAAATAGCATTAAAACTGAGCATGTATTTCTAACAGGCAAAATACCGTAAAAGGTCAAATACATGACATCCAATCAAATGTCTACTTTCGGCGGTCAAAACTGATTGTATCCACACAAGCAGCGTGCATATGATAGGTTGTGTGCAGAGTATGCTGCCTTAGCAAATCGCTCTCAACAATGTACCTTAGTAAAAGTGGGGATTTGGCACTTAACCCATTTGTGCCCATTTTTTTTCTGAATGGTTTCATGCATATAGTCATGTTAATAGTGTCCTATGTGAACATGTTCTGCATTTATTTTTCACAGGGTTTTTTTCTTTTTTCTTGAAAACTGTATTTGAATGTGCGGCAACTATGTTGTATGCACCCCTTCAATGTCAAATTTGAATAGGATGAGAACATTTGGCATCTAACTCAAAACAACTGCTTACAACAGATCAATATTTATTCATAAACAAATTTATTATGTATAAAAGTCAAAGAACATCCGATGCAAACTCAAAAAAGCTGCATCTATCTTAAAATCTTTTGAATATGAAAACACAACAAACAACAAATAAATTTGTACATTTTTAAAGTGGAAAATAGTGCCGAACAAAGTGCAGCCAAAAAGTTGCCCCAACAGGGCATTGTGTATCAAAAAGTTAATGAAAATAAACAAATAGAATGATGAAAAAATTACATCTACATATCAACAACAACAAAATAAAAATAGTCCCATAGTATTCAATGGCTGACTATAGTAGGTGATTTCACATAATAATGTAAATGTAAACTCTTTACTTTCCACATTATAATGGAATCTTAAGCTACTGGTCATAAAAAGTATTAGGGTCCTTGAGATTAGAATGAAACGCATCCAAACTGGATGAAGGGGCCTCAATATTTTGGCCCTTACAAGACATAATATCATAAAAGGGAGAAAAAGATCATCTACAGCAATTAATCCAATGGTTTAACTCTTTATCTTTCCATTCTTCCTTTTGTGTGACTGACTGAAGTTTGAAAACTGGAAGGCCAATCCACCCCTGGACAGCAGATACAGGGGCGGGACAGTAGAGCTGTGGAAAGCTCTCATCTCCTCCTTTTGACAGATTTATTCCCTATTTAATTAAGGTCTACTGTACAGTAGAGATGTCAGTTAAAGGGTTAAGTTATGTTTTAGGTGGGATATTTTGAAAGCAAAAAGCACTAAACAAGACCAAAAATCTTGATTTATTGACCTATTAACACAGTATACCCCATTTCCCTATGATATATGTATTACAAGTAATTTGCCCACCGGCAACTATAGTTGCCGGTTGAACATTTGACAAAAACTATAGATCTCTTTTTTTTCTTTTCTTTAAATCCTTTATTTGGTTGTTTGCTTGCATGTAATTGAGACATAAAACATGGATAACATCTAGAAAAAATACTTTTACAACAGCAAAACCATACAACTATACATGAAGAACATATATAGACACAGACTGTGTATGTTAAAGATCCATTAAGACGTAAACTCTCTTCAATACATAATATAACATAAGTTCTTGTTTTTAATGTTGATATTGTGATAATACATTATACGAGCAAGAATGCAATATTTCCCAATTTTCCATTGACATTTGTAATTGTGATTTTATAAAACCGTTCAAAGCTAACACTTTATAAAAATGTATATATTGTAGTCCCCACATTTTTTGTCAATGCATTAATACTTATACAAATGGTGAGTTCTTGATGCAGTGCCCTGTAATTAACAAATTATTATAGTTTATATACTGTAATAACAATAATAATAAAAACAACAACAACAACAACTGTACAATATACTTATTGTGTTCATGTTGTTTTGCAAAACACATTTGTTGCTATTAAGGTGGGATATAGGTAAGGATAGGGATGGGTTGTTTGCATGGTTTGTTTTAAGGGTGGGTTAAGGTATAAGGGATTAGAGCTGTAATTACTTGTAATTACATATATGTACAATGTAAAAAAACATATATGTACACAATAAATACATTGTGTATAATATACAAACAGTTTATTCATTTAAATGTTAAATGAGTTAAAGACACTTAATACAAGGTGGGACTATTGACATGTCATGTTATTAATAGGATTAACATTTTTACAATTATAAATACACAATATATGAATGAGTAATGTGATAAAACATAAATACATGATATGCTAGTAGTTAATAGACTCAAAACCTCAACAATGAAATTAGAAATTAGTCTCTATGGCAATGGTTACCAAGTGAACACTAATGCTGAGCTCCAAGTTTCCAACGGTTTCTAGTAGTCAAGTAGGTATGGTGCCGATCTCAATGAGGACAGCAGCTGATAGAGGGAGCTCCATAATAACCAGATCAAACTGCAGTTTATGAATCATTTCACTGTGACCAAGTGCTGAAACCACAGAACCCATTGAAAACAGGGACTGTTTTCATTCTTTTTTTCAAGCATGCTGGTCTTAGCCTTGAACTAAGGTGCAGTTGTACAGTTTTTTTATTTTATTGTATTTATTATTTATTTATTATTTTTATTTTTTAGGTATTTATCATTTATGAGCTTGCACTGTATGACAAAATAAGCTTATTAAACTGGGCAAATACATTGTAATCCACTATAAATGTTGCCCCAGTCTAGTTTAGAGTTGACTCTGTTCCTTTAAAATGTTTCTTTACAAATGAGCAATCAAGAAAAATCTAAACACATTTTTTTATAGAAATTTGATATTCTGTCAACAACTTTACTTTTGTACTAAAAGACACTCTGCCTTTCTCTCTCTCTCTCTCTCTCTCTCTCTCTCTCTCTCTCTCTCTCTCTCTGTTGCTGTCTGTTTTTCTTTCTATCATTTGTCCTAATGCAGACACATCAAATCAAGGTGTATTAATGGTGTGTATGCTTACTTATGTGATTGACTGACATTGTAGATGCCTTATTAATTTGATTAACATCTATTGTTGCTTCTGTGAAATTATTTTATCATAATTGTCGACTGAAAATGATACAATTCAATATTAGATTTCTTCAAATAAGAAAATATGAACGTCACTGTCAGACTTTAGATTATGAAATATGCACGAACATGACTGAGAATCATGCAGAGCAAAAATCTTTCAGCACAAGAAACGTTCATGTTTTCATGTTTATTTTCATCTACAAAATATCCAACAAGACTCAAGTGGTTATTTCACAAATGGGGTTTGAAAAGAGAATCATCTGAAACTATAATTGATTGACCTTTGTATAATGATGATCTTTCCCATTTGCAGCTTCCGAGTGTTTGTTTCAGAGGCCACTGCATGTATATGTGAGATTAATTTCAAAATGTAATTCAATTATGACAGGAAATTAATTGTGGGAAGCACTCAGTTTAATATAATATTTTCTACTAAAGGGAATATTATAATTTAATTTAAAAAAAATTAAGAGCCCTTCAAAAAGAATCAGGCCCTGGCAAAACATCTACTACAACACAATCTTAGCAATATATGTTGCTTAAAAATTATTAAGTCATAATGCATGGCTAGTTCAGACACTATAGAGTGTTTCAGTAGTAAGAACCTCAGGATTTGGGAAAGTCCTATGATCAGAATGAGGACTTTTGAAAAGCATAAATATATGCTACAGATCAAAAGTTTTGAATATTTAAGATGTTTAATGTTTAATTAAACATCTTAAATATGTTTAATTAAACATTAATGTCACCAGCCTTGGTGAAACCTCCAAGAGAAGTCAAAAATACAGTAACAATAGTAATATTGTGAAATATTAATACAATTTGAATATATTTTAAAATGTATTTTATTCCTGTAGTGGCAAAGCTGACTTTTCAACAGCCATTACTCAAGTCTTCAGTGTCACATGATCCTTCAGAAATCATTCTAATATGCTGATTTGTTGCTGAAGAAACATTTCTTATTATTACCAATGTTGAAAACATGTCAGGTTACGACTGTAATCATGGATCCCTGAGAAGGGAACAAAACGCTGCGTCCAAGTGGTGATGCGATGGGAACGCTCCTGTGTGATTGCGTCTGAAGCACATGTCCAACTAACTCCAATGTCATTGGTGCAACTACACCCCATAACACCTGATGGTACACTGTGGATGCTATAAATGGTACCAGGAACACAACAGCACCAGCTTCTGATTAGCTGAAGCAAGTCGCTCACATGCATGCAGCATTCGCTTTTGAGGGAACTCTATGCTGCATCCAAGTGATGAAGCTATTGGAATGGAATACCTACAGCACCATAAATGATAAAATGCCTATCATAGTGTGAATCACATGAACAGAGCTAATGATGAAAGCACTTGAGAAACTAGAGAAGAGTCCAAATCCAGACTATAGAATCTGACAAATGTGTGTGGAGAGGACCATCCTGCATCACACACTTCTTGGAGTGAAACTCCTGACAAAAGAGCCTTAGACGCCACCATACTTCTAGTGGAGTGGGCCCTCACAGCCAGAAGCTAAGGAAGGTCACATGCCTTTTAGGCTGTAGGGATAGCCTCAACTGTCCAAACCCAATCTGGGTGACCCAAAGCATACCAGCAGTTGTTCCGTCTTACCCCACTGAGCAGTACAGTGCTATAACACTCAAGGGCCCTAACAGGGCAAAAGAAATATGTCGTCTCTTGGTCTGCTGATACAAATGGAGGAGGATTAAAGGCCTGCAAGATTATAGGACGTGCTACACTTGTAGGAACCTTCGGTACGTAGCCCGGTTTATAGGGTGAGGGCTTTGACCTCACGGGGAGCCAATTCTAGGCAGGGGGAGGCTGCCCTCTGATTGGTCAGAAGACGAACTTCCTCCAATTTATATAATTCTAATTCAGTCTACAATCTCCCATGAATGATTTTTACTGTCAAGGTGAAATTCCTTGGCTGGTGCCCCTGAATCATCTGACACTCTCACACTCTCCTTAGGGGACGTGTGACCAAAGATACTAAATATTAATATTAATATTTTGACCCTAAATCACTAGAGTGGTCAGTAAGGTAATGTTACAATATTTCTATTCTATTTTTGAATTTTTTACTCATCAAAACTGTTTTCAACACTGATGATAATAAGAACCGTTATTATACTATTATTATTAATATTTGAGCATGAATAATAATTGATCATAATTTAGCAGCAGTATGTATTATACTGTCAAATATAATTTTGAAGTTGCAAACAGCAGAGATCATATAGTAACTGTAATTTGTTTAGAATACATTTAGTTTTCTGAAAGCCTGCTAAGTGTGCTGTGGTTAGCTACATTCTGTATACATGCTTGCTATCAGCAGTGACTATATTTTATGCCCAATTACTTCAACGATAAAAAAAAAAAAAAAAGAATTCTCCCAAGGGCCTGCTTTCAGAAGAGTTCAGGGGTGCAGAGGGTTCATGAACCGCAACTATTTTATTTGAGTCTGTCATTTTTAGGCTTGGACTCAGATGTAAGGAAGATGTTGAAGGTTATGTTGCATTTGGGCTCACACATGCCCCCCAAAAATGCAAATCCTAATGTTCCTCCCCCGTGTGCTTGACCTGTTTTAATCAACTACCTCAGGGCTGCTGGGAAAGCTGAGGTTAGCTTGAGAGGGCAGATATCACAGCAGGTACAAATAATCCTGCATGTATAGACTACACTTGCTCGCTTGAGTGCGTATGACATTAAGAACCGATAATACGATATCCATTTGAACTCTGAACTAAAATAAGAAATAACTCTGCTGTCAGTCTGAAATCCAAAGAGTCTTTTCCTCCCGTCCACTCAGCAGAAAATCCTTTCCATTGATTTGTTTTTCCAAACGGTGGATCCATGTCCGTTTTGCTGCATTAATATTGAAGTATTCTTATTTATTAATGCTGTGTTATCTAGATGCTTCCATCTCTGCTTGTAGAGCAATTCAACTAATGGGGACTCTAACTGTCCATTTCTCTCACACACACAGACTCGTTGTGTGTGTGTGTGTGTGTGTGTGTGTGTGTGTGTGTGTGTGTGTGTGTGTACCAGAGATCACGTTGGAAGGCATTGATATATCTTATGAGTGTGCTTTACTGAGCAAGCACTTGTCAAGGAATTATACAGTACTGGTAATGATGATTTGCAACACAGTTTTTCTTTCATAATTGCATATAATAATGAGCGTCTCCTGTGGTCCAGATTCTTGCAAACGGCAACAGATTTCTAATAATGGCTCTGCACAGCTGAAAAAATATAGATAAAATTAATTATCACCAAATAAAGGATGCTGGTTTTTAACATTGTAAGCATTTCATAGAATTGCAAATTTGATAATGGTGATCAAATTAAACAACCTACACTACTGGTCAAATTTTTTTTAAAGATTTTTAATGTTTGTGGAAGAAGTCTCTTATGCTCACCAAGGCTGCATAATTTTGATTAAAAAAAATATAATAAAGCATTAATATTGTTAAATATTATTACAATAAGTCCAGTCTACAATAATTTCAGTCTTCAGAGTCACATGATCCTTCAGAAATCATTCTAATATTCTAATTTGCAAGAAACATTTCTTATTATCAATATTGAAAACAGCTGTTAGCCAGAAGGTGATCAGGAATAAAGTATAAATGCAGGGTTTAATAACAATCCAACAGGAAATAGGCCTACTTTCACAAAATGCTGCCTTCGGAGGACACATTTTAAGGCAGGAAGGCATCAAGGCACGTCCGAATCGAATGTTAGCTTCCCTTTCTGTCTGCTGAGATACCTTCATCTGATCAGCATAAATGTATCCTTCGCTGCCTTTGATATCCCACAATCCTGTGCTTTCCATTCTGTGACAGTTGAGCTGGGGAAAAAAAGATGGCGTCCGAAAGTTTGCGTTGTCAGTTTGTGTGGAAATGTATGTTTTTAACCAAGATTTTCCACTTCTGATGTCATTTCTAGTGAGAAATTACTACTTTAGTAGGCTAATTAAATATTTGTTTAGTTCTCACCAAAGCTCTTTCTATTTTGCTGTAGATCATTAAACGGTCACACTGCCTAAGAAGTCTGTCCAAAATCAGTTTTGTGAGGTGCATTCATGCACAAACTCTGCCTTACAAGCCATTGTCTGATAAGGCAGCAAGGCAACGAGTCAGCTGCCTAGGTTTTCGGAGGCAGCCACTGTTACTGTAAAGTAACTTAAATACATAGGTGAATAACTAAATGACGAACAGCTGTGATGATGATTAGTGTCCATTTGAACTGATGAGTGGCAAGTAAGTCAAACAAAGGAAAACGTGACTAATGAAAACAAACTAAAAGTCCATGAAAACTAAACTAATAACAAACGCAACTGAACAAGTGTAACAACAGTTATGTTTGCTTTCTTCATATTTTTTTGGTGGAAAGACTGGAGCAATGGCTGCTGAAAATTCAGCTTTGCCATCATTGGAATAAAAGACAAAATAAAACACAAAATATATTCACAACTTTAATAATATTCCACAATATTACTCTTTCACTGTTTTGATCAAATAAATGAAGCCAATTAAAATAAATAAAAATCTTAATTATTTTAAACTTTTGACTGTAGTGCAAATAAATTATATAGATGGGAACACTCTCATGACTTCAAATGGATTTTTTACAGTCGCTTGGTTTTACCCTAAAATGTTTTGATTGAAAATCCAAATCCGACTGCCCTACCTGACCCCTGATGGCCTAAATGTGTGCATATGGTTCAGTAGGGCATCCCTTGCAATTTCTAGGCTCTGCAGCTGGCATGTTGGAGTATTCAAATTCTCTCTCTGTACTCCAAAATCAAGGTCTCAGCGGCAAACTGTGTGAGTCAAAGAGGAAAATCTCTCATCAGTGGGGATTAAGGCAGAGGAGTTTAGACATTTTCCATAAGGTAGCATTATAATCGGACTCAGGGCCTCATAATACCCCAGATCTGAGTGGATTTGCGGGGAGGAAATGTTATTAAAGTCGCCACATGAGAAAAACAAATTAGAGCCAGCGGTGTGTTCTCCAGAGCGGACATAGCGAGAGGAAAAGGAGTAGTGCTTAATCATGATGCACTTCTGTTATTTGTTACAGTTTGCCGACAATGATTTTCTGCCTTCGCTCTATGGGGGGGTTAGCAGGGGGCCAATATGCACTTCTAAACTTTCTGAAAGGCGGAAAATGTGATAAGCAGCTCTTAATGCAAAGCAGTTTTGAATGGAAAACTTTTAATGCTGACTATGATATCAGAGTGCTTAATGTTCTCTGTGGGCAGAACCTTTGGCTTGCAGCGAACATCTGTTTGACCTACAAACTTTTATGCGCACAGTTTTTCACTGTCCATCCATCTCATGCAGTTTTTGACCTCATGCAGTTTTTGACCACATCCATCCATCCATCCATCCATCTCATGCAGTGTCTCATGTAGTGTTTGTTCACATCCATCCATTTATCTCATGCAGTGTTTGTTCACATCCATCCATCCATCTCATGCAGTGTCTCATGCAGTGTTTGTTCACATCCATCCATTTATCTCATGCAGTTTTTGTTCACAACCATCCATCCATCCACCTATCCATACATCCATCCATCCATCCATCTCATGCAGTTTTTGTTCATATCCATCCATCTCATGCAGGGTTTTTTTTTTCACACCGTTCTTGTTCACATATTTCACTTCAGTTTAATTTCTCCTGGACAGATTCATTTATGCATTATGTTTGTTACTGTCCCTTGGCGGGGAGCAGAGCCCAATGTGCTGAAGCTTCTTCCTCGCTCCCCCTGCCTGACGTTTGGCATTTACATCGCTTGAGAGAAAGAGAGAGGTTAATTACGCTCAACCCTGCAATGCCATTAATTATAGAGCAAACAGTAAATAAGCTGATGATATTTCTCACAGCGATAGGAGAGGTAGCAGAGGGATATGCATGGCATTCACACACAATACAGAAGGGGGAAATGTACATGTTCAGACTGAGAAAGAAATCATGTACACATTTGCTTTTTATGTCATTTAGAGATAGATCTATGAGAGATAGATAGATCTATGAGAAGTAAAACATACATACTTGATAAATCAAAATGAATTTTGCCTTGCTTCTGAAATCTAAATCTAAAAATCCATTTTAATGGAAAAACAAATAAGAAATTGAGACATTTGTTTATGTGAGTGGGTAGCAGAGGCTGACAAACCATATTCAAAATCATTAGTTTAGCAATTAGCTTTCTGCATTCCTCCGGGCCTTCTGCTGCTCAGCACATGTACAGCCCAGCCAAGTCATGGGTGTTGACGTATAACGACAAGAAAACGAGATGATTGTTCAATTTATTCCCATAGCATGATGACTCTGTGAACAAATCAACTTGTTGGCTTCATATTTTCTTGCGAATGAAGAAGAAGAAAACAAAAACAAGATTTGAGAGGGGGGTATTGTGAAGTGATTTTTTCGTTGAGAGGACGATGTTAATGACCTCTGGGGCTGTCTGTAAATGATGTTAAATCACCAGTGTGCTAGGGGACTGTCGTATTAATTGTGATAAAGGACACTGGTTATCAACATGTTTAAGAGTGATTTCAAGGTCATCTTGAATAGTTAGGGGCTAACATTCTTGTCCATGATGGATGTATTTTTTGAGCATCTTCTAATTTCTACATCTGACACACCAAAATGCTTTTTTTCTTTACAATGTTAAATCAAATGTGTCTGTTGTACACGATGGAAGACAATGATAAAATGCATTATTTATCATTTTCAGAGAATAGGGGTAAATATAGTTTTGTGCCATTTTTGTATGTATATAGGTCAGCAGTACACATTACTACATTGTTGCAATCCATAAGCATGAGTCACAAGTGTGCGTTTTCATGGGTTCCAATGATGACAGAGCGACAGGCTTTCAATCAATGGCCGACATATTTGACATGTTTTTGTGCAACAAGCATTTATTATGTGACAGTTTCTAGACCTGCAGAAAGGTGGACCGGGCTTGTTTGACACTGATAGTCTCTTGAATGATTATCTATTAGGGCTTTTCACACTTGAAATAGCCAAGTCATTCTAAACCTGTACAAAATACATGAATATGAGACACTAAATTGTCTGGCTGTTGCTAAACAGACCGCATGTTCAGACCGCAATCTGAAGTTAATACTGCAAAAGCAGTACTGCTCTGGGGCAAGGTTTCATAAACCAGAGTAAAAAGTGGTTCTAAACCCGGTTCTAAATTACAAGCATGAAACATTCCTTTACACGAGGCTAAAAGTGGGGTTTAGAACGACGATAACAGTGTGAAAAAATCCTATAAAGTACCATGGTACTAAAGAACAAAAAAATGACTTTAAAAATAGTTCAATACATTATATTACCAAAACGTGGTGATAGCATGGCATTTTTCTTAGTGAAACATTCACAGCTTGCTAAGTTGTTTAGTGTGTGTGAAGCATTTGTCTGTTCAGGGATTGTGTTAACATTAATGGCATTTGCCCTTATTTGTGTCCTCTCCACTTCTAACAAACATGGGTCACATTCAGTTGAATTAGTTGAGGGTGTAGCTGGGATTATGTATCCTACAGTGGCTGTGCTGATACTTTCCTCTCTGCAGTAGTTACTAATGTCCATGTGCCCTCTGTGAGATGTGTAATGACTGTGTGTTAACTGGAAAGTTGCATTGACGGCATGGGTTGGCGCGGCTGGGCGGTGGATCACTTTTGCTTTGAGATCTCCTCAATGCCCCGCCATATGGCACAGGGTACAATGGAGTGCCAAAATCATGAGTCAGATGGCCCAGGCAGCACAGCGGCCACACACTTAGCCATTGTTCATGAGCTTATTTGCATTTGCTCTGTTTTGTTTGCTTATTTGATTGTGCTTGGTCAGAATAACAATATATGTGGCCTTATAGTTAAATAAAATACATGTTAATTGTAACTTATTTAAAACATGTAAATGTGCAGGGTTGTAAAGGATTAATAAACTATTTAAATGTATAGATCTTTTTATTTAGACATATAGTAATAGTAACTCAGTGTGTTCATAAATGCTTTATTAACATGTATTCCTACTGTAATTCACGATTAATTCTAGCCTGACGTCGTCATTCTCAGATTCTATTCAGAATATGAGTCTGATACAGCTCCATTGGGCTGTGATTATGAGGCGTGTTTCAACCGAACCAGGAAAGAAAATGCCTCTGCACTCAATTGGATAGATCTACAACTAATCAGAGCAACGGAGTAAGTGACGTATGTTGAACGACGCATAGTTTTTAACAGAACTCACCTGCACGCACACTGGAAGAAGTAGAAGAAGAAGATGAGTGTAAACGATCTTTGCTGGTGTTGTAAAAAGAATTTAGGGATACACGGAGTACTTACCAACACGATCGTCATTTTTGAGAGAAAAAGTAAAGGTGAATGCATATACGAACAAGTTCTCCGTTTAGGATTAAAACGAATTCAACCCAAGTGCTCTTTGGTGACGTGGATTATGTTACTGTTGATCATCTGTCCTTCATTGTATAAAGCCCGCCCTGACAATTTGATTGGTCCGAACTAGGGATGAAACGGTATGGAAATTTCACATCACGATTATAGTGACCCAAATTATCACGGTTATCAATATTCTCACGTTTTTTTTTTTTCAAATAAGACGAATGTGTTCGAAAAGAACAGATGCACACGTAAAACATTTCAAAATCAACAAACAACAAATAAATCAAGCAGCTCTATGCACTTTTTTAAGCTAGATTCTATTCTGTGGGATTTCCTTCCTTAGAATGGCCGTTGTCAGTAGCAACGCATAATACAATAATAATAATAATTTTGTGTAAATATAATCTCTAATATTATTTCTGTAAATATATTGTCACGCAATATTCTCATCAGTGTTCTATCAGCTATGACACATTTAAATCTAGCATATTTTGTGTAAGAACCATAATTTCATATGATTTGACAGTTTATTTTATTAAATATCAAAAATCCAATCCAATCTATTGAAGTTTGAAATGTGTATACCAATATTGTATGTAACTTTAGAGATGGTTTAAACTTTATGCCAGTCATAAGATGCGCTGTGGTTCTGCTGTGTTTGTTTGAAACTATTTTTGCTGCTGAAATAGAAATAAAACAGTCAACCACTGTATAATGAATGAATCTCCTGCGTACATTGCACGTTTTGAGTGCAGATTTCTGCGAGTGAGAACGCGCTTTGAACAAAACTCTGGCTAATCTGCAGCATTAGAAACCCGTGTGGTTGGTTATAATGCGCAACGCGGTTATAACAGATGGCTTTTGAGAAGACTATAATAAGTTCAACCGCCAAAGTGGCTAGTGTGAGTGGTAGTAATAGTTTTGGTATTGAGTTCAAAGTCCACTTGCCTTACGTTCGCAGATTTGAAGTGTTTACCCCTATTACAGCGACTTTCTTCTGGCATGTTCTGCAGACAGGGTGACCATCTTCGATTAAGTTTCCCTCAGGACTTTTGTAGAAGCCAAAATATGACCACACCTCAGATTTGGTCCTTTTAGAAGGCTGAACAATCCCCCGAGTGCTGTCACTGCCTTCTGCCGTGATTTATTCTCATTCAAAAAACAGTGTTGCGCGCTGCGCCTGCACCAGACTGACGCTGACTGGACAGGATTTACCGTGAGTTTTCAAAATCATGGTAATCACGCCCGGTTTTCTAATGTTTTAAATTTAGTACTGAGGTACACTCTAAAAAATGCTGGACTAAAAATAACCCAAGTTGGGTTGAAAATAGACTATAGACTACAAATGGTTTGTTTTAAGCAAACATTTAACCCAAACGCTGGGTTAAAGCAACCCAATTGCTGGGTTAAAGCAACCCAATTGCTGGGTTAGTCCATTTTCAACCCAACTTGGGTTATTTTTAACCCAGCATTTTTTAGAGTGTAATTTTGACACAGCAAAATATTTTATTATATTATTAATGTTTTCTACAAATTTTATTTGTTGTATTTTGGCATTCCTGTAATCCAGTGTTGGCACGGGTACATTTTTATTCAGCAATGTTTACACTTTACCGAAATGTATTTTTATATCAGATTGCAGAGGCTTAGTTTCATTGTACTGCACAGTTATTTTTTCTGGAGGTGTACAGGAATTTTTATTTTCTATGACATTGAAGAGGTTTATTTTATATCAAGTTACCAGTTGTACACTTTCATGTTTTGCATTTTGAAATACATATTTCTCTGCTGTATTCCGCTGTGTTGTGTTTGTTTTCTTTTTCTGTTTAGAAGAAAACTGAGCCTTTAAATCTCCTTTGTTGCTTTGAAGCTTTACAAGGCATAAATAGTCCTCACTTTAGATAAGCTCACAAAAATAGTTCACTGACAACTACTAAATGTTTTATAGCTACCTGAATTAATCATGAATTACAGTAGGAATATATGTTAATAATGCATTTATTAACACACTGAGTAACTATATATATATATATATATATATTAGGGTGCATCAAATTTGAATGGGAAATTTTAATTTCAAAATATGAATTTGGCTGGCATTGCATCTTGTTCCAATTAACATAAAAATTACTTTTGTAAAGTTTTGAGGAATTCCATTGAGATTTAGGGGTGCCACCTAACACATGAACTTTGGCGAAATTTCAAAAAATGTGCCATTTTTTGTCTAATTGCCAAAAGGTTGACCTGGAAATGTTGAGTACAGTGAACTTTTATACAGTAACATGTTCTATAGGGTTATCAAAGTAAAAGTTGTTTGTTTGCCCTTTGGGCATTTCTCAGAATTCAACTTTCAAGATTATGTCCCATTGACCTCCATTCATTTTGTCTATAGGACAAATGAATGGAGGTCAATGGGACATGTTCACGTGGAATTATGTGCAGCAGTGATGGATGTCGGACACACATATAAGTTTAAATGACTTTATTGTTAAACACAAGGAGCGACACACTTAAAAGAACAAACCCTCTCTAGTGGCTAACTCACTGGCAACTAACAGGGCCTAAGGCCGCTTGTATACCAAAGCGTTTTAGCCGGCTGAAAACGTCACGCTGTGGGCGCTTGAGAGCGTTTTGGCAGCGCAGCGTATTTTTCAGTTGAGACTCTTTGCTTGTTATGATACAGAATTTCAGCGGAAGTGTTACTAGTATCTCATTTCACAGATAGTTTCTTTCTGTATTGATTATATATAAAAATGCTGATACAATGTAAAGTATTTGCTCTGGCTCTTGTTTTAAATTATTTTGTTCTGTTATTATACTGCTTGTTGTCATCTGTTGACATTGTACAGTACAAGCAGAATGTGGCAGTTGGTTGGTGTTGTATTTGTCCTGCCCCTCCCCCACTGTGATTGGACGGCTGGTTGAAAAGTGACAGTGATGAGCGCTGCGTTTTACTCAAAGTTGAACATTAAACACTCGGCGACCAGTAAAAAATGCTAAAAAAAACCATTGGCTGCTGGATTCTTGTGGTAACAGGTTCCATTTCTCTCTCAGATGTGTGAACAAGGTAACCTCTGGTGAGCGTGATGACTCCCACCTTCAGGTCTGTGAAAACCTGGTTCAGGAGGACCTCACCAATGTGGTGCCGGCACCCAGACCAAAGCAGTGGCCGGCCCAGTGAGAGCTGTATGGCAATGGCAATGCAGGCCGGTGTTTGACGCAGTGTCAAATGCCATGTTGACAACCTGGTCAGTGCAGCACCAGACCTGCAGCAACTTGCATGTCAACCAGGCAATGATCATTCCACATGCCTCATTGGTCTGCTTCTTATATACCGGGACACCAAACAGTTTCACCCGCTCTGCATCTCCAACCACCACTGTAAGACGCTCCTCCAACTGGCACACATTGCTGAGCATCGGTGTTAACTTGCTGTCCCAGTGTAGGGTGCACAATGGAGGTGGTGTCCACTGCTTGTGCTGTTCCTCACTGATTGTCTCCAGCACTTGGCGTCTTGCTCGGTCAGCTGTTGCGTAAGATGCAGAGAGATGTGTGCATTCACCGCCTGAACAAGGCCACGCGTGAAGGCAGCCTGTTGCATTGGTGACATCTTCAACCTTGTAGCCAGTGACACGACACTTGGCCGGTTAAGGATGTCATGTGGAATGAAGACGTGTGTTCCAGTCTTCTTATGCTTGTGGGATGGTCTCTCTCAGATGGTGGATAGAGTGTGTTAGTATCCTCCTCTGACTCCTCATCACTCTCCGACTCCAAGCTGGACATTGCCGTCATCTCCTCCAGCTCCTTCTCACAGCGGGACTGCCTGGCTGCTGCGGCAGCTTGACGCTCCTCTCGCCGCTTCACCTTGAGCTGCAGCTTTTTGTCCATCACACCAAATGTGGCCACTCTGTCAGTCTTCATGCTGGCCAAGAAAGCTTGGTCTTCTGGGTTATCAATCAGCTTTTCAACATTTGGAGGCCACAGCGGAAATGTGGCATCAAGTCTGCACTCCATTTTCTCCAATTGTTTCGCTGTAGTCTCACTGGAGCGCTTGGCTTGGGAGATTTTCCGCAGCTTGTTGTTAGCATTGACTAAGTCTACCATCTTGTGGCACGCACACTTGTCACTCACCAATGGGATGTTGGCTTTCTTGTAAAATGGCCGCACCTACTCCAGGACAACCTTGGCTGCCTAGCTGTGCTTGCAAATATACTTGTATTTAAAATGTTAATTTACCATAACAACTACAATGCTACTCTCAATAAACATGAGACATCTATACTCTGAATATGACATTGTCCACTCTAGAATACTGTTGATGTTAAGCTTAATAGCTTAGCTAACATAGATAGCTAACTGTGGTTAGCAAACTGTTGCTAGCTAACGTTAGCTAGATGTAATGAGCACCAAATACCTATAAATATGACTTAAAAGACTTATGATAAATAAGTATACAAAGACACAACTACAGATATGATAGTAATATGTAATAATACATACTCAACACAGAAAGATCACCTCAGTTTTCTTGAGCTGTAGTATTGTTTACCTCAGATCTCCATTGCGACCATTGAGCACTGTTAACCACTTTATCCAACAAAAACAGATGTGCGGTGGCACCCCTAAAACATCATGTACTGGAAAAATATTTTGCATGTGTTGTTTCTACATATTTTGGAACACTTTTAGCACCCAGCCATATCAAAATTCAAGAATTGTGTTTTTTGATGCACCCTAATATATATATATATATATATATATATATATATATATATATATATATATATATATATATATATATATATATATATATATATATATATATATATATATATATATATATATATATATATTATATATGTCTAAATAATAAGATGAATAAATGAACATTTAAATAGTTTATTAATCATTTACTTACACTTTCTAAATGATCTGATGAGCCACTGACAACTCCTAAATAACTGGTTTGTAAATGATGTAATATTTAATTTATAAGGCTTATAAATCAAGAATAAAGCATTTACAGCTATATTTATAAACTGCTTATTCATGTCTATTAATGCTTCATGAATGAGGAACTAACTATTTGCTAATGCTTAACTAATGCTTCATAGCGTGCAGTTATTATAAAGTGTTACCCTTAAGTCTTCTTAAAAAATACAATCATTGTCGGAATTTTAAACTTTGAGATAATATATGTGGACTAAGTAAATGAACAATCAATGACCATTCATAGATACTCATTGGTATCCACCTGCTCATGGATATTATCATAAATGAATACTGGACGGTAATCACCTAATCTTTTTGGGTCCACAATCTTTTCCTCAGTTTTTGCAGAATTTACAATAAGATTATTTACATTACAACACTGCAAAACGTTGCCAATTCTGGACTGATATTCTGATATATTCATTTTTTTTTTTTCTAACATACTTCATTATTATTATTATTATTATTATTATTATTATTATTATTATTATTATTATCATTATTTGAGCTACAGTGATTAAAACATTTCATGTAGTCATTTCAGCATACAGTCTAGGTAAGAATTGCATATAACTACCTCTTTTGTTCTTGATGGTGGAGGTCAATAAATAAATGCCGCTGATGTATTTACAGCGTCAGGGAAAATTACCAAATGCATTTCTTTTACAGGGTGAGGCTGCGAGCAAGAAACACATTACGTTCAATTACTGGCCCAAGTTTTCTCTTTAATTGAATGCACTGCCTGATTAATCAGACATCTTCAGAGATGGTGAAATGCACCGGCTGTGTTCCTAAATAGTAAACTCTGATGGCGAGAGGACACAAACACAGGATGTTGTCAGAGGCATTCTAGATTCCATGTGTCAAATGTTCAGAGGCACAATTTAGAAGCTGTCAAGGCCTTCACCTTCTGTTTAGAAAGCAATTATAAACATGTTTAAAAGGAAGAAGTCATAAAGCACTAGACTCAAACACAGTGGGCCTTCAGAGAGATAACCAAGCGGCTGATGGCCACAGTGAGCCATTATCTGCATCTCTCTTTCTCAGTCTCTTCCCCTTTTTCTGTTTTTATTCCATCACTAAGCCTCCCTTCGTTCCTTTCGTAGCAGTGCTGACAAGTCCCTGAGTGATGATAGCCTAAAACGACTGTGAAGCAAATGACATATTGGGAGATGCAGCTTTTTTTTTCTCTCTTTCTTGTCTGATAAACCATCGCCTGAAAAAAAAAAGGAAGGCACAGGAGTTTTATGGATAGCTGCAGATACAAATGCTAGATTTTCTTCAACATTATGAAATGGGCGACTATGGCTCTTAATGAGACATGTACTGTATATGTACACATCTATATACATAAACAACAGGATATATACAATAAACATTTCATAAGAGACACAGAACATCTGGTGGGCTGGATCTTAATACTGATGGCTTGTCCTAAAGCTTATCTGAGTCTGATGTGTGCACTAATCTCCTCCCAGAGCCCTCAGATTTTCAGCTTTAATGGCCTTTAAGATTATTTTCATGCCAACTTTTCACTATTTATTTTTATTATCTTAAAGCTTTTCAGCCATGTAAGGCATTTTCTGATCCGATCTTCTTGGGTTTCTGCTTTCAAGTAGGGCATTTGTAATATTAAACATTGTTTTGTTTATTTTTTTAACAATGCTCAAAATATTACATTGATGAAAGTGACATGGAACAATGATATTATATTAGGGTGGATTCAGGTTGATTGGGACACTTTTTCCCAAGTCATCTCAATGACAAAAAGTGTCCCAATCAACCTGAGTTTACATTTATATTATATTATATTATATTATATTATATTATATTATATTATATTATATTATATTATATTATATTATATTATATTATATTAATTATATTATATTATATTATATTATATTATATTATATTATATTATATTATATTATTTTATTTTATTATATTATATTATATTATACATGGAGTGTCCATGTGGAACAAAAGGGAGACAGATGGATTCTTGGAAGGATCACCACTCCTGCAGCGTTAAAATGCTTTAATCTCTTTATCCCGTACTCAAGATGGACAAATACAGAAAAGGTTAGACTCTAAATCTGTGCAAAACACTAGTGAGAGGGTGCCACAGTTTTCACATACAACAACCAATTTTATTTCTGCAATCGCATTTATAGAGGTCAAATATTCTGTCAAATTCGATTACACATTTGTGGCCGTGGACTATAAAATAAGAGCAAGGTTTAAAAAGACAACTACACTGTTGCAGGATTTCTGATGCTTTCTTAGAGCTCAGTTCTTAACTGCTCTAACTTACTGTAACAAACACTATTAAACACCTTTTTTTGGGTCACACTTTATTTTAAGGTGACATTTATACATGATTCATGTACTTACTACATAGTAACAACAATAAATTGTGCATCATTACAAACTAACCCTAAACTAAACCTTGACCCTATTCTAAGTGCATGTAGTTTGCTTAATATTATTCAGTACTTAATTGTGTAATTACATAGTAACAACACATGCTTACAACAGAGTGCAACCCCTTTCTGCTTCTGTTGTGACTGTGACCTTCTGTTCTCAAGTCTGAATCTTCTTCCAGGGGGTTTAAATAGCTCTATCCCAGCCAGGGAAAGCCCCAGGGGGTTTAGTTGTCGGCGCTCTAGGGATTGCTCAGCAGATGACAGAGGGAGACCACAAAAGGTTTGTATGCAAGCAGTTAATACACCTCTTCGGTACAAACATGTACAAATGGCTCCAACATAATGAACCTATAACTATACAGCAAATTAATATAACATCATGAAACAAAAAGATCACAGCTCCAAATCTATCCCTACCTTTCCCATCTAACTCTAACCTTACTGAGCTTGTTGTGACATAATTTTTGAACTAGGATGTTTTTGATGTATTACACATATTTATAAAAAGAGGACACACAGAAATTAACCTTTTGAGCTGCACCCCCGCCCCATTGCCTGCCTCCACCCATGTTTTATATTTTACCAATAGATAATAGTGAAAAAGTACATTTATACTTTATTTATTTATTCATTTATTAATTCATTTAAAACAATGTGTATATGGGTGGTGGGAAATCCATCCGTCGCCAGCCCATTAAGGGAGAATGCTTTAAGGATAGTTCCCCCAAAATTAAAATTATGTCCAAGATGCTTTTTTTCCAACCTGGTCTCATTGCGAAAATGTACCTCTGGCAACGTTTTTGCAAACCGCCAAAATACGTACCAATAAGTACATATCTCTGCAGTTTCAAAGTGAAATGAACACTAGAGGCAGTAAAACAGCAAGCACTTTTTATCGTTTTTTTGTACCATGTAAATGAATACATTTTGGAGTTTGCGTCACTTAATCTGCTCCATATGCTCGGCTTCTTTTATATAACAAGCTTGCTCAGTAGCTCAGATGGTACAGATTTGTACTTGTAATAATGAAAGCTCAGGTACGAATCCCGTGAAAGACAAGTCATGATAAAAGAGCTCAAAGATGAGTTCACACAAGCTAAAAAGACATGGTTACTATTGTATTTTTGTCACATTTGCTTTTGTTAACACTATCGGTTAGGTTTAGGGTTTAGTGTAGGTGTACGTTAAAAAAACAATGTCACAAAACGTCAGATTGACGCTCATCTGTTCCGGGAAAAAAACGAAGCTTTTGGCGCCACCCAGTGGACATTTCACTTTGAAACTGCAGTGATATGTACATATTGGTACGTATTTTGGGGTTTGCAAAAACGTTGCCAGAGGTACATTTTCGCAATGAGACCAGGCTGTTTTTTTCATGCAAGAGTATCACTATTTACATCAAGTGTGCCACACGAGTCCTGAAAAGTGAAGCGAAAGCATCTTGATTGCCCCCAGGTGACTCGATGAAGTATAGGTCATAAACCCCACCCTCTCCACGAAATGTAATGGGACATAAACAAACTAAACAATCAAATTACACTTCAAATAAAGTTTTCCAAAGATGGTTTCTGTCATTTTAGGCAGTCTTTTTATCACACTGATGTTAGTTCAGCGTTCTTTAAATAAGTATGGTTATGGTGCACTCCAACGGAAGTCTGAGGCGGTGATGGTGCGCCAATGACCTGGGTGGCCATGACGGAGCCGCAGCGATAACCCCCTGAGGCAGAGAGCAGAAGATACGTTGGTGTGACTGAGGGCGGAGGTGGAGCCTGAGGGTGGGCAGAGCTTGCCGAAACAGAAGGGGTGGAGGGCCAGAGAGTGGCGGCTGGCCCGCAGGTCCGCAGCGGATGCGTGGTGATGTCCGACCCAGGTGGAGCTGACAGTCTGAGGGAGCCCGGCGAGTACGAATGCTCGATGGTTGACGCTGGAGTCGAGGGAAGAAGGAGTGTAGATGCAGGCGCCAGGTCGACAGGTCGAGGCTGGACAGAGCGCGACGAGGCTGGAGGTAGAGCCACGGGCTCCTCACGCCCAGGAGGAGTAGGCTCCCAGAAGGTCCACGATGGAACCTCGCCTCTGAGAGGAGGATGTGGTGACATGGCGGGACTGCTGGGAGATGATGATGACTGGGTGACAGGCTTGGTGGAGGTCTGGAAATGAAGAGTGGCACAAAAAACCCCAAAAACAGTGTCCTTGATGGTAGTTATTAGAGGTGGTGGGAGAGGGAGGCTGGGTGGGGATAACAGGACTGACGAAGAAGATTCAGATACAGGTTCAGATAAGTTCCAGGGATATAGGAAATTACTCTCACCACACTCAATTACACTGTCCAATAAGTCCAGCCGGTGCTCGATCTCAGAGGCAGGAGGGTGGGAGGAGCTCGCTTCCATGCCCTTGAACTCCACGAGGACTCCAACTGCCATGGATGATGTCGGCTCACACCCCTGGTCAGACTCTCCATGGAGCTTCGGCTCCGGGGCGATAGTGGGCGCTGTTTTCCCTTTCTCGGGCACAGAAGCTTCTAGTCTGCGAGGAGCTCAGGCAGCGTCGATCGCGGTGGTTTAGAGCTGGGCTCTGGGTCTGGCCGGGTTCTGGATTGGACCTCACGCTCTCCAGACACTTCAGGGCGGCTTCCCTCCAACTCAGTCCGGTGGTGTCTGGGAGGTGGATGGTGCTGTGGAAGTTCACTCGATCCAGAACAGGGTCTTGAGGGTTTCGTCCTCCAGAGGGCTGTTACTGGCCAAAAAACAAAAACTCTTAATGAATGAAAAATAATCAGGGCTCTCCTGAGACATGACGATACATTTAGCCCTATCGTCCATTTGGGCTGGTCCGGTCATCTGTCATGGTGGTTGCGGGAAGGCAAACACAGACATAGATAATAAGTCCAAAGCTTTTTAGCTTTTTAAGCTTTTCAACTTTTAAAAATAAACAAATGATGCAAAGTGCAAGATGAGCAGTAGACAAAATGAGTATGGAGTGAGTGCAGAGAAAAAGGTCATATTTACTCCTGTGGGTAGCAGCTCACTGCTTCGCTGCAGAAGTACCACAGCCCTGAGAATCTCTCTCCCTTCCTCCCTCCCTACATCCATCTCTCTCTCTCAGCACTCTTTTTCTGCACTCTCTCTGTTTCTTTTCCTCACACTAATAAGCCATGATCACTGTGTTACTGTGGTAATTAAATCAGATATTAAGCTGTGTTATAATCCTCTTGGCTCCCTGCTGCTGACACAAGGCTGTGTGTGTGTTTCCATGCATGTGTGTGTCTGTGTGAATATGACACTTTGCTGAATGTTGATTTGCAGAGTTGCACATTCATGAGAGATGGATCATGACGAAGGCGGCTTATTTCATGATGCATTAAACATGCCAATACTGGCCCATGATATACAATTGTGTGTGACATACTCTCAAATATGTTTATGTTACTGTGAAACCCAACTGTCATTACATGTTGTGTTTTTGTACAGTATTGACCTGTAAGATCTCAGTGAGCACAGAGCATTTTACTGGCTGCTTTCCTATGGGTAAGGGTTGAGCAGGGATAGAGGATAGCGCTCAATAAATGTAACTCTGGTAAGAATTGAATGCATTAATTGTGGCCATATCAGGTATGCTTGCATGCAGTTAAATCCTCTACTTCCTTCTAATATAGTGTACAGTTTCAGTAAGGATTGACATGTTTATATGACCGATATTTAACATAATTTTAAAACATCTCTCCTTTAAAAGTTGTATGGCTTAGTTTACATTGCAAAAAAAAAAAAAAAAAAAAAAAAAAAAAAAAAAAAAAAATATATATATATATATATATATATATATATATATATATATATATATATATATATCAGACTATATATCATAATCCTATACCTGAATGTAACAGCTGTCTGAGCATATGTGGGTCCAGCACATCAAGTACTCCGCATACATAGATTTTAATTATATTGTTGTATTTCATTTAAAATGTAAATGCAAAATGGGATTGGGTTCTAATATGATATAATATAATATTCAATATTTTTTTTTTTTTTTTTTTTTTCATGTACACTATATTGCCAAAAGTATTGGGACACCCCTCCAAATCATTGAAATCAGGTGTACCAATCAGTTCCATGGCCACAGATGTATACAATCAAGCGCCTAGGTCTCACGCTCTCAGGAGCTCAGTGAATTCAGGCGTGGTCCTGTGATAGGTTGCCACCTATGCAATAAATCCATTAATGAAATTTCCTCACAACTAAATATTCCACAGTCAACTGTTAGTGGTATTATTATAACAAAGTGGAAGAAATTGGGAACAACATCAACTCAGCCAGGAAGTGGTAGGCCACGTAAAATCATAGAGCGGGGTCAGCACATGCCGAGGCGCACAGTGCGCAGAAATCGCCAACTTTCTGCAGAGTCAATAACTACAGACCTCCAAACTTTGTGTGGCCTTCAGATTATATTTATGCATTTGGCAGACGCTTTTATCCAAAGCGACTTACAGTGCCCTTATTACAGGGACAATCCCCCTGGAGCAACATGGAGTAAAGTGCCTTGCTCAAGGACACACTGGTGGTGACCGCTGGGATCGAACCAGCAACCTTCTGTGTATCAGTTCCATGGTTTAACCTACTGGAACACCATCTCAGATTAGCTCAAGAACAGTGCGTAGAGAGCTTTATGGAATGGGTTTCCTTGGCAAAGCAGCTGCATCCAAGCCTTACATCACCAAGTGCAAAGCGTCAGATGCAGTGGTGTAAAATACGCCGCCACTGGACTCTAGAGCAGTGGAGACGTGTTCTCTGGAGTGGCGAATCACACTTCTCTGTCTGGAAATCCGTTTGGAAAGTTTGGTGGAGTTTATGATAAAAGATTATGGTTTGGGGTTGTTTTTCAGAGGTTGGGCTTGGCCATTTAGTTCCAGTGAAAAGGAACTCTTTATGCTTCAGCATACCAAGACACTTTGGACAGTTTCATGCTCCCAAATTGTGGGAACAGTTTGGGGATAGCCCCTTCCTGTTCCAACATGAATGTGCACCAGTGCACAAAGCAAGGTCCATAAATGTAAAAAAGAAATGGATGAGTGAGTTTGATGTAGAGGAACTTGACTGGTCTGCACAGAGTCCTGACCTCAACCAGATAGAACTCATTTGGGATCATTTAGAGCGGAGAATGCGAGCCAGGCCTTCTCGTCCAACATCAGTGCCTGACCTCACAAATGCGCTTCTAGGAGGTCAAAAATTACCATTAACACACTATTCAACAGAGTTGAAGCTGTTATACATGGATTTCTCGGCGACGTCATCACTGCTTGCGCACGCACCCGAGAGGCAGAAAGAAGAAACCTCTCGTGTTGTAGGTTAGTAGCGGCGTGTCTGTAAGTCAAAATGCCAAGGAGTTGCTGCGTGTTTAATTGTACCAATAGAGCCAGTGCTGGGTGCCTGATGTTTAACATACCTAGGGGGAAGCATGCGTTTGCCAAAAAATTATTACCTAACATGATCATTCATACATGTATCACAGCAACACTGCAAAATTAAAGACAGACAAACAGATCCAACTAAAATCACGTTTTATTGAGTCAGCAGTTATATACAAACAATAAGGAAAGCTTCAATGTTGTTGCAGTAGCGGACCAGCGATCTGTCTTTCTGCCTCCAGGATGCGCACGCACCCTGTAATGTTTGTAAACAGGAAACCCGTGTATAGCTGCAAAGGGTGGAATAATTCCATATTAAACCGTACGAATAAAGAATGGGATGTAATTTAAGTTAATGTGCAAGTAAAGGCAGACATCCCAAAACTTTTGTCAATATTGTGTTTAAGGGTACTAAAAACGGAAAAGCTTTTTCTTTTACTTTTTCTACGGTGGCCAAGAGAGCTCAACACACTTCAACTGAAGAAAACACATGCAAATAGAAAAAACACATGCAAATTAACAAAACATCTTCATCAATTTGACAACACGTGTGCTGCAAATGATCACAACGCAACCATATACAGAAACACGCTTCAAAAGTTCACAATGCACCCAAATACAGAAACTCGCTGCAAAGGTTCACGATGCACCCAAATACAGAGGTGAAAAAGAATATAATTAACATTACCATTATGAAGGACATCTCTAGGTATTATTCTGTATGAGACTGTATGATTCATGTTCATGTCCTGTGCTATTTTACCATATGAAGGGTTATGCCAAAACAGATAAAGTGAGAGAGATTGGCATTATGAGGACCAAGTGTAAACAGGGCTCAAGGGGTTGAGGACTAGATCACCTATTAAAAGTTTTGTAAAAGTTTTGTAAATTTGCCATGACTAAACTGCTCAAATTGACATTGTGTACAGCATGTACAGTGCTATAAATCATCCATAATACCCAATATTCTTCCTCTAGATCAATCCTCAGAAAAAGGGATACTCAGAGCAGTGGAGCATAGAAAGAGAGAGAGAAAAAGAATGAGGAGGAGAGGGAGAAAGAGGTGGTCAGACAAACACGGTTTTCCTCCCTTAGGTATAAGGCTTCTGGCACACACTGTGCCACCTATCTGTTGACAAATGGAGGACCATTACCACTCACAGAATCCCAATGCTAAACTCTGTGATCTGGCCATCCTCTTTGCCTCTGAAATGGGAACTTTTTTTCTTCTTCATGATTTCAAGGGCATGACAGTGTGTGCACAATGATTTAAGACGGAAAAAGTATGGAGGGTGGGAAGATATTGTGACACACTTTACATTCTCAGTCATTTTCAATCCTCAGAGGCAAAAGCTTTGTTCCAAAGCCTAGTCATCTTCCTAATGCCTACATAGTCAGCTGCCTGTTAAGGCTGCATCCTTACTGTCATGGGACAAAAATAGCGCTTCACAAGGGAGAGTCGACTTGCAATAAATATTAATGAAGTTTGTTGTTAGCATGTTGTTAATCTACTGGCAAGACACTGATAAGCATAACAAATACACTGTGCACACAAATATTGGGAGAAAAAAAAACCCACTATTAGGCCTATATTCTAAATTATTATAATGAAGTGTAATTTTTTTAAATACACTGAACAAAGTTCAGGCAATTTGGGGGCGACAATTGCTTGAATTGTGGGTTCATTATTATTCTTAATCAAAAACAAAACAACAAAACAGTACAATGACTAACCCACTTATATTAAACATAGACATTTTATTAACAAGCTTTATTAAAGGGTTAGCTCACCCAAAAATATAAATTCTGTCACCCTCATGTCGTTCCATCTTCCACCTTCGTTCATCTTCGGAACACAAATTATTGGACAGCTTGCGTCGTGGTGCTCACGTGAACAGTGTAGGCCAATAGTGAGATTGCATTCTGACGTAGAACCCGGAAGCACTAGCCTGGATGCCAGCCGAACTTAGCCCCGCTCACATCATTTGAGGTCGGGAAGTTCGGTCAGGACTTGATCCGTTGTGGAGCTCAACATACATCACTTATTCCGTTGCTCTGATTGCTTGTAGGTCTATCCATTTGAGGTCTTTCCTGGTTTGGTTGAAACACGCCCCATAATCACAGCCCAATTGATCAGTATCAGACTCATATTCTGACTAGAATCTGAGTATGATGATGTCAGGCTATGGAAGCGCTGCACTGTTTACTACGTCAACAACGTTGGAGACTGACACAGATGAGAAGAATTTGTTGAATAAAGTCATTCTTTTTGTTTTGTTTTTTGCCCACAAAAAGCATCCTCGTCGCTTCATAACATGAAGGTTGAACCACTGTAGTCACATGGACTATTTTAACAATCTCTTTACTACCTTTCTGGACCTTGAAGGTTGCAATGACGTTACTGCCTATGGATGGTTCAGAAACCTCTCAGATTTTCTCAAAAATATCTTAATTCATGTTCCGATGATGAAAGAAGGTCTTACGGGTTTGGAACGACATGAGGGTGAGTAATCAATGACAGAATTTTCATTTTTGGGTGAGCTAACCCTTTAACCCTTAAATTTGCCAAACATTCTTACATATTCGGGTCTTTAGCGATAATATATAAAACTCCTGATATTAGAGCAACAATTACAGAAGAATAAAATAAAACATATTTCGTTACCTTTTGGAGATTGGAAGGGTTCAGTTTGAGCAGATGTTTTATACCATCACCACTGTCCTCATCAGAGCTCATTTCCCAGTACGTTCTGCATCTGGATCATTTTCGCGATCTCACGCATATTCTCCAAACTCATTTTCAACATCTGAGGTTGGGATGAAGTCTCTGTCCAGCCTCTCTCAATGTCAACCCATGGGTACTCAGTAGTACCCATGGGTACCACAGTTGCCCGAATCGCATCTGATAAATTTGGTCCCTGTCTTCTTTGGCCACATCCTACTCCAGGTCTACCTCTTCCTTCCTGCCTCATCCTCATTCCCCTCTCATCCCCCTTTCCCCTCTCTTCCTCTCTCTACCCCCTTCCCCTCTCAAAAAATACGTACAATCTTACACACCTCAGGTCGTTAGTGACCCTATACAATTTTGACAAAAAAAATAGTGGAAAAACAGGCATTCAATTATAATTTTATAATTTTATATTTTTTTTCTTGTTATATTGTTTAAAATTGATTGATTGAGGAATACTAAGAAGGTTGATGTCTAACTTTAAAAAATGAATGAGGAGGAGGATTGTGAACTAAGTCTAGGGTCGTTAAAGACCCGAGGTATGCATTTAAGGGTTAACTAAACGAAAAAGCATTGCAGCCTCATTCTTGCCAAAATACTTGAAAAGGCAGTGTCTTCACAATTATGTTCCTTTTTAGAAAGAAATGGTATCTGTGAGGATTTCCAGTCAGGATTTAGACCGTATCATAGCACTGAGACTGCTCTCGTCAGAGTTACAAATGATTTGCTCTTATCATCCGATCGTGGCTGTATCTCTCTATTAGTGTTACTCGATCTTAGCGCTGCATTTGATACTATCGACCACAACATTCTTTTGAATAGACTCGAAAATTATGTAGGTATTAGTGGAATTGCATTATCATGGTTTAAATCATACCTATGTGACCGTTATCAGTTTGTAGTAGTAAATGAAGATATGTCACACCGATCGCAAGTTCAGTATGGAGTACCGCAAGGCTCAGTGCTAGGACCGCTACTCTTCACCCTGTACATGCTACCACTGGGAGATATCATTAGGAAGCATGGCGTTAGTTTTCATTGTTATGCTGACGATACTCAGCTCTATATTTCTTCACGCCCTAAAGAAACTTACCAATTCACAAGATTAACGGAATGCATAGCTGATATAAAACATTGGATGACTGGTAATTTCCTGCAACTCAATTCAGAAAAAACTGAATTTTTAATTATTGGACAAAAAAGCTCCACAAGTAGTAACCTAGAATACTGTCTAACACTTGATGGCTGTTCTGTCAAGTCCTCGTCGTCAGTGAGGAACCTGGGTGTGCTCTTTGATACCAATCTTTCGTTTGAAAGCCACGTTTCTAGCATCTGTAAAACTGCTTTCTACCATCTTAAAAATATATCTAAATTACGGCACATGCTCTCAATGCAAAATGCTGAACAGTTAGTTCATGCGTTCATGACCTCAAGGTTAGATTATTGTAATGCTCTACTGGGTGGTTGCCCTGCTCGCTTAATAAATAAACTCCAGCTGGTCCAAAACGCAGCAGCTCGAGTTCTTACTAGAACCAGGAAGTATGACCATATTAGCCCAGTTCTGTCAACACTGCACTGGCTGCCTATTAAACATCGCATACATTTTAAAATCTTACTTATTACTTACAAAGCACTAAATGGTTTAGCTCCCCAATACTTGAGCGAGCTCTTAACATATTATACTCCATCACGTCTACTGCGGTCTCAAAATTCTGGCCAGTTGATCATACCGAGAATATCCAAATCAACTGCAGGCGGTCGATCGTTTTCCTATTTAGCACCTAAACTCTGGAACAGTCTTCCTAACATTGTTCGGGAAGCAGACACACTCTGTCAGTTTAAATCTAGACTAAAAACACATCTCTTTACTGTGGCATACACATAAAACACTTTTTCAATGAAATGATTGTTAGGCTGCATTAACTAGGTCAGCCGGAACCGGGAACACTTCCCATAACACCTGATGTACTCGTTACATCATCAGAAGAATGGCATCTACGCTAATGTTAGTCTCTCTGTTTTATTCCGAGGTTTACTGCAGTCAGCCGGATCCGGGCCGTATCCAGATCAGATGGTGGACCTGCGCCCAGAGAAGACCAACACAGGACCCCGAAGTGTCTGGGAGACCGTGATTAGACTCCCCCTGAAACTGCCTCATCGACACGGCATCTCAATAAACCCGTCTCCTGCGTGTTGCCTCCGATCATTCGAATATTGCACTTTAATAATTATTTAATCAACATCATCCTCAATAAACCCGTCTCCAGCGTGTTGCCCCCGGTCCCTCGAATATTCTGATCTATTATGACCTCCGAGCTGTAAAACTGCCAGAATAATAATAATAATACGCTGTTTGTTAATTGGCCAGAGGAGAACTGGCACCCCGACTGAGCCTGGTTTCTCCCAAGGTTTATTTTTCTCCATTAGGTCACCTAATGGGGTTTTGGTTTCCTTGCCACTGTTGCCTCTGGCTTGGCGTGCTCAGTTGGGGACAATACATTTTTCAACTAAACATCGAAATACATCTAAATAATAAACTAAATTAACCATTTAAACTAAATTACTGATCAAATTATTAATCTAAAGCCCACACTGTCACTGTATGATACTTGAAATTTTTCCAGAATGGCTATACAGCTGAATAAAATTATGCTGCATTATTTTCCTGTTTAACACTGTAAAGCTGCTTTGAAACAATCTACATTGTTAAAAGCGCTATATAAATAAAGTTGACTTGACTTGACTTGACTTGACTTTAAAATTCCTAAGTTTTAGAACAGCCTTTGCCTTGAGGGCACACCTAAGATGTCTTATTATGCTGCGTCTATTGGCAGCTCACTATATGTTTGGACCAGGACACAGGGGGGTGGGGTGACCAACAGACTGATTGAGGTGAAAGCTTCTCCACCCAGTGGATCAATGCAGGCTGGTTCTCTCTGCACCTTTATTCACCTATTTACCCCAAACAGACACTCTATTCAATAAGGAGCAGCCTATATATACCATGTATCTGAAATGTCAAGGCAGGAGTGAAAGCGTTTCTTGTAAACAAGTGAATGTTTGATGTTTGCAATGAAAGAGGGTGACTGTAACTGTATCATGCTGTCCTACCACTGAATGCAAAAATATATATACTATCTAATTCCATGCTAAAATGGAAAATATAATTTTAGTTATAGAACACTGACTTTTCATAATAGCATGTGTGGCAATGTTATATTACTGTTAAACCCTAAATCTAGCCCATTTGAACAGATTTTTGTAGAAAACACACCTTTGTGCACAAGCTTGGTGTTCATAAACGACCAGCCAGGTTTCCCATTTCCGCCACCCACACTAGAAAGGAAAAATAATGGTCATCCTCAGACTAAAGGCTCCGTCCTCTCTCCATCAAAGCGATAGGGCCATAATCCTGCCTAAAGCGCTAAATCCTCTGTATACTGACATAATGCCCTTTAAGCTCACTAATTCCTATCTCTCGCTCTCCCTCTTTCCCTCTTTTCTTTCTGTCTCTACCTCTATATCTTCTCTTTCTCTCTATCTTTAGTCCTACATTAAAACAAAAACAATTGCACCACAGTCATCAATCTAAGTGGTTGCTAGGAAACCTCCAGGGCAGCCTGATCAGTTTTCATTAGGGCTTTAGTCAGTAAAGACTCCACTGTGTAGTTTATTGCACAATATGAAAACAAAAACAAGTGCTTAAAGATCAGAAAATCTGTAAACAAAAGCTAAAGCAAAACCATGTGGGAACTGTAATATATGGGAATATGTAGGAATCTATCTATCTATCTATCTATCTATCTATCTATCTATCTATCTATCTATCTATCTATCTATCTATCTATCTATCTATCTATCTATCTATCTATCCATCCATCCATCCATCCATCCATCCATCCATCCATCCATCCATCCATCCATCCATCCATCCATCCATCATCTATCTATCTATCTATCTATCTATCTATCTATCTATCTATCTATCTATCTATCTATCTATCTATCTATCTATCTATCTATCTATCTATCTATCTATCTATCTATCTATCTATCTATCTATCTATCTATCTATCTATCTATCTATCTATCTATCTATCTATCTATCTATCCATCCATCCATCCATCCATCCATCCATCCATCCATCCATCCATCCATCCATCCATCCATCCATCCATCCATCTATCTATCTATCTATCTATCTATCTATCTATCTATCTATCTATCTATCTATCTATCTATCTATCTATCTATCTATCTATCTATCTATCTATCTATCTATCTATCTATCTATCTATTTATCTATCTATCTATCTATCTATCTATCTATCTATCTATCTATCTATCTATCTATCTATCTATCTATCTATCTATCTATCTATCTATCTATCTATCTATCTTTGTGGACAAGTATAGCAATACCAGTTATGGGGACAAGTATCTTGTGGGGACACTATTTGTCTACATGAGGAAACAGAGGGGTAGAGAGGGGAAGGGGGTAGAGGGGAAGAGAGGGGAAGGGGTTGGAGAGGGGTAGAGAGGGGAAGAGAGGGGAAAGGGGGATGAGAGGGGAAGAGGAGGGTAGGAAGAGGTAGACCTGGAGTAGGATGTGGCCAAAGAAGACAGGGACCAAATTTATCAGATGCGATTTGGGCAACCTTGGTACCCATGGGTACTACTGAGTACCCATGGGTTGACATTGAGAGAGGCTGGACAGAGACTTCAGTCCAACCTCAGCAGATATAAAAAACAAACCTTTGAAAATGCATGAATGATTCGAATGATTTTATAATGTAGAGAGAAATAAATATTTTCATCAATATGCAGTTCTGGTCTTGTGTGTATTGTTTGGTCAATATTTTCATATACTTTACTCTAACAATATCTCTGAAAAAATAAAATCCAGATTATATCATTAGAAGTGTTTAAGATTGAGAACAGCAGCGTGTGGAGGGCCAGGAGAGGGAGGGTGAGGACAGTGACCAGTGAAGAACTGTTAGTTGTGAAACTCCAGCTTTATTTACAGCACTGTAGGCTGCATATCATTTCCATGTTTTTTTTTTCGTTTGTGTGTTTATATTAAAGTATATTATGCTGTATACATTTTCTTTTTACTCTGATGTATGGAAGTTACTTTATGTGTGTGAATGATAATGGTTACAATTTCCTTGGCAATATGAGTGCAATGTGTGATGTCAAACCTCGGAGGCCCTAAAATCCTATTTCTATTTTTTTTTTTTTTTCAGTTTTACACACAATTGTATTTTGTTAGCTAGACAAAAAACAGTACAGTAACCATTGTCAATGAAGGACTGGGCTAAGACTGAAAGGTGGAGGGGATATTTCAATGGTCCTCTGCCATAGTGACAAAACATCTAAACATTTTGACTTGCAGTGCTTACACAATGCCAAAGGGACGAAGCATTTTGGGGGCACTGACTGTTTAAATGAGAAGGAAATTTAGTTTTGACACATGAGTGAACTGTTTTGGGAGAGGTATGAGCTTTTGCAGGTGAACCATGGTGTTCTGCCGAACCATCCACGTTATTTTGGCAAAAGCACCAAGAGTGTTGAGAACGTCCGGTCTGTTTCAAGAAATGAGCCAAAGCAATTGAGAAGGATCTTTGCCATTTTGGTGGCACTGACTATTTACATGGGAAAGGAATTTAGTTCTGAAGCATGAGTGAACAGTTTTGGGAGAGATATTAGCTTTTGCAAGTGAGCTATAGTGTTGTGCTGAACTGTAAGACTGTTTTGCCAAATTATCTTACAATTTTGAGAATGTAATTTCTGTTTCAAGAAATGAGCCAAACCAATGGAGAAAAACTGTAATATGAAATACTAGTCACCATAGAGGAAAATGTGGTCTCCAATCAGTGGTGGTCCTAGACCAGCCTAACGCAGTACAATTAACCTCTAAGACGGCAGGGTGAGATAATGGATAGCCAACGATACCATAAAACAGAATCTGAGACATCGACTATCTTTTGGTGGGCTGAATAAAATGGATATTTCACGCCATTCTTTTTTGTTCAGCTTTATATAGATATTTAGATCTGATGTCTTATGGCAAAGGAGGAGGCAGCAATGCTGTTGGACTCATCGGTGAATGTGTGTGTCTCTGTGTGCATTACAGCTTCATCCCTCCCCTGCTGTAGGGCAGATGGTTTCTACGCCAATCCGAGGCTTGAGTTATGACTCCCATATGGTCATAGTGCAGGCTGCCATCACTCCATAGCCACTCTTGGAGTGTGTGTGTGTGTGTGTGTGTGTGTGTGTGTGTGTGTGTGTGTGTGTGTGTGTGTGTGTGTGTGTGTGTGTGTGTGTGTGTGTGTGTGTGTGTGTGTGTGTGTGTGTGTGTGTGTGTGTGTGTGTGTGTGTGTGTGTGTGTGCGTGCGTGTGTGTGTGTGCATGTGTGTGTGTGTGTGTGTGTGTGTGTTTTCGTTGCCTACAGACAGTGTTATAAGGCAAAGATACTGTGAGAAAGAGATTTACAGAGATGGAGAGAGTCTGTATGTTTGTCAGGAAGTGAGAGAAAGCAAAAGATAGAGAGAATGATGACAAATTAATGTGTGTGAATATTTTTGTTGGTCGAGAGAAAAAAGAAAAAAGAGTGTATTAGCTTGTGAGCTCTTTTGCTAGTAAGCAAACCCCAAGAGTACCCTAGCAACACCATAATGGCAAATCCACAACAGCCTAACATCAAATGAGGTCCATTATCTGTTTGCATCTCAATGGCAATTACTTGACTGACACAGGATTTAGAACAAGCCACATATGACCATAAATTATATATTATAATGAAATATTAGCTATATTGCTTGCAATAATAATAATGATAAAATTCAAATTGTGTGTGTGTGTGTGTGTGTGTGTGTGTGTGTGTGTGTGTGTGTGTGTGTGTGTGTGTGTGTGTGTGTGTGTGTGTGTGTGTGTGTGTGTGTGTGTGTGTGTACGGAGCCCCTAAAGGGACATGGAAGGGAAAGAAATACGGGATGGGAGGAAACATTTTTTTTTAAAGCTTTTGCTGTCCCCCAAGAAACATTGCATTCTTTCGCAAAACTTTTGTGTTCTCTCGCAAAACCTGTTGTGAGTTCAGACAAACACTTCCTGTTTAATTTACTGCTGGCAGTGTTTCAGAAAGCTCTGTATGTTAACAGTGGAGCGGTTCATAATTTTATTTTGAACTTGGACTTAATAAAGAAATACAGTCAGTGCTTAGTAAGGAGTTCAGTAAAGCTGGCAATATATACACAGATTCAAACTTCTCTGTCAATAACTCAGTAACTCATGAGCTAAACGTTGTTAAAACACAAATGACACCGCAATCATAGTAACGTAGACAACGAGCTACAACTTAATTTTACGTAAAACAAGTCTTGTACAATAAATTGATCTCTATGAGAAGGCGGCTGAGAGACAAGTCCGAAGGGACCGTCTGCAAAGTGCAAAACCTAAAAATCATAACTATAAAAATAGTCCAAGGAGAGGGCTCCAGGATTTGTATTTTGCCCGAACCCAGAGTACTAACCCCCACCCACCTCCCCAGGCCAAGAGTGAGGAGTCGGGGTGGTGAAGGGATGTTGAAAACTGTCGAGGAAACGTAGGTGAGTCGATTGTGTGATGCTGATAGGGTAGACGTGATACCTGCTTATGACGTGTTGATTGGTTAGATCATTTCAACGTGCTCCTCCCTTTTTAATGAAACATATTTTTTTAGGATGGTTTGATAAATAGAAAGCATTTATTTGAAATGGAAATATTTTGTGACATTATGTCTTTACTGTGTCTTTTGATCAGTTGGTGACACTTTCGCACAATACGCATTTTAACTATATATTATAATGATTTAATGTATATTAGAGTTTTAATAGGTTTACATGTTGTCTTGGTCATTTTAGTCCTCTTATCTGTTTTAATGTGTGTATATCTTTAAATGTTACTGGGTCTGCCTGTCATGTGACTGATCACATGACAGGAAACAGGAAGTAGACCAGCATAAAGGAGGCAGCATGGCAAACTAGCATGGTCGCTATTCAAACCGACCACATGGTAATCAACAGCCAAGTGGATTGCGGAGTCTCCAGTGTGGACTTTCCTTTCCAGCACAATTTGGATTATCACTTCCGTGGACTTTGTATATACACTGGTGGACACTTACACATTGGGACTATCAACACATTGGGATTCATTTGGACTGTTTTTGGGTATGGTGTTGAGGACTCTATGCTTTAAACAGGCTGAGGTTTCCTGGTTTTACTGTATTGTTTTCCTTGTGAATATTGTAAATATACTTTATTTATACATCATATTTCTGTTGTCCGTCTCATCTTTTTAAACACTCCTAAATCTCACACAGTATTATCTGACCCCATTTTTATTGAAGTAACAGCTTCCAAAAAGGCCGGTTGTTACACGTTCAATAAATTGTTGCTGAATAAAAGTATTTCTTTACATTTAAAACTCTATCACCCGGGTTCACAAACCAGACTTAAAAGGATAGTTCACCGACAAATGAAAATTCTGTCATTTACTCACCCTCAAGTTATTCCAAACCTGTATGAGTTTCTTTATTCTGCTGAACACAAAAGAAGACATTTTGAAGAATGTTTGTAACCAAGCAGATAGAGCAACCATTGACTACCATAGTATTTTTTCCCCCTACTATGATAGTCAATGGTTGCTCTATCTGCTTTGTTACAAACATTCTTCAAAATATAATATTTTGTGTTCAGCAGAACAAAGAAACTCATACAGGTTTGGAACAACTCGAGGGTGAGTAAATTATGACATTTTCATTTTTGGGAGAACTATCCCTTTAAGCCTAGTTTCAGACTCAAATGCATGTTTGAGCTGTTTTAACTGAAATAAACTTGCACTGACATATCATAAAATATGTCAGTCCCATTGTTTTGTCTCAAGATGCACACCAGTGTCTAGGGCACATTTATAAAAGCTTCTTGATTTGTCCTAATTGAACTAAGACCTAATTCTGGCTTAAAGGTGATATTTCAAAAATGCTTTAGAAAAGTGTCTTGGGCCGATTACCAAAACAAACTTGTAGCCAATCAGCAGTAAGGGGTGTGTCTACTAATGATATGGAGAAAAGAGCGCTCCGTGCATGTCATGACACACAGGACGGACATTAGACAAGCGACGACAGAAAGAGAGAGATGGCAGATAAAAAACAAAAGTAGAAAATGTCTGTGAAACAAAAGAAGGCTTACGATCAGGCAAGAAGTAAGACCTGTGTAAATATCGGATCACTCATAGCGGGAAGGCCTGCAATCGGACGCAGAGGTTGCTTTATTTCTTCTCGATAGGCGAGTAACATTTGTTTTGTTTCACAGAACTAATATATGCTGGCTTCATGTTCGCTTGTTTGTTAATTTGCAATCGTATTGTCGTTCACTTCAGCTATGATAATTACCCATTAATTTACACACCATATAAGCCTGGAGCGTCTAAACCTCCTCCACTCTCTGTTTCAAGCGTCAGCTCCCAAAGTGTGTCCGAAAAGTAATATGTAATCCTAATATATGTTTGTTTCCTTTGGGTCCCTTTTAGTGATTGATATAACCCTCTAATCTTGTCATAATTGCAATGTATTCGTTAGTTGAACTGTTGTGCTCTAGCTATGGAGTTGTTCATGAGAACTGTGTTTTTGGGATGGAAGGGGTGACTTTTCTAATTGAACATTCAACCTGTATTACCATAGTAACACACATTGCTTTCACTTATTGATGACATCATACCCTCGGCCAGCTGGCACAGCAGATTCCGCCATAGTCATTGCCTGGGTTGCGTACGTATGTGTGGGGCAGAGATAAATAGGGGTGAGACCGATTTGGGGTAGGGGCGTGTTTGTTTTTGGTGATTTGAAATATCAACATCGGTTACCAGAAATGTCTTACCCCACCTTTAATATAAGCCTTGTCTGTGAAACCAGGGCTAAAACAAATATAACATTTTACCTACCCCAAACATTTGAATGGTAGAGCGAATATTTAATTATACTATATAAAGTAATTACTAGCATGTGATTTATACTAACCAACAGAACCTTGACCCCTGGCTAACAACATAGTGATCACCACTTCCATTTTCTTCAGGAAATGTAAATCCTAGTTTATGTATTTTTATTTTTATTTGTATAGGTGTGTGACTCATCACATCCTTATGTGTTTCCATCCATGATATTGTCCCTTGTATAGGGGGGAGCATTATTCATGATTGTGTATATATATTTTCATCTACACTACACATGATATTTGTGTGGCTTTCAGGCTAAATGATAAACAGTACTGAGAATTCTCTGATGTTGTTGATGGTGTTTATGATGAGTGCTTCAAAACGAAGATGAGCTGAGCGTCATGGCCCAATTAAAAGCGTCAATCACATGCGCCCTCTCAAACTAACGCCTGCATGAGTGCACTACACGCAGCAGCACCCTGTCACTCATCTCAACATAAATTAGCTTTATTTAGAGGTGTTTAATATCATAATATCTCCTGTCAGATGGTCACCTCCCACACACACATGCAAATACACACATAATGGGTACACAGTTCTGTTCTGAGATAAACTGTTCATAACTAGATTGATTCTGGATGTTTTTTTGCGTTCATGTGTGTTCCATGTAGTGCTACTGACCTCCTTGAAGACGGTTGGTAGTTCTGTCCTTAGTTGCTCTTTTGTAATAGCAAGATTTCCCATTTCCCATTTCTCTTCTCTCACTCTCACTCACACACACACGCACACACACACACACACACACACACACACACACTATCTATCTATCAGGGTGGTAAAACTTTTGACACCTGAGAGTGTGTTTGCGAGATAAGAGGACTGCACGCTTAATCCCCCACACACACTTTTCATCCCTTCGCGCCATCCGATAAGGACGTGTCTGTAGGAAATAGCAGATGAGAGTCAGGAATGAAAGAATTATGAACAAATGAGAGAGTAATAAGAGAAGTTTGGTCTGTTAGTTTGTGATGTAAAATTAATCTGATAAACATGAATCTGCTGTTTTATCACGCTGATTGTTGTACGTGTTGTGGCAGTTCGGAAATGAAATGTCTGGTGAGTGACACTAAAGGCCAGTTGTGGGTAGAAAGGGATACAGCCAGAAGTGAGGCAAAATCTCACGATAAAATAACAATAAATTAATTTGCTACTTATTAGATTGTGTTTTATTAACGTCCACACCTACCCCGACCCTAAACCTATCAGTAATGAAATGACGCAGTACTGATGTTTCTTCTCCAAGTGGCCATAGCTGTATCCCTTCTAGTCTTTGGGCCGTGTATATTTCATTTTCAGTGTTCAGTTATGTGCCTGAGCCTTTTCAATGTATCCTTTCCAATGTATTATATTGGTTGTTCCAAAAATGTATGAATTTCATTCTTCTGCTGAACACAAAAGAAGATATTTTAAAGAATGTCATTAGCCAAACAGTTGATGGACCCCATTGACTTCCATAGTATTTTTTTTCCTACCATGGAAGTCAATGGGGTCCATCAACTGTTTGGTTACCCATATTCTTCAAAATATCTTATTTTGTTTTCAGCTTGAAGAAAGAAATTCATACAGGTTTGGAACCACTTGAGGGTGAGTAAATGATGACAGAATTTTCATTTTTGGGTGAACTATTTCTTTAAGTCACTTGCACATGCTCTGTTGTTACACGCACCATCCACATGGACATATAGTGTTATCACGTATTATCTCAAACGTGAGATAATGCATTTACTGAAGCAACCATGACATTTTAACTTGCTTTTACAAGCCTTTGAGCTCTTTATCATGACTCAAGTCTCTCAGGACTTGTACTCAAGCACTTTGCATCACAAATGCAATGCTGTACCAGGTGAAATACTAAACAAGTTTACTACATCAGAAAAAAAAAACTAAAAACAACAACATACATATTGGGCTGGTTATATGATGCAAACATCAAGGTGTATTAAATTACAAATAATGCACTATGGCAAAATTGTTTTAATCATGATTAGTGTGAAAAAGAACAACATTTGTTGGTGTTTTACTGCTACTAGTGTTCGTTTCAAATACACATTGTATATATGATGTGATCTGAAAGAGAAAAAAAAACTCTGGATGTCGCGCTGGAACGTTTTCAGCAAGGTCGAAGAATAGGTTGAATGTCCTTTTTTTGTTGTTGTCAAAATTGGGTTTTCATTAAATGATTATTCTATTACATCATTTCTAAAAATATCATGGCAAAATTCCCTTTTTTTTAGTGGCAAGCTGAAAAGACTGTCTTTCTCTAATGTTTTAGAACATGCCCGGCGGAGGTGCAAAAAAATAAATAAATCGGCCATAATTTTCGCTCTCTTAACACCACAAAGACAGTTCACCCATCAAAATAAACCCCATTGCATGTAGAATAAAGGTGTATGAATGTACATTTCCAGCCAGTCCTATGTAAACTACGGCACGCAAAGTTTTTTATTTACTACAATGTTATCGTATCATGAGATGGCGGAGCACAAGAAAACAACACAGTCTGAAGTAACTGATCGCTTTTATGATCTTGTTCGCCTCAATCTGCTCAATCCTGGTGATGTCAGTACCCTAAACGATGTTATAATGGATTATTTCACATCCAGAGTTAAAGGATCGAATGATGGAGACGTTACTGAAGAGGAGTCAGTTAATGTTAGCTATGCTGCAAGGTGCGCTGTGCTTGCTGTTCTTGCACAGTTGTGCGATCTAAACATACAACGGTGATCAGAAGTTCAGAGAGTGCCCATGGGAAACAATGGGAAACGTATCTCACTACTTTTTAAGTTGCTGTCCTCTTCTTTGTTTTCATGCCAAGAGTTCAAAAATATAACATCCAGTCAATTTTTCCAGATACAAAGTTCTGGAAATGTTTTAAATATAAAGGGAAAAAATATAGATTTGCCATTTGTGATTCAACAGAGCTATAATGCACGTTATTGTTATATTTATTAGGTTGAATTCAAATCAAGTACTGCCAAACTGCCTATACTACTTCTGAATAGGATGTCTACTTCATAAAATGTATGAAAACTATGAAAATGTATGGTTCAGATCACTCGAACCATATGGAAAGGGAGGTGCCCATTTATAGTCAGTAATGGAGCTTGGATGTCATCTAGTGAAAAAGCTTAGTGAAAATCTTATTGAAAGCAAATTTTTTGAGACATCAACCTAAAACTTGGAACTTTTTAATATTTCTGGCTTTGATTGTCTTGTAGTTTTAGAGTAAAATATGTAATATATATTATTATAAAATATTATTATAACATATATATATATATATATATATATATATATATATTTTACATTTTCATAAACTTAAACTGTTTTTCTATTTTACTTTCATAATTTATTTCTACAATAATCTGCCAAGTGTCTTCTTTAAAACAAGACCAACAATAGGTATATATTGCAAAGTTTTGTTGAATTACAGCCATTTAAGTTTGGATAGTGAATTTTCATGTCTATGTGAAAAAAGGGGGTGACGGACAGTTATTTAAATCTGTTTTTCTAAAAATTCCATTCCTAAAAATCACAGCGATCGGCCGACTTCAGATAACCATAACTTTTGTTTCAGACAAGCCATGTCTGAAGTCAAAAAGCTGTAGGTAAAATTTCACCATGTGATGGGTTTTTTGTAGATCACATCACATAAAGCTTGGCTTGGTTTGTGGAAGTACAGCCATGTGTTTCCATGTTTTCTTTACAGTACTCAGCATCTGAATATTTTAATGATCACGTAATGGCGTCAGTCATTCTGAACAGATGTCTGCACATATGAATGTATAAGTAAACATCTACTCATAATGTCTTTGGTTACCATGGTTTCCTTAAGAAGGCTGATCCATCATTTTACTGTTTTACCATCATCAGTGGCTTCCTGCTGTCATGTTGAGTCAGTGGTTTTAGTTTCATTATCAAGGACTTTTTGTTTGCTTCTCTTTTCTTTTTCTTTTTTTCTATGTTCCAGTTACCATGGCTATTCATTATATAATTAATTAGATCACACCGGTTTACATTTGAATGAATTATCTTGTGCTTATAAGCCCTTAAATTCATTTAGTTTTTTGGCTGGTTTTGGATGTGTTTAAGTACACACTGTTGCCATGTTTTTGCCTTCTATGTTGTTAAATTTAAAGCTAACACTTCTATTTACGTGAAACCTACTTCATCATCCGTTGTGGATTAGAACATAACTCCTTGTTTAGCTTCTAGTAAACAGTACTGTGATATACTGTAGGAAACACTTTGCAACATGGAAATGATTGTGAAGTGCATCGATTTAAATTTCATAGAATACTTTTATAGTAACCCTCAGTGTACCATGCAACTATCTATTATTCATCAAGTCTATTCATCTGTCAAGCTCACTAGTTCTGTATCTATTTATCTACACATCTGTCTGTCACCCTCACCGTTCATTCATCACTTCACTTCAACCTGCTGGAGAGTGAAAGCAAAGTAAAGCAAATTCTTTGAAGAATGAGTCGATCTTCCAAGCCAAGGCCTCCTGTTGATGTAATGGAAACATCTCCTGTGGTGTAATGGAAGCATCCACCGTTGGTGGATAAATTGGGAAAAGCATGTAATTCAGGTACTGTTATAGTATGTGTATATAAGAAATTAGAATAGAAAGTGTCCTTTTTGGTGACATGTAATTGATTAGGGCAGAGCTCCAGACTGCGACCATTTTTCCTGCAACCAAAATTGTGTTTGAGGTTGCGCTGGTGCGACCACAACGTTGCCCAAAATCAAATGGCAAACGAAATGAAAGCAGAATGAAACTGCGCTACTAATTTGTGCTTCATGGGCCGTTTATCAATTCAGACCAAAAATAGGTCAACGTAGCACAAGCTACTAGCGGGCCAATCTCGATTATGCGACACCATTACACCTTTACAGTGCTGGGAGATCCAGTGAAGAAAGCCATTGAATTTGCCACAGAATTGCCGCAAAATCTAGTGAAAAGCATTCAAGTTTGGTTGAAGCGTTATCTGTTATAAACCAGAGATATCAGATCAAACAACACTGACGTTGAAACCAGGAGAAATAAAAATGATTTCAGTCCAAAATCAACAATATTCACCATGGATTTAATGTAGTAACACTAACTGTAAGCAGGCAGGGCATTGTGGCAGAAATAGTCAAACACTTTCAAGTACTTCACACATCTTTTTATACTAATATTATCCTAAAATCATCCTTGAAACATTTCCCCCGTTTATAAAACTAAAAGTTTCAAGATGTAGGAAAACACTATTTAAAAAAAAAAAAAAAAGACATTAAATAACCATTGTAACCAGAGGAGCGCTTATTTGTTTATTAGCTATTTCCACTCCCAAATATATATATATATATATATATATATATATATATATATATATATATATATATATATATATATATATATATATATATATATATATATATAATTATTATTATTTATTTTTTTTCACTTGTTTTACTTTTGAATGAGTATTTAGACATTGTAAATTATAATAATTAAAGTTAATTTGATCTACATCTGAACTCAAGCTCAGTGCTTTATTGTAAGCCCACCAGTGCTACCAAATAAGGGGCTGTCATCACTTTCTGTAACTTAGGCCCTGTCCCAAATGACACACTATGCACTTTCGGTCTTGTGGACAATGGCTGCCGCGTGCGCGTGTCCATCAGACTGTAGGTTGTCCAATTTGTCATTTTAGGATTCAGAAGGGTTCTCGCGAGTGCCCCCTTTGCGGTCGATATGTTCCCTTGATGCACACTTTTGCAGAGCCCACACTGGTGTGAGCTCCACAGCAGACTTCTTCACGACAGTCGAACCGCCACTACGTCATGAAAGTACAGACTCGTAGGAAGACCACGAGTGTCTAGGTTGCCATTTGGGACACGGCTTTAGTGGTACCAGTGCTGCTGCTCTCAAATCTTAGTCTGAAGCCTTGAATTAGAGGGTGTGTCCAAGTAAAATGTGATTTATTCCAAAATACAATGTCCCAAGGTGGACCTCCAATAGCATCAGCTATAACCTTGGTGTAAATTGTAGTTGGAAACAGTGTCAAGAAATGACAATTAATCACATGGACTCTGAAAAACACTGTGCATAAGCATGCTAAATGAAGCTTGACTAGAGTGCACTGTAGATCAGGCAACATGTCACCACAATGACATATACAGTATTAACGCTGTTTTTGTGTATATTAAGCAGGCTTGATGAAATCAGGTGTGAAAGCATTTGCCTATAAATAATATTTACATACACTGCAAACACCATGATAGTGTTAAAATACTACATGTTATATACTATCATTCAACAGTTTGGTGTCAGTATTGCTTTTAAGAATGAGCAATTTTATTCAGTGAGAACACATTAAATTGATCAAAATTGAGAGTAAAAACTTTGAAATTGTTACAAAAGTTTTATTTTCACATAAATGCTGTTCTTTTGAACGCTCTTCAAAAAGTCCTGAAAAAAAATATAACATTTTCTACACAAATATTAAACAGCACAGTATTTTTTTCAGAAAGACAATAGAATATCAAAATAAAAGTCCTAAAACATAAAACGTCTCTTGTTACGACATTAACCCTTGTTGCCTGAGAAGGGAACGAGATGCTGTGTCACCGTCATTGACACTTTGAGAACGCCTCTGTGTGATTGCATTGAACTGATTGCAGTGATTGCTTCTGAAGCATGTGTGTGAAATCAGTCCAATGGCATGATGGAACAGGCGGGGTGACATCAGGACCAGAAAGCTATAAGCACACCCAGACCAAACATTGCAAGCTTCTAATATGCAGAAGCAAGTCCATCACATGGATGTATGGAGCATAGCAGGGAGACGCAGCGTCTCATTTCCTTCTCATGGAACAAGGGTTATAGTCGTATAGGCGCTTTGGGAATGAGGATACGACTTCCAAATGCCTGTCTGTGTCAATCACTGCGAGCACACTAAGACAAATGCACCTGATAACCTTTTGTAGAGCCAAGGTCTAGATCGTAAAATCCTATAAATGTGAGCGGAGAGGACCAGCCTCCTGCATACCACATCCTGTAGGGATACCCCTCATATAATAAGGCTTTCTAAGCCGCCATACTGCTCTCCTGGCCTCAAAGCACCACAGAGGATGCGTGTCACAAACGGTTTGGTTTCTCCACAGGGATACACCACGAAAGGGACATGGTAGGCAGCTATGGCAGCCACGTACACCTTCAGTGTGGATCGTTTACCCTGCAGATACAGTTATACAGTTATTAAACAGTTTCCTTGTGGGAGGAGCTCTGTAGTGAAGTATGATCTCAACAACCTCAGTTGAGAGACCGGAGTCTAGGACCAAATCCACAGCCTCCATGACTCTGGACGGGGGTTATGGATTGTGCCCCCTACCTGAGACAGAAGGTGCCTCCTGACCGGAATCTCCAGGTGAGAGCCGTCAAGGAGGGACACAAGGTCTGAGACCCACTCCTGGACCGGTTTGAATGGGGCTGCTAGTAGTAGACTGATGCCATCCCAGCAGACTCTCTCTAGAACTCCCGGTAGCAGATCGGGGGAAAAGTGTACTGACGTAGCCTCTGCCATGCCTGTACTATGGAATCCAACCCTAGCAGGGCTGGATGTGTGAAGGAGAGCCAGAGTGGACAGTGTGTCCTATTTTGAGATGCAAGCAAATCCCAGGATGTCTGTTGATGTCTGAGTTTCAGTACCCAGGAAAGTAGACTCAAGAGAGCAGCTTTCCCTGGGACCACAGGAGGACCTACTGTGCCAGTTTATTTAGTGGGCACAACCTCAGACCCCCCCTTTGGTTTATGTAAGGGACCACCGATGTACTCTGTCAGAACAAGCACATGATGGCTCCTTTGGTCTGAGAGAAAGTGCTTTAACACTAGGAACACAGACATCATTTCAGGCAATTTATGTCCCACAGTAATGGCCCCTTCACAGACCTTGAGCCGAGTGGCATTCCATGACCACTTCCCAGCCCGTGAGGGATGCATCCATCCCGCAATGACTGGAATTTCCAACACAGGACCCTTGTCTTCTCTTTTGCCGAAACCATCGTCGCAAGAATGACGGCCCTCAGATCCGCCTTCTGCTTCCGCTGAGAATGCCGTCCCGTTCCCTAATCTTTCTAGAGGGGGAGCACTGGAATTGACACTCTACCTTGTACAAGGAGCTCATAAACAAACAGCAGCCCCAGAGACCTGAGTCTGGTGAGAAAGATATTCCAGGTCTCTTAGCAGGTCTGCATGCTGCCGTATACGCCTTACCCTCCAGCCTTTGGTGTTTAATGCCGAGGCCTTAAGTGACAACACTGTACAAGGGGACAGATAGCTCGCAAGCATCTGTTCCAGGCATCGCCCCATACCCATGCTATTTCAGCCCCCTTATATTTGCATGTGTTTTTACTTGATGATTTAAAAGCAAAGCAGAAAAGGGTTTATTCCGCAATCTCAAAATATCGATGTGGAGATCAGGGAAAGAATGGAAGGCCCCAACATGGAGGTTGTAATTTTGACAACAGGGGATGCTCGTCTAATTTGCTTTTTGGCCAAGGGCCCTGTCTCTCAGCCAGCCAAACGATGTTTAACTTGGCCACGGCACAAGTTATAACCTCCACAAGCTCCTCATATGCAGGGGAATGAGATGGCTGAATCTTCAATTTGATGGATGAATCTTCAGTTTCCCCTGTATCGATGCTCTGCACATCCACCTCTTCGGAGCTGGACAGCAGCTACACCATATTATACCATTTAATTCCTCAAAATTAAATGCAGCCAAAGAACAACCAGGCAAGTTAATACAGTCTGGATGACAGGCTGAATTAATACACTAATCTAACTTCTCAAAGTCAGCTAAGTGTCTATCATATAATTCCTCAAAATTAAATGCAGCCAAAGTTCAACAAGACAGGTTAACACGATCTAGATGAAAGGCTGAATTTATTTGAATAATTCCAATATACAATAAAAGAATCATAAATTCATAGCTTGCAGACACACAATTAGTTTGCATGCCAAAATAGGAACAAAAGAAAGGGAATCTCCCATCTTATCAGTTCCCTCTGCATTATATTCCCTTTAAGGACTCATAATATATATACTATGGGGCGGCAGTGGCTCAGTGGTTCATGTAAGTTGTCTACAAACTGGAAGGTTGGTGGTTCGATCCCCGGTTCTACCTGACCAAGTGCCGAGGTGTCCATGAGCAAGACACCTAACCCCAGCTGCTCCCGACGAGCTGGATGGCGCCTTGCATGTTTGCTCACCATTATTGTTTTGTGCTACTGTAACTTGGACAACAATAAAGACAATTCACACATGTGCTTCAGACGCAATCACGTGTTCCCATAGCATCAATGACGATGACGCAGCATGAGTTCCCTTGAAAGGGAACAGGGGAATCGTGACAGGAATCTCCCACATGTAGCTATTTCATGGTTTTATTGTACTATGTAATTGTACTTAAATGATGGTGTACTATAAATAAACATTCATTGAAACTGTATCTATAATAATAATAATAATAATAATAATAATAATAATAATAATAATAATAATAATAATAATAATAATAATAATGCAATAATAAGTGGGGAGTCTTTCAGGAAATTATTTGGTCACCACAACACCACTGTTGACAGAACAAATATAATAATTAAACAGCAGGGTTTTATGCATATTTAGGTGGTTTGCTTTGGCTGAGATTCATGAAATGTGCCTGAGCCTTATGTATGCATTTAGTTAAAGCCATTTGCTGAAATCGGCAGTGCTAAAGCTAAAGACTTGTTGGCAAGTCTCTGCTAAATGATAAGAAAAACGTGCATATCACTACTTTTTTCCATTGAGGGTTTCAAGTTATTTAAGCTTTTTAGTTGACATTTCCACGATACATTATCACTTCAATAGTCCATTCTTTAAAGGTTTTCACTACCATTCTCAGACAGAGGTCATATTTAAATGTATTTTAAGAGACAAAACAGAAGTCTAAAATTGCTGTCTGACTCTTTGTGTTCAAAGGTGCACTGACCTGGACAATGTCAAGTCGTGAGTGGCAAGACTTTGGACTTTGAACCAAAAAAAAATTCAAATGAATAGCATATGATCGAAATTCCGTGCATGCCGTTTATTACATTTGAAAGGTGACTCGTCCCCTGAATCGTGGCTCGCGGCTTGTTCTGACTGTCATTTCAAACTCAAGGCCTCACTGAATAGCCCCTTGTAATCTGGTCGATTTAATGAAAGCGGCAAAGTAAGTGACGGGATTAAAAAATTGTTAGACCCAGCTCAAAAGCCATTCTTTACACTATATATTGAACTCTAAAAGTCACAACTCTAATTGCCTGCAGGGTTGAGGAGGGGGAAATGTCATGCTGATTGGCTTTCTGCTTCATACTGGGACAAAGGGAGAAAAGTTAACTGTGGCAAAACACTGATTAAATTGCCATTTCCCATCTCTACATCAAGATTATCCTTTTGTTTAACAACAGCAGGCTATTCCCCATGGCTCATTTTAAGAATATATTACACATGAAAGAGTGCACGAGGACCGAGGGAGGGCTGTTTGGGTGGGAGACGATTGACAAGGCTATTGCCATTTGCTAACATTTCATCCCCTTATCATTCTCTCTCCTATTTGCGCTTCGCTCTTCCGTAGTCATGTTATATTCACATCTACTTTCAAACAACACTCCTCGCTTCCTCTTTGACCACTGGCGTTAGGATTTCTGAACACCAAAGCATCAGCAACATAAACATAGTCTATGTCCCTTCATTCTGAATCATTTTAATCATTTTTCACTAAGTGCTGTATTGACTCATTTCACTCTACAGGCTAAGTGCTGCACAGCTCCCAGCATGCTTTGCAAGCCCAACTCAGATAATTAGGCCCGGCTGTGCCGATCAATAATGCCAGCTGGAAATAGGGTGGACAACAGATCACACCCCGGGCTGAGAGTGGTAGCACCAGAGGGAAGGATAGAGAGAGCAGAGGGGGAAAGAAGAGAGATCAGCAGGTGAGGCGCTTGGGAAGTGCTGAGTGATTTGTTCAGATATACTGCAAGGTACCGAGGACATGAGGAGAGGGCTAGGGGAAACAGAAGGCCTGCAGAGAGACTGTGGAGAAACATACACTGCCTACATCCGTCACACTTTTTTTTTTTCTAGCATGATCGGGACTTTCTATTTACTTCTCTTGTAGTTATGTGGAGCTAATTAGATTTTCTATTCTCCATCCCTAATACTAACTCTCACAGAAAATCGGAGAAACAGCCCCTTTTTGCAATTTTAGATTTCTAGTAAAACATTACTTATGATCACTGATGGGAATAACGGCGTTACAGATAAACGGCGTTACTAACGGAATTATTTTTTTCAGTAACGAGTAATCAAACGAATTACTGTTTCTCCCGTTACAACGCCGTTAGCGTTACTGAGGAAAAAAAATGCGGCGTTAGTCGCGTTACTATAATTGAGTTCACTGAAGCGGTTTTCATCCGAACAGGCTCTCTGTCAGTCGGACCTGTAACGTGTGTGTGTGTGCGCACGCACCAGCCATGCGTGTTGGGGGTGGGTGCGGTGGTACACATAACTGATGATGATTGGTGGGTGGGAGACAAGGTTGAAGTTGATAGGTTGAGTTTACATCTGGTTTACATTGAGTTTTATACACCTGTGGCCATGGAGGTGATTGGAACACCTGAATTCAATGATTTGGAGGGGTGTCCCAATACTTTTGGCAATATCGTGTATTTCATATTAATGCTGGAAACATACTCCAAGAAATTCTTTGAAATATTTGTGATCAGTTCTGTCAAGGAATATGTCCCAGTGGTTTGATATTATGTCTCTCTCTTCACCACCACACATATTCAACAAAGCTCAATTTAAAAAGCAAACAAAATGTAATAAAATGCAAGAGTAAATCTTGCCCTGAAAAACCTGTACACCTTTGCAAACATGTCCACTGTGACTGACAGAAATGTGAGAGACACCTTGACAACACACTGTTCTGGCAAAAACAACCAAGCAAAATAAATAAGCAGACTCAGAAAAACATGGCTGCCACTTGAAAAATAAGTTGTGTCAACTTTTGCAAACGCAGCAAAATCGAGACAGAGTTGCATTTCCTCACTGAGTGTATTCTGTGAAATACTACGACTTGGGTAAAAAGTTATTCAACAAAATAAAACAGATAAACCCCAAATTTATTTCTGTTTGTCTGTCTGTCTGTCTCTCCACCCGTCTGTCCGTCTGTCTATCTGTGCAAATGAACTAGCTTTTTATGAAGTGTGCAATTTGTAACATTTACTTAAATATATATTGTCCATACAAATAAAGACATTCAACTGACTTTTTTCTGTCAGGACCACTATTGTCAAAGATGATTGATTCACTATTAGCATATAGTTTGGATTGCCGGTATGGTTCTGTTCTGAGCAAGAACTCTCTGCGCATTCATGCAGCCCAGCATGGATAAGAGCAGTGAGAGCAGCAATAACCCCCTTAGGGTAAACAGAACAGAACCAACATAATGTATTGCAGATATCATTAATGTTGATATTACATGTACAAATTGATTCAGGAATTTAGTCTGATTCAAGGGAAATCAGAATACCAAATCCTGACTGACAAGAGGAGGAGCTGGGGGTGGAGGAGGGTAAATGAGCTCTGGAGAAACGTGATAGCTGCTGATAGTACTGAGGAGCTATATATATATATATATATATATATATATATATGGTGATAGACGTCATATTTTTATAGGTTGACGTTATCAGCTTACAGACAGCTGATGCGAGCTTGACTAACGTGACCTGCCAGAACTGACGCTTGATGTTTAATGCACCCATCGATAAGATTGTTCAGTGTATTTTTCTGCATAATAATACATTATTAAGGTCACTTAAAGTTTATTTAAAATAAATAAATGAATAAACAAGCAAAGAGAGTTCTCCATTATATGTTCCTTACAATGCAAGATTGAATTGATTGTCGTTGGTCTTTGGCAAATAAGCATTGTGCAAATGTTTTTTTATAAAAATCTTTACAAATGGAAATGACTCTTGATTATTAATACCATTGAGAGTTGGAAGTATCATTATCTTCTCACAGCTCCTTGTTTCTACATGGAGGCTGGGATCATAACTGGTAAAAATAATCGCAAGGGGAGTGTCACATATAGAGCTGTTTTAGATATTTATATTTTTTATTAAACAATATATTGAAAGAGGATGTTTTTTACTTGTACATTTATACAGTCAATGTCTTACAGTCTGTCTATTGACATGAAAATTGTTAGCAGAGGTCAGAAGATATAGAACAGTGTCACGCAGGTGTCGTACAGGTTTGTTATGTTTGTCTCATCAACATGTCACACAAAGATTGTTTTGATCACCAACATTAGGCATCTGCATATCATACTTATCTGTACAGTATCTTTGTCCCATCCTCTGCAAGTAAAAAGTGAGAATGTAATCGAATCATTGGATCACAGTGGTGAAGGAAAAAATGAGGTGTCCATTCCTAAAATGTCAACCCATTATGATACATGAAGGGCTACTAAAGGAGGTTTTTTATACATAGGTGAAATGCACTATGACTCAACAATAAATAAGAAAAAAGTTCCTAGTTGTTATCGGATTAGCTAAATAAGTTTGTGAAAACTTCCTGGACTTCATCATAGCTCAAACAATCTCTGTGTGTTTCTTCTTAAGGAATATATAATCTAAATTAGATCAATAATGTGTTTTATATATATATGCACATATATTTAATAGTGCATACTTAACAGGTATGCTATAGGTAGTTAAAAAAAATTCACAGGTTTCTTTCTTCTTCTTCTTTCTATTAGAATGCAAATAATGCAAATGTAAAAATAAAAAAGTAGTGAAATAATCAAAAAAGGAGTCAAAAAGACAAATAAATAATTTATATGTCTCAGACAGGACAAAATTGTTAATGTTTGATGAATATTTTATGCAAACAACTTGCTAAATACAGGTTAGGCCTGTAGTTCGAAGTGTTCATGAACTGCAAACATTTAAAGCATTAGACAAAGAGAAGAGAGAAGCAAAGAGAGCAGAAGCTCATAAGTTCATCATGCCTGTTCTGGATACTTTGGTGCTTCATCTAAAACACAGTGGCATGTATATTTGGAGAAGTTCCATGTCACCCAAAGTTTAAATCTGTTGCAAAAGCAACAGCTTTGTTTGTGTTTGTAAAGACAATAACCGACAACTACAGACTGCAACACAAGGGTATAAATACATTGAGTAACACAAGGGATAATGAGGTGTGTGATGAGTAACCATAGAGACTAACAAGGGTAACTATAGAAACAAGGTAAAATCAAAATAAAAGTCATAGAACAAAGACACAGGGGAGACGTCGCTGCTGGGCAAGTAGTGGAGAGTGGGGCAAAACCGCTTTTTGACTTTCTCAGTTTGTGTAAATCCACTTGGGGTTCAGAATATTTATTTATACACTAATAATTAATGATTAACTTTACATTTTAAGGGTCCAGAATTATACATTAGTTAAACTAGTAATTAAAGATTTGCTTGTTCACAATTATGCATTAGTTAAGCATGGACACAATAGTAATGAATGATTAACTTAACATTATAGTAAGGGCATGCCAACTTAATAAGCCATATATTAATTTTGTGTAGCGATGTAATTATATTTATGTGCCATTCTGTTAAGTTAACTGAGCAATAAGCTTGTAACCTATGTTTAATTACTGCTGATTTTGCAGTTATAAATTGCAAAAATAGTGTAATAAAGGCAATTTGACCCCCTATTCTAACGTGAACGTTTTATCCTCATTAATTATGGCACTTATTGAGTAATATTTAAGTTTTGACCAGAATAAGCCAATAATTACACCTAATTACCATTAATAGAGTAATAATAAAGGCAATTTGACCCCCTTTTCTAAAGTGAAAGTTGTATCCTCAATTATGGCAGTTATTTATAAGTTAATAAGCAGCTTTTACAGACACAAAACATACTTTGTTTGTATATTTGGATAAATGGTGAAAGGTCACGCTACATGAACGTATTGTCAACATTTAAACAAACGTATTATGCTTTTACAGCAAAAAAAAAAAAAAACTTAAAATACATTTTATATCATAGAAAAGATGTACAATTTCCCTTTTACCATTTTATAGATGCACGTTATATCCCTAAACCCAAACATAACCATTTTACAGAGAATAAAAAAATTAAAAAAACTTACTTAACAATATTTAAGTTTATTAACCTGAATAAGCCAATAATTAAGCCTAACTACCATTAATACAGTAATAATAAAGACAATTTGACCCCCTGTTCTAAAGGTTCGTATTTACACTATTGGGTTGTTTAGCAGTTATTCTGCAACCGGATCTCACTAGAATGTGTATTTTTATGTAAAGTGTGGTTCTATATTCATCTAACACGTACAACAATGACAGCACTAACATTTCACTCTGTTTGTGACTTCTACAGCAAACTCGGTTCAAAGGATTACGCTAAACAAAACTGAACTTTAAAACCCTAAAATGAATAACATTTCTGTAATCATTTAAGCATTATTTGTCATGTAATACTTATTGTGTTTGCCGTGGGACACAATGACTAGAATATGCAACAAAACGCAAAATAAATTCACAAAATACACCATTTTAATTTGTTCGCTGTAATCCACATCTTGAGAATCCATACGAGGATCTTCTTTATTTTCATTTTAGGCCCTGTCCCAAATGGCACACTTCAAATGCACTTTCGGTCTTGTGGACTTACAATGGCTGCCGCGTGCGCATGTCCGTTAAAAGTGCACTATGTAAAAAAATGTCAGTAAAATATCCAAAAACCACTAGGCCAGTGTTATATATTTTGTTCAGTTTAGTAAATCGTGAGAAATTGCTATTTTCACCAAGGAACCGGGACGTGTGAGGGAGTCACCTGTCGATTGCGTCATATCTGCGTTACCCTCGGTTTCCGGTTTTATTTTGCAGTTCGCTTTACTCTTACTGCAGTGTGCAACAAGTGTCATGGCAGCCGCCGAGCAAACGCACAGAGTAAAGTCATAACATAATTTCCAACACACTCAAATGTATCTAATATGATAATCAGATAATAAAAGTCCTGCTGCTCGCAAGGCGTGTGTTGCTTTCATCTTATTTACAATCGCTGCAGTGGCCTTGCTCAGCTCCACAACACTCGGTCCTGCTCTGTTTCATTCTACAGTAATGTTAATAATCGCATCCATGAACATGATTTCTGCCCGAGTCCTATCTCGATTCTTTTCCACCAGCTTTGAGGTGAAGACCACATGTCCCAAGATTCTGCGCTCAAACTTGGCGTCATCAAACTACGCCTTTGTTTTGAACAGGCAACCTCTAGTGGACGGAAAAGTCTGGGACTTTTCCAAACTGGGAACCGCGGCCTGTTCTATGCATGGGCAGGGGTGGGCCCCACTATCTATCTATCGTACCCCCCGACCCCCCCCCCCCAACCCAAAAAAGCCCACACAGGATATCTAAGGATATCTAATAGCCCACCCTTATATAGGTTGATTCTGTGGTGAAGTAAATACTACAGAAAAAACAAAAACAGATGTAATTTCTACATAAAAAAGTTAGTTCAGGCAAATGAAATTCTATATTAGTACTCAATTCAAGCTTGTACAAATTAAAGCGTAAATATCAATGTTATAAAATTAAATAAAACCTACTCAACTTTTCTGATACTGGTGTTCTTATCATGCACTGGGGCATGAATAATTAATAAGGTTCATTATTAATTGTTTTCCAGCTGTATTTACACTGTTTTATCATTGCTTTTGTTGTTATGCTGTTTTGACATATGGAGTTTATTTTCTTCTCAAAATGACACATTCACACCCAAAACACGATCCACCGAATGTTACCATCATTGTGTCTTGTGTACCAAGTATTGAGGTCTATGTGATGCATTACTATTATGTAGATATGGTGTCTACACAATATCTATTGTATTATTTACTTAGATGTTTCTAAGTAAAGCATATACACTTTAAAAGTGTGGTTTAATTCAGTGTTATATTGTTTGAGTAAAACGTATTGCAAAGGAAACTAACACTAACACTAATCACTGCTCGTACAGGCCTTAGAGGTGGATCTATCACATTGGCTGTCAGTCTCTTTCGTCCCAAGACTGATTCAGTGATTCGAGATGGCTGTTTGAGCTTGGAATTCCCCCTGTCCCCCAAAAAAAATCTTAATCGGCCATAATGTGAGGAGACTCTAGCACTGTGTTCCTGACATGACTCTGGCACGACAGCCATGACGTGACAAGACTCTGGCGTGGTGTTTACTGTAGGAGAATTGAGTTCCTCATCAGCCACTTCTACAGTAAATGATGAACCACTCAGCATTAGTGCAAAGTCAATATACTGAGCAAGAGTCCAGTGAGGGGTATGTTGAGGCATGAAACAAGATATATGTTCATTTAAGCCGCAGTGCTATTAATCCACACAAAAACAGATACATTTTAGATAAACAGTTCTTCCAAGGTATGAGAGTATTGGGACAGACGTGATTCATACTGAAGTCTATTATAAACCATTATGAGAACATATTTTAAATCTGCTCTCAAAACATTAATTCACTAAACAAAAGGAGCAAGCATCTTTATGTATTACATAAATCATTGGCATAAATCCACTGGCAGTGTACATACGAGTTAACTTCAAAGTGCAGTTAAAAGGTATAATACAACTTAAATAGGAACCTAGTATACTTAAAGTGCAAAACAATAACAAACTATACTTTAAATAGGATGTTTAGTTCAATTAAAGAAAGCTTACAAGTATGCTTGCATAACTGTTAAATAGTAGTTTACTGAAACCTAAATTAACCTAGTAGTACTTAAAATTGTACTTTAATAAATTAAAAAGGGCTCTAGAACTACGGTAACGGTACTTAAATGTCTGCTTGTAGTTCACAGTATATTTGCAATACGAAAGACGAATTTAGATGTAAACTAGTTGTGACTCAGTTACACTTATCATTTAAAACACTTTACTACATAAATCATACTTGGAAAATATACTTGAACTTCTAAAGTTAAACTCAATGGGTTATGTATAAATATATTATTTCTAACTGAAATCTATTACAAATACAAATATTTACATTTGAATTGACTGGGTCTTTTCTCTTAATGAAATTTCACTTTGACTGTCAATTTGAGCCCTGTAAATTACAAACGTCTTTACAGAAAAGTGGTTTGTGAGTTTCATCCATTTTGCCATCCATCTTCCCAGACAAATGCTCTTAAACTCTCAATTGCTAGTGATTTAAAATGCATCTGTCAAGAAGGTACTAATTTATTATATTAATTAAAATAGATAATTAATGTTTGTTTGAAACATTACATGCATCACAGTTTAATTTAATGAGGTACTTACATGGCTATAATAAAGACCATCTCCAATGAACTTTTCAAATGTTATTTGAAAAGCTTGAGCCTTAAAGAGAGTTGTCAATCAACAGATGGTTGTATGTGTAAGTGACTGACAGGGAGCTAAAAAAAGAAGACACGAGAGGGTCAGTGAGAAGGTCTGCAATCTCAGCCCTCTCAGACAGCGTGTGTTTGTGTGTAAGAAGGTGAATTTGAGAAAGAGAGAGAGACAAAGAGAAGGCTGGCATAAGGAGGTGTGTGTATGTGTGTGTGTGCCCTTGCATTCTTGTGTGCTAAAGGGGTTAGAGTGTGTCTTCCCCATGCCATGTTGGAAAGTGTGTGGAAGAGAGGGGAAGGGAAAGATTTGAGGTAGTATTTTACACCTTACGACATTTTGACAGGGCGAGTGCTCACTCTATGGACTGGGTTGTGAGGAGTGGGTCCTTTTTTTGAAGTTTCACACCTGTGATAGGAGAGAGCGAGAGAGAGAGAGAGGAGGTGGGGGGAATAGAATCATCTCTAGGCCTTTCTCAACATCGTTGCACATTCTCCTCGCTCTCTCTCTTTCGATTTCTGACAGTTGACTCAGACTGAGAGAGAAATCTCCCCCCTGTGGTTCTCCACAAAAATACAAAGATGTACTGTCACACACCACACACTTTTTTTTTTCTCACACTCAGGATTTTTCACGCACAGATACTTTCTTTTCAATGTATTATGCTCTCTTTTCTCTCGTTTTCTCTCAAACACGCTTTCCCTCCTTGTTTCTCTTCTTCACACAAATATTTACCCTCCAGCACACACAAACAACAGTTTTTCACTTTTGTAGAAGTTGTAAATGACAGTTTGATGTCACACCACAGCACACGGGTGAAGTGAGAAAATGACCAAATGGAGAGATACAGAGAAAGAGTGATGCAGTTATTAACTCAGATGTTATGTTTGAGTCGCCCGATTGTGCGTTGCGAAAGTCATTTTAACCATGTAAAGCCTGACATGAATAACTGATATTTATTTGCATTTTTTGCATTGATTTAGATTACAAATGATCAGAATTTCATCATACAACTGCAACAAAATTAATATTTTTGCTCAGTTTGGGCCTCTGAATAATTAAAGAACATGCAAACTTGTAGAAACTTTTTTAAAAAAACAAACTGAGCAAAATATTCATTTTGGTGCAGTTGTAATATTAAATTCGGATCATTTGTAATGTAAATCAATAGCAGTCAAATTAACATACTGTCTATACATAAAATGCATATAAATATCAGTTGTCTCTAAATAACATGTCTTAAATAAATGCTTAGTGCTTGTAGTTTTATTGTAATTGCATTGTGCAATACACTCTAAAAAAAAAAAGGTTCTATATTGCACCAAAAATGGTTCTTGGCTCGTAATCATAGGGGAACCTTTTTTAGTGCTATATAGCACCAATTTTGGTGCTTCAGTGGTTCTTCAGCGGTTCTTCAGAGGTTCTTCACCGGTTCTTCAGAGGTTCTTCACCGGTTCTTTGACTAAGGTGCTATATAGCACCTCTGAAGAACCGCTGAAGAACCACTGAAGCACCAAAATTGGTGCTATATAGCACTAAAAAAGGTTCCCCTATGATTACGAGCCTTTTTTTTTAGAGTGTACAGTGATTGAGAGATGCACAAATAAATGTTCCTCATAAGCCTGTTGTATCATATTCGATACTAACATTTGAAATTTTTTTCACAAAAAAAAAAATTTGTATGGCAAATAAGTGTTTATCTTGAAATATTACTAACAATGTAAAAGTTATTCTTAAATTTACTTTATGGGTAAACCCAGCCTGATCTGCCGGCGATTGGATTTCGCCCTGCAACTGTACATCTGGAAATCTGGAAACCAATCTGGAAACCTGTACATTAATTTCTACTGCTTCTCTTACACTTTTGCGGGAACCAATCACAGACTGGCTTATCCACCTGGCGCGCTATTGGTGGGTTTAACACGATGACGGATAGAGAGCGATGGGTCGTTGCCTGTTGATCACGCCTCTTGTGGTCTGATTGGTTGAAGGACTATCCAATTGCATACAGAGTCATTTAATGTATGCTCGTTGATCACGCCTCTTGTGCAGTAGAAAATATATAGCAGACTCCCCAGACCAATGTTCAATCTTAAATTGAGCTTGGTCTGGTGATAGCCAGACAACCAAATTAGCCTATATTAGAATAATTTCTGAAGAATCATGTGACAATTAAAAAAGGTTATTTCAGTTTGGCTGCTGAAAATTCAGCTTTTGCCATTGTAATATTATTTACTGTACTTTTGTACAACTAACACTGAGCAACATACTGTATTTTTACAGCATGTATTGACCTTTGTTAATGTGCTTTTGATCCTGGAAATGTATTAGCAAATATTGAGATTATCATTAATATAGCAAAGAGGAATAAATGCGGTATTAGTATTGTTTATCTTATTCTAAATTGTTACCATGTCATCATACTGGAAATTCCAAATGATTGAATTTCTCCAGATTTTGGGTGTGTAGAGAGCAGTGAACACTGCATAATAGGGATCTCTGAATCGGAACATGGCTCATGATAATGAAGAAAAGGAAGAATGAAGAGAGAACGGGAGATCAGTCACAATCTGTCCTGTCATACGGATATGTCCCCAAACATTATGTCTCTCATTCTCTCCTCATTGACAGGGCAGATTAAGGAACACTGGGGGTGAGGAGCATAATGCATGCTGCCATGCTGCCTGGGCTTCGATAATAGCACCAGTGCCAACCTCAACACCTGCATATTATGGGTGGATGGAGGGGGGTTAGAACATTGTGTTAGCTTTTATCAACCACTTCTGCACAGGCTTACAGTGGGAGGGTAAGATAGATAGGTGGGAGGAGAGAAATGTGTACTATTGAGTTATAAAGGAAAGATCCAGAACTGAACGAAGAGAGGAAGGATTACACAAAATGACAAGAGAAGAAGGAGATGATTCTTGCCCATCGTGTCTTAGATATATTATTAATGTGGGGGTTGAGTGAGAGCTGTGAGTCAGGAACAGAGCTCAATGTGTTCAGTGACATCAGATAGGATGAGGGGATGATGCTTATTTAACAAGAGAATACATACATTGATGTCCATAAGGGTTACTGACAACCAACAATAGATGTGGCTAAAAGTCTATGAATGGCAGGCCTCTCTTGTATATCTGTGGGTTGTAACAGTATTGACAGAGAGGCTTTTTGACCCGTCTGTCTGTTGGATTCTGTATTTATTGGACGTGAAGTGAGAACTGGCATTCCTTGTGTTCCCTCTGGATAGATGGTGGAGTTCTAACAGGAATGCTGATAATTCCTGCTTGAAGATTGGACTGTTATGACAGACCTAGAACTGATGTGGACTGGTAAAAACATCCTAAACTTGAACTGTTTTGAACAGCATTGGTCCTCAATGAGAATTCAAAGAGCTGCAGAATTTAAAGGATTGGTTTTAATCAAACAATGAAAAAAAGTAAACTTTTTTTAACATTACTAGAGCTCTGGAATATTGTGATAAAATTGCTCGTCTCTCTGCTGTCTTTTGAAAACCAATACCAAAGGACAACGAAAAATAAGAGCATGTTGTAAGATGTTGATAATGAAATGTGAAAAAAAAAAATCCTTTCAAAGGACTTCCTGAACACCCAGGAATAGCTCTCAATATATTAATAATAATAATAATAATAATAATAAGCTTATTTTATATAGATCCTTTCTCAAACCCAAGGTCGCTTAACATAGTAGAAGGAAGCCTAGCAACAAACAGACAACAAAATAATATCAATAACAATACAACAAAACAAGCTGTGTATGGCGCTATGTGTTGGGTGTAGAGGAGAAGTGATCATTAAACAAAAAGGTCTTGAGATGTGCTTTGATGAAGGGAAGAGATGGACAGTCACGAAGAGGTTGGGGGAGGGAGTTCCAGAATTTGGGGGCCAAGGCACTGAAGGACCTGCCACCCAGAGTGGAGAGTCTGGTGCGGGGGATGACTAGGAGGTTTTGGTCAGAGGATCTGAGTGAGTTGGAAGGAGTATAAGGGGTCAAGAGGTCACAGATGTTTCATATTAACATCTGAAATTGCCAGATTTTGTTACCCTGCATTTTTTTTGTTGTATTATCCTTATGACTATGAACTTTGCCTAAAAGAGAGGGATTACAGTATTTAAACAAAGGGGATTTAAACAAAGATTTGTTTAGTTAAATTGTATGTAAGTTTAAATACATTCAGTGTCAGTAGGATTTTAAAATGCTCTAGATTTTTCAATATTATTATTTTAATAAATCATTTATTTATAATTGTTTTGCAATGCTTCAAACACCAGTTTTTGGACCCATTAGTCCTATGGGTCTAACATGACAATGTAAGAAATAGGGTTATATGTGACCGACGGCTTAGAAATGGTTCATGAACTCTTTTGGTTCAATCATTTCTCTTCTCGTTCTGTTTTACCAATATACCCTTAATCCTCCCTAGGAGCAGAACATATCAAAGTAAGCCCTGACATATAGGATATAGGTTATATTCACAATAGCACACTACCAAAGCACTCTTATTATTTCTGCTGTATACTATGTATAGTGTACATGGTATGAAAATGTTATTTATGAAGAGAATACCTTGATACCTAATTTAATAAATGAAAATGTGTAACGGTGTATACTACAAGGAATACTGCATCCCACAATGCAATGTATCTATTTCCAGTGACATGCAAACCAGTATATGAAAATGATGTGAGTTTTTGCTTAACGCAAGACATACAGTATGCCACTTGGGGGAAGAATGTTTATTGTATTTAATTTTATTTTCCCTTTGAATTGAGTTTATTTTTCATCCCATTTATAGATTTTTTAAAAATTGTTTTAAGCATAAACTCACTACCCCCCCCCCCCCTTTTTTTTCAGAAAATAAGCCTTAATATCCCTTTTGCTTGTCAAGTAAATTGATCTTGATTTAATAATGTTTAGATATTTGTACTGGAATCCAGGATGAATATTTTAAGTAAGAAAACTTCTTCTTCTTTTTTTTTTTTTCAGAGCATGGATAATATCAGGTGTTAATTGAAGAGAAGCAGATAAGACCAGCTCCCTGATCCCGACAGTAAAAGAATCTCTGATGAAATCAAGATGAATTTCAGAACAGATGAATATGTTTGGCTCATTATCAAGCACGTCAAGATTACAAGCGCAGATTGAGTGGAACCAGAAGTGAGTTACATCAAGAAAGCAGTTGTCAAGAGTGGTGACAAGTACTAAGGTGTATGACAACCTCAGCAGAATCTGACAGATTAGGTCGCAAAGACAGACGAAATACGGAAAACACAGAAATGGGGGAACGTTCTGAGGTTATTTTAGGAAATGTCATGCATTATTTTAATGTTGTATAGTGGTCTGTTAGGAAATTTGTGAGGGAGATTTCAGGGAAGCTGATATTTAATTCAATGACTAAATGTCTAAATGTTCAATGTTTAAATCAATGCAAAAATGCAGCAAGTTTGTTTTGAGATCCTTCAATAATTTTGATTTAATCTAATACTGTCATGATTATGGACTTTTATATTCTGTTTTATTTCTCTTCCTCTTCCTCTTCCTGTTCCTGTTTCTCTGCTCTGTTTAGTTTTGGTTTCCTTGTTTACTGATTATCTCCTCATTTGTTTCTATGGTTGTGTATAATTATCACCTGTCAGGGATTTCTCTGGTTTGCGATTTCTCCTACAGTACGTTTCCATGTGTGTTATGAAGATTGAATAGATTGAGTTCCTATTCCAACTTGTAGTGTGTGCTGCAGACCAGGCTAAGGAGAAATGAACACTGTTATCCTGCACTGCGTATCCTCCTCTGTGAGTAGAGGTCTTCGGTGGAGAACCTGGGGCACAGTGGTTCCCCTATCACCATCTACAAGACAGAGAAGGAGCCAGAGCCTGCACCTACCACAGACCACGCGCTACAGCCAGCCACCTCTCTGGGACTCTGGGTCGTTCCAGAATCGAGGTGTGCAGCCCAGTCCATCCCAGAGTCAGGAGCCTTATCGAACTGTGGTCCGCGGACCCAGCTCCCTCCTGTGTCCCCACAGTTGATCCTTTGCCTTCTCCGCTGGTCCCATTCAGTAATCTGGATGCTGAGATCTTATTTTTATTTTTCCTATCCTGAGATCTTCCTCCTCCCCCATGTTCTCGCCCAATTTCCTGGTCCGTTGGCACCACAGGTGGCGTCCTGCTCCTTGGCTCTGCCCCCATCGCTAACTCCATGCAGCTCTTCGCCTTCGTCTCTGGCTTCCCGATCACCATGATGAAGCGGTTTCCCCGGCTTCCCCTAAAGCCTCCAGGCCCATGTCTCCACCTCGGCCTGTCAGCCCGTTGGCTGAACCCCGCCTCTGCGCTCCCTCGGCTCCACCGTGGTCCTTCAGCTCTAGGACTCCTCCGACCCCCCTTGTCCCTCCAGCTCGGCCTCAGTCAATCATTGCTCTGCCTCAGCCACAGAAGTCCGGGTCTCCGGCTGCGTCTTGACCCTCCACCTGGCTTCTCCTTCCCTCCGGCGTCCTCGTCATCCTCACTCCCTCCATCCCGTCATCTTCACTCCCTCCAGCTCAAACTTGGGCTTTCAGGCCATGGATGTTGCCCTGGTCATTCCAGCTCTGCCTCTATCAGTCAGTCCCCAGGTTCTGCCTGGACCTTCAGCAGAAGCTTCACTCTGTCTCGTCCCACCATTGACTCCGCCATGGTATCTCCCTCTACCAGCTCCTCCTGGTCCCTGTCCATCACCAGCCACACTCATCTCCAAAGCCCCCTCCTTCCACAGCTGGTTTAGAAGTTATGGCGTGAGGACGATCTCCCTGTTATGTTCAGTCCCTTGTCAGTTCTCGCATGTGTTTAGTCCTTAGTGATTTATTTTTCTCTGTGTCCCTGAGTGTTATGGAGATTAAATAAAGTTTGTTATGAATATTAAATAAATCGTTTCTATTCCGGCTTGTTGTGCATGCTGCATACCAGACTGTTACAACTACTGTTCAAAAGTTTGGAGTCAGTAAGATTTTTAATCTCAATAATATAGTAATATTGTGAAATAGTATTACAATTTAAGATAACTGTTTTAAGATAACTCTATTTAAATTTTATTTTAAAATGTAATGTATTCCTGTGATGGCAGAGCTGAATTGCCACATGATCCCTTAGAAATCATTCTAATGTACTGATTTTGTGCTCAAGAGACATTTATTTCTTTGTTTTCTTTCTTTTTAAATCAATGTTAAAAACAGTTGTGTTGATTAATATTTGTGTGGTAGCCATAATATATATATTTTCAGGATTATTTGATGAATTGAAAGATCAAAAGAACAGCATTTATCTGTAATGTAAATCTTTTGGAAAATGTCTTTACTGTCCCTTTTTATAAATTCAGTCCTTCAGTCCAGGATAAAAGAATTAAGTTAAAATAAAAATACAAACTTACTGGGCCCAAACTTTTGAATATTAGTGTACATTTGGCTAAATTTGAAGCCTCTGTTCACCTCTTGTCTTAAAAAGAAGCAGGCTGGATGACACTAAAGTGAAGGTTATTGGCTCAAATGGCTACCTCTGATAATAATTGTTTATCTATGTAGGAGGCAAGGAGGCTACTGGTGTTGTGTAACTATTAAAATAATAACCTACTGATAACTGAACAAAGCATGTGACACATCTTTCTTTCTTATCGTTCTGCTAACAGCATCACAAATAAGCTGGTAACTAGTCTTTGTCGATCGCATGTGGTCCTGGAGATTGTGACTTTGACACATTGATGTTCTTTAAGCCGCCCTCTCGTTCATGCACACTTTCTCTCTCTCTCGCTCTCTCTTTCATTCTTTCTCACAGGCTCTTTCTGTCTATTTTTCACCCTCTCGTTCATATTTGTTCTCACCTACTCCCTCTACATCACACGTTTTGATGATGATGCGTTGCCTGTCATTATGAATAAGCTCCCTGGTTTCAGATTCATATTTTTGGCGTATCTAAGAGTGAAACATCGACTCATTCATAGCTATAATTAATATGTTTTTTTTCCAACCTAACCCAAAACACACGCACCCACAATTAGCAGCCATACTTTTAGAAGTGAAAGAATAGTGCACGTCAAGTCAAGGGTGATTTTAGAAGGCTGAACAGGGCAAGGGATTTTTTATACGTCGCTCTCTGTGACTAAAGCATGACATATCAGCTGACATGACACAAATTACTCCAATGGCTGAATCATTCAAATGAGCAATGTGTTTTACAAATCACTGAACAAAGCCATCAAATGAGTCAGTGTCAAAGAACAAATCATACACACCATTTGCATACGGCCATGTTAAGATCTACAGCACAAAAGCCGTCAACTGGATTAATGAATATTTCCACAAAGCCATCCTCTCAAACATTTAACTCTGTCTCTTCCATCATTTGTATCATGAAAGAGCTGCGTCAGTGTATGGTTGGCATATAAAGGTCTATGTTTCTCCAACGGGACTTACTTGATGGCCAGGCAGACTGGGAGGAACATTTGTAGTTATAAATAGTCATAGCTGGGGGGCCGTTGGAGAGGGAATCCAGAAATCTGGATTGCTTTTCAGTGCCTTCTCCAGTCATGGAAAGGGCACATATTCTGTGCCTTTCTTTCCCCTCAGTGTCACAGTAATGAGTAATAAAACCAATTTATTGCACTCTGTTAGTGAGGCCTTATTTAGAGCACACTTAAGCTTCACAGTACAGCGCATGTATATATTTCAAGAGCACAATTCCATGATTTATTTGAGAGAACTAAAAGTCTACAGAAACATGACTAGAAAGCCCTCCAAAAAAGTGTATGTGTACTTTCTTCACTGAGTTGAGTATCTCCGGACTGGAACTCTGTTTGTCTGATGTCAGTCAGAATGACAGTTGACAGATTTGAATGCGATAACTAATGTATTAAACTCAAATTAATACATAAAACATTACATTAACTAAGTATATATATATATATATATATAACATTGTGTTGGTCCCCATTTTGCTGCCAAAACAGCCCTGACCTGTCGAGGCATGGACTCCAATAGACCCCTGAAGGTGTGCTGTAGTATCTGGCACCAAGATGTTAGCAGCAGATCCTTTAAGTCCTGTAAGTTGCAATGTTGGGCCTCCATGGATCGGACTTGTTTGTTCAGCACATCCCACAGATGCTCGATTGGATTGAGATCTGGGGAAATTGGAGGCCAAGTCAACATCTCAAACACGTTGTTGTGCTCCTCAAATCATTCCTGAACCATTTTTGCTTTGTGGCAGGGCACATTATTCTGCTGAATGCGGCCACAGTCACCAGGGAATACGGTTTCCATGAAAGGGTGAACATGGTCTGCAACAATGCATAGGTAGGTGGTACGTGTCAAAGTAACATCCACATGGGTGGCAGGACCCAAGGTTTCCCAGCAGAACATTGCCCAAAGCATCACACTGCCTCCGCCGGCTTGCCTTCTTCCCAGAGTGCATCCTGGTGCCATGTGTTCCCCAGGTATGTGACGCACGCACCCGGTCTGCGGCTATGTAGCCCCATATACGCAAAAAACTGTGATGCACTGTGTAATCTGACACATTTCTATCAGAACCAGTATGAACTTCTTGAGCAATTTGAGCTACAAGTAGTTTGTCTGTTTGATCGGACCACACCGGCCAGCTTTCACTCCCCACATGCATTAATGAGCCTTGGGCGCCCATGACCCTGTCGCCAGTTCACCACTGTTCCTTCCTTGGACCACTTTTGATAGATACTGACCACTGCAGACCGGGAACACCCCACAAGGGCTGCAGTTTTGGAGATGCTCTGACCCAGTCGTCTAGCCATCACAATTTGGCCCTCGCTCAAATCCTTACTCTTGTCCATTTTTTCTGCTTCTAACACATCAACTTTGAGGACAAAATGTTCACTTGCTGCCTAATATATCCCATCCACTAACAGTTGCCGTTATGAAGAGATAATCAGTGTTATTTACTTCACCAGTGTATAGTGTGGTCACACAACATACGTTTTTTAGGGGCGAGAACATGGTAACCTGGTAAACAAGCTTTATATTTTAAAGTTTTTTCGATGACACACACACAAACACATGCCTCTTTTTTGACTTAGCTATAAAAAAATGTTTTACTGTCATTGGCCAATTATCTATGAATTAGCTGCGCACGTCACTGATCGACTAATGTACATCTGAAAACAGCACTGTTTTTACACATTTTATTGTGTTGGTTTTTTGTCTTTCAAACAGATAAAAGGTCATCCAGCTGTTTCACAAAGATAGAAAGTCTACTCCTATACAAGTCTGAGAGCAAGTCCACTTGTACTTCACAGAGGTGGTCAACAGCATTATCTTTTAACTCAACAGAAGCACCATGCAGGTTCTAGGGGTTTCGTTTTGCTGGCCTGCAGGGATTAAGACTAGTGCTGCTGTTCTACAAAGTCCAAACAATCGGCAGGTGTAAATTACTGCCGACATACCTTATCTAACTAAACTGCAGTAAACAAAAGGGGAAAGACAGAGAAGTGTGGGTGTTGCTGGGAGGATTGTTATGGTTGTTTGGCACAGCACATGACAGATCCAAGATAAAAACTAGGCTTTCATGTGGAACGACGCTCAACAAATTATTTTCGAATCTGCCGGTTGATGATCCCATTTGAAATGACCACAAGATATCGTATCTGTTCCATCAAAGCCGTAATGTTGAAACAAATGCTTTGCCAGCTTTTATTTGAAGTTAAACTTTTAACAGTGCAGATGAAGTGATTGACTAATTACCACAAAGAAGTGGCTGAGCAGGTGTGAAATGATTTTAACCCTTTTATTGGTTTGTTAATTTTGCATGCATTGTGAAAATGTTAAACAACTGCAATGCACGGTCCAAAACACCTGACACACCTGTATCACTCTAGATTAGCTGTAGCCTTTACAATGAGCGCATAATCCTCTCTGGAACAGTTTCCATCACATTTGTAAAAGTTGCAGTGACACCTTTCAGTGGCACCTCTGCAATGTAATGTGTGGAAGCTGAGTTATTCTTGTCACAGGTTCTCACTACCATGCTCACTCTGAGATTTGGCACTTTATTATCAATCAAACACAGATATGATTCTGTTTTTCGCTACACCCCCCCCCCCCCCCCTCCTCCACACCAATCCCCTCCACTCCACCCACCTTGTTGTTATCTTGTTCAAAACTAAGAGCTGCTATCTACTCCTAAGTGAAAAAAAAAATACTGATTTGCAGTGTAGGCAGTTGCGAAGCCAGAGGGGTGTCCAGGGCCACCCCTGGCATCTGACTGGCCACATTGGGTGCCACCCCAAAATTTAGATCGCTAGTCGCTACTTCCATATCACCTTCTATTGAAAGAAGCGTATATTTTGATGTGCGGTGGCGCGGCACATTGTTCATGTATTAAAGTTGAATATTAAGAGAATTTAAACGTTAGTTGCCAAACAGATGATTAATAATAAAAGGGGTCGCGCATAAGCACATAGTTGTTAAAAATCCTGCACCGCCATTCATAGTTTTCAATTAAACGACACTATTTGTTCTAAAATGTTGTTAATGTATGACTTCACCCTAGGCTGCATGGAAGAGTGTGTATAGACATTTAAGTATTGTTCTTTCTGTGTAAAGTTTGTGTTTATGAAAAGATGTAATATAGTTTGCGCTATTTTGTTTCTGTTTGTGCAGTTTTACAGCAAAACACATCGATGCCACTTGTTTCATTCTTGAAGTGAACCTTTTTTTCTGTATGGTGATTTAGATTCACTATTTTGCAACACGCGACACGCCTGGTGTGCGGCATATGGCGCTTCATCAATAAGGTATGCCAAAAATAGCGAGTATCATAGTTAATACAGTCGGCTATGTCTTCGGATTAAATCGGATAATTGTGCCTTTGGTCTTAAAGTGACCGCACCGCCTTCAGTCTGTCATTAAAGTTGATTAAATAACAAAAGAAAAAAAAAAAAAACACCCACTGATCTTTACTGAATAACTTTTGTAGTTTAACATGCATTCATCTATATTGAATTCATATACAGTGAAGATTATGCAATGTTATTTTACGTTTGATTATTCAATTTCTGTACCTGAAATACTGTTAGACCTGAACCTTCATTCAAAGCACTTAATTCTTAGCACTGTTCTCACTTTATGGCTGACTGTTCACTTGTATTCAATAATGTTTTAAATTTATGTAACCTACAAGCCACTTGTAGTTTTTGCAGTAGAATATTCGTTAGAATCAAGAATTGTGAAATTTCTACAATTTTGGTTGTTTATTTATTACAATACAATGTTACATCGGTCAAAATTATGAAAACAAATATGCATTACACATCATATTCTTTTACAGTCTATGGATCCCCTTAAGTAGCCTTGGCCACCCCATGTATAAAAGTATATTTCCGCCACTGAGCTCATCGTCTATGCTTTTATTAAATATCTTTGTACATTAATGTTATTATTATTATTATTTTTTTTTTTTTTTTACTTTTCTGCTCATTGCCTCCATAGTGATCTCATTAGTCTTCTGAAAGGAAGGGACTACCCTAATTCACCAGTTGTCAAAATAGTATACCTCACTGATTCTTAGACTTTCTTATACTTAGCATAAAGTTATATTATACTTTTTTGGCACTATATAGCACCCATATATATATTAGAGCCATATCTACATATGCATGTGTCTAATCCTCTACATATGTATGTGTCTAAAAAAATCATTATTGTACCTTGTTAAATGTTAAATGACCTGACATATTCATTAGCTATCCTAATAAAACAAACAGTCCTAGATAAGCCCACCACATTTTTTTAGACTTGCTTACAGAAGTGCTGATTCAATTCGGTCATGATTTTTGAGGGTGTATTTCTGTAATATTTAATTATGGATGACTATCCAGTAAAAATGTCTATCCTTGTCAGATTGTTTGGAATTGCAACCACAGTTCATGTTTGCTTATGCAATTTCCCCATGTTTGGCAGGTAGTATTGTTTTTTTAGACTGATTTTCAGGACACATTCAATAATTTAGCACTTTTTTCCCTCTTACTGATGTACCTGCATTTACTTTTTAGACCTCTATTAGTTGTCTGACAACTATTTATGTTTGTTTTGAAAACTAACGTATCACACATTTTAATTATCAGACATTTTATTGATAAAATGCAGTGTTGAAATTATCTTAAAGTACAGTTATCCAAACCTCTCCAGTAGTGTCATTCACTGGCTCTGATGGTAGACCTCATTCCGTCAGAGTATCACTTCTATGTGCTTGCAAATGCTATTAAAAGTCCACTTTACATGTTTTAGGTGCTTTAGTCAGTATAAACAATGAATGTCATTTAGGTGAACTGGAACCTACAAACAAAAGAATATTGAAAAATCAATTTCAACCTGAAGCATCCACCTGAGAGGAGCCAAGAAATTAGTGACTCTATATTAAAAAGTTGACCTCTTAACTTCCGTGCTCTCCACACTAAAAAGGGTAACACCCTCTAGTGGCTTTTGAAAGCACTCATTTCAAATGTCATTAACGCCCTAATGAGTGACAGTACTTTTAAATGAGAAACGGACTGCAGGGAATAGGAGTAAAAATGGTGCCCGAATGTGACTCAGAAATTGAAAGAGAGTAGATAGACGACAGTCTATGCAGATAAATCATGAAACCCATACTACAACTACAAATCATTTGGACATACTACAACTCGAGCTCAACATACAGTATATGCAGTAATGACTAATTTGCTCAGTATAATTTTAAGAGGACAACAGAGGGCGCTGTGTAGTGACATTTGGCGCACTGTTCACATTATGAATAGCGGGGCTTCCTTCTGCAGGCGGCAGCTCTGGTCCAGTCACAGCTCAGCCCTCTTAGCTTGGCAAACCCGGACACATATCCCCTGAAACCCTCCCCTCCACAGTTTTGCAAAGTGCAAAAAAATACATTAATAAATGTACAGTTTGCAGGAATACCTGCCTCGAACAAGTGTTCACGGATTAAATGCATTACTAGATAAATGTGCTAGAGCACAAAACGGGAAAGCGAATGGTACTAACTAAACGACGTATATAAAACCGTAGCTCTGCGCTCTGCATTTGATGGACTCCATCAGAGTTCTGGTCACGGAGAGTCACAACACTCGCTCTCTCTCTCCTTTGCACCGGTGAGTCAACCGAGCGTCGCTGTCCGTGGTGCCTTTTCTTGCGCAAAAAGCCCATAACAGATGGAGACGCACGAGTGTGAAGTAGTAGAAGAGCTCACCGCATACTTGTGCCGTAGAAAACATCTCACCACAAACGACCACACACACATACTATATTCTAACAGACCGGGAAGCCACAAGAGGCACCGAAACCGAGATGATCTGGGACGCACGGAGTGGGATAATAAATTGGGATGCACGGAGCAAGAAGGGGTGTAAACCTTCTTGTTGAATGTATTATAACGAATGGTTAAGTAAATATGCTGACACGTTACTATTTGTTAAAATAAATAACTAAACCACTTTTACTATACGATATATCCCACTTAAAATATCACTGCCTAAAATATAGACTAGCCTACTTAAAAGTCCGCATTTTACATTCAATAATAGGTGCTTCCCCAAAGTTGGATACAAAATAGTCACAATGTGCTAAATAGTCTTGTTTGAATAAGGATGTAACCATAGCAACAGTTCGTTACGCGTAATGTGCAAAGACAAAGCATATAAGTACTGTCATTATTTATCAATTTATTATTGATTTGCACATCGTAAACATCTTTGAAACATCTTATAGATAGTTTAAGATTGGCTGAGCAGGTTTGGTTTGGGCGGCACCAACCTCAGCAGAAATGCAATTCCCTTAAAAAATGGAACACTTTTGGAAGGCGTTTAATAGGCTGTTTCACAAAGCGCACAACAGTCTCCAAATGCTCAATTCTGGACAGTACATTTTACTATTTTCCAATAAGATGCCCTTGCGAACAAAAAAGAAGACACACTCCAACAGTAGAACTAAGCGATCGAGTTGAGCTTTGTTTGTCGCACAGGGGGTGGAGAGAGAGAGAGAGGGAAAGAGAGAGAGGGAGCGAGAGAGAGACTCGCGCGCAGAGTGCGGCAGATACACACGCGCTTCTGCTGCAGGTGAGAGGCGCGCGCTGGACAGAGGGACCGTCCTCGCGCTGGAATTTTAATACCACATTCCTAGCATCTCTGCCAGGATTATAACTCCGTTGTTGCTCAGTTTTGCATTTTGGCTTAAGGCTGAACGGCACACTGCGGAGATTTTTTTTTCTTTCATTCTCTGGTGCAAGTGAGAGAACTATTAGACGCTGAGTGGACTGGAGAAATCAGTGCGCGCGGACACGGCACACGGAGAGGACAGATCATTTGCGGCTTATATCCGTAGCACAAGAAGTTCTGATATTTTAGTTTCTATTCCGTATGGTGGGATATCATCTGGAGCGGAGAATTGGCATTTGGGAAAGCTGGATTTAAAACCATATGAATTGATTGCGCAATGGATTGAATATCTGACTTCGCTGCCTTTAATGAAAAGACTCGGCGATGTCAAGTCATGGCAAAGACGGAGTAGTCTCAGCAAGTAATTTTTGGCATGTTTATTTCAAGCTTAATATTGAATGAATTTGTGAAAACTTTCTGTCGGTGTTGTCTATATTCTTGAGGGACAAATCAAGGAAAAAAAGGAATAGCGCGAGCATAGTATGAGAGGGGGGAAAACATTAACAGATATGCGCTATTCTATCTGAGTTTGGGAACCACAGAGAGGTATCCAGTCGCGAAAACGCATGCAGTGAGGATCAGGCGCTTTAACAAAAGCGAGAAGAAGGAGAACAAGCTTTTAAACAAAATCATCGTTCAGTTTTGCTGAAAAATCTGCGAGGAACAATGAGGACTACAGGCATTGTGGACTGTTTAAGCTACTGCTTTCTTATTCTGCAGCTGCTGAGTCAGCCCGCAGCCAAGCAAGTGCTCCGGTACCGCTTGGCTGAGGAGGGTCCAGCCGATGTCCGGGTAGGTAATGTAGCCGCGGACCTTGGCATCACGGCTGGCATGGATGTGACTTTTACCTTAGAATCCGGCTCCGAGTACTTTAAAATCGATAACATGACCGGAGACCTGAGCACGAACGAGCGGCGGATAGACCGCGAAAAGCTGCCGCAGTGTCAAATGATTTTTGATGAGAACGAATGTTTTATAGATTTCGAAGTATCCGTGATAGGACCCGCGCAGAGCTGGGTTGATCTCTTCGAGGGCAAAGTGATTATTTTAGACATAAACGACAACACGCCGTCTTTTCCCTCACCTGTTATCACTCTCTCCGTTGAGGAGAACAGACCCATTGGCACACTTTATCTCCTGACCACGGCCACCGACAGAGATTTCGGTCGGAATGGAATAGAGCGATATGAGTTAATTCAGGACAACGGCGAGAGCTCTGTCCGACGGATTGGCACTTCTAGCTCCGGCAGTGTTGACACTCACACGGGCAAGCGGAGGTTCGAAGAGGGGGCTAGCCGTAGCAGCGTCTTTGAACTTCAAGTTGCTGACACCACAGACGGCGAGAAGCAGCCGCAGCTAATTATCAAAGGGGCACTGGACAGAGAGCAGCGCGACACCTATGAGCTGACTCTGCGCGTTAGAGATGGGGGCGACCCCCCACGCTCCTCACAAGCCATTCTTAGGGTCATGATTACAGATGTGAATGATAACAACCCACGCTTTGAGAAGAGCATTTATGAGGCAGATCTGCCAGAAAACAGTTCCCCAGGTGCCCCCATACTCCAGCTAAAAGCGGGCGACACTGATGTTGGTGTGAATGGACAGATTGAGTATGTTTTCGGAGCAGCCACAGAGTCAGTGCGACGACTGCTGCGGCTAGATGAGAGCACTGGCTGGCTCAGTGTTTTGCACCGAATTGACCGAGAAGATGTGAGTCAGCTTCGCTTCACTGTCATGGCACGTGACCGCGGTCAGCCTCCTAAGACTGACAAGGCGACAGTGATCATCAATATCAAAGACGAAAATGACAACGTCCCCAATATCGACATCCGAAAAATTGGACGCATATTTCTCAAAGACGGAGTGGCTAATGTGGCGGAGGATGTGATTGTCGATACACCCATCGCTCTAGTCCAAGTGTCAGACCGAGATAAAGGACCGAATGGTATAGTGACGTGCACCGTAGTGGGCGATGTTCCATTTCAGCTTAAACCTGCTAGTGAGGTTGAGGGTGAGATGAATAAAAAGAAGTACTTTCTCCATACGTCAGCACCACTTGATTATGAAGCAGTGCAGGAGTATAATGTGGTCATTGTTGCTGTTGACTCTGGGAGCCCTAGTCTCTCTAGTAACAATTCATTAATAGTGAAAGTGGGGGACATGAATGACAATCCACCAGTTTTTAGCAAAAGCACAGTGGAAGTTTCATTTCCTGAAAACAATGCTCCCGGTGAGCGTGTCGTCAAAGTCGTGGCTTTAGATGCAGACAGCGGCAAAAATGCAGAAATCTCTTACTCCCTTGACTCCTCTGTGAATGGAATATTTTCCATTGATGCAGACACCGGTGACATTCGTGTCAACACCATACTTGACAGGGAGCAGATGGAACGATATGAGTTCAAAGTTATCGCCAAAGACAAAGGCATGCCTGTTCTGCAGGGCTCAGCCACTGTGGTAGTCCTGGTGGCAGATAAAAATGACAACGAGCCAAAGTTCATGCAGGATGTGTTCACTTTCTATATTCAGGAAAACCTGCAACCCAACAGCCCCGTTGGCATGATAACAGTCATGGATGCCGACAAAGGACAAAATGCAGAAACAAGTCTATACATTGAGGAAGAAGAGGACATTTTCTCTATTGACAACAACACAGGTACCATCTTCTCAAACATGGCATTTGACCGTGAGCAAAAAACCACATATTCATTCCGTGTCAAAGCTGTTGATGGAGGCGATCCGCCCCGGTCTGCTACAGCCACGGTGTCTCTCTCTGTAGTGGATGTAAATGATAATCCTCCCACCGTTACTTTTCCAATGAATAACTCATACACACTGCTTCCTCCTTCTAGTAATATAAGGACGGTGGTCAGGACTGTCTCGGCTACTGATACCGACACAGGGGTTAATGCTAACCTCAGCTACAGAATAGTTGGTGGCAATCCATTTAAGTTGTTTGAAATCGATGCGTGGACTGGTGTAATCTCATTAGTTGGCAAACTAGAGCAAAAACACTTCGGCCTTCATCGCCTGGTTGTGCAAGTGAATGACAGTGGGGTTCCGTCGCAAAGCACCACCACACTGGTCCACATCTACGTCAATGAAACGCTCTCTAACTCCACTATTGTAGAGGCACAAGTTGCCAAAAGTCTTGGTACACCACTCAATGCTGACATTGCAGGAGACCCCAATTATGACTTGGGAAAGCAACGGCTGAGCATTGCCATAGGGGTTGTGTCAGGCATCATGACGGTCATTCTTATCATCCTGGTGGTCGTCATGGCCCGCTATTGCCGCCCCAAGAACAAGAACGGCTATGAGGCTGGAAAGAAAGATCATGAGGACTTCTTCACACCTCAGCAACATGATAAAGGCAAGAAACCTAAGAAGGACAAGAATAAGAAAAAGTCTAAACAGCCTTTATATAGCAGCATCGTCACCGTAGAGGCATCCAAGCCAAATGGCCAGCGCTACGATGGCGTTAATGAAAAACTGTCAGACAGTCCGGGAATGGGCCGCTATCGGTCCGTCAACGGTGGCCCCGGAAGCCCAGATCTTGCCCGCCATTACAAATCCAGCTCACCATTACCGACCGTTCAGCTGCACCCTCAGTCGCCCACGGCGGGGAAAAAGCACCAGGCTGTTCAGGACCTGCCGCCGGCCAACACATTTGTCGGCACTGGAGATAACATATCCATCGGATCAGACCACTGTTCTGAGTACAGTAGCCAAACCATCAACAAGTACAACAAACAGGTAAGAACCATATCTTTTATCATTTTCAATCTATGATACCAATCACATGTTTTATATCTGAATCTTCAAGCTTTTACCCGAGTGTCTATAAACACCAACACTATTCAGCCTGTAATACTATCATGCTGGATATATGTATTTTTAGCCGATGCTTCTGTTTCCCTGTATCGACCTGCTTCGCCTCATAGTGCCATTTAGATGTAATGCTAAAAGCGACATGAAGGCATTCTTCAGTCAGGGATATCATTTCCGCTGGGCCACCTGGGGTGCCGAGGCCACGCTGTGGACACATTGGCACATCTTTTAGTGTAGTTGTAGGGCAGATGCGGGTGTCAGCGTTGATGACCTTTGTCTGTGTGTGTGCGTCAGAAGAACGAATGGGATCACATATGGCTCTGGTTCACAGTTATTCCGTCTCAGCAGTAGGCTTGCGGCTGGAGCACGACCCAACCTTTTTTATCAAAACATGGTTAGTGCTTTCTCTCCCTTGTAGGGGGGCTTGATAGAGGAGGGGTGAGTGAGATGAAGTAGAAGGAGAAAAGATTGAAAAAGGTGGAATGTTAGTTGTGGTGTCATGTTTAAACGTGCTTATCCGAACAGACTGGGAACATCTGGGCGGGAGGTCACAGTTAACATTCCTGTGCATTTGTGTGTCTGGGCAAATTCAGTGACCTAGCAGTGAAATCTGCTCACTCTCTCTCTTTCTTATCTCACATTCTCTAATCGTTATTTTTAGCCGATACCTCTTGTGCTCTCCGTGTCATTTATGCCATTATTTAAAGCATAACATGCCCTTTGTTGCAGCAGCCATAAAATGGCTTTGTAAATTCTAAGGCACATGTGTGAAATAATCAATTTATATCATTATTGTTCCCTGTCCTGTAGAGCGCTCCACTGCTAGGTGAGGTTAATTCAAAATGAAGTCAGCCCTTTCATTGTCCAGATTTGCCAGGAAAATAACACTTGCCCTGTCGTTTCATGTGTTTTCTAAGGTGGTTAATGCATTATTGATTCCTATCTAACATGCTGTATGTAGTGTCCTCCCTTGCATTCCAGAAAAAAAAATGCCCCTTCTTAACTCAAGCCACAAGATAGCTTCTCTCTCTTACACACTCTCACTCTTTTAATAGGATTTTCTTCTTTACATATCTTCCCTGATTCATGCGTTTTAATTTTTTCCCCCATTTAGAATCACATACTCTCCATTTTAATGTCTGCTTCTAATATTCCCACTGGTTTCTCTTTCCTCATTATGTTTTTTTATATTCTTTCTCACAAATTGTGGCTCCTTGCACAGTTTCCCTTTTTGTTCTTTTGTCAACTCTGTCCTGGATTTCTTTCATCTCTCCCTTTCCTCCTACCCTCTTGAACAGCCCTCTGATATGCTGTGTTTAGGCGTCTGCACTTCTCCACGAAAGGAGTACTGTTGCCTATGTTTCTTTCGGACATCTCATGCATATTTAAGCAGAGCCTCCATTTGCTGCCCCGGCACATGTATTGTGTGTCCAAGTACTCCACTTAGATCATTATTTATTTGCTTTTTATTTGAAAGCTGCGATGCTTTGTACGATCCGTCCATTTGTTTGTCCATTTAAATGCAGCAGACATTCACAGGGTGCTGAGCAAAAGAGTTCTACCCTATTACCAGTTTGCAATTACAGCGTCCTTGGCAAGAAGCAAGATCAAGTCCAGCGTCATTACGTACATCTCTGCTGACAATTTAAGAGGGGCTCTTTAGATGTTTTATTGAGTGTTATCAGGAGTAGCCAACATGCCCTCGCAAAATCCCATTAAGATAGCATAATAGTCTATATCAAATACTTTATAAAGAGAAGTCATTAGAATTTCATTTTTGAGCCTAATATATTCCCAGCTTGGTTTTGTTAAAAGAACAACTTTTATGATGACCTTCTCACCCCCACCCCCACCCCCTCCACTTTTTTAAATAATTTTTCAACTGTATTTACCTTCCTTTCCAAGTATTCCTTCCCGTATTTACCTTCATTTGCCTCTGTCACACATCATGAAGGGAAAATGTGCCAGGCACACTCATAATGGACTCAAACCACTAATTCTTGATGAATCACTTATTTGATGAGTGTCATAATGCTGTAAGACTTAAGTACAGCTGTGATAGGGCTGCATGGTTAAGCACAAAAACCATAATTGGCGATTGTTTCCCTTATGTAATTATGATTATTAATGTTGCTTAATATAATTTACATAGTTTTTTTTTTTCTGTGATGACCCCGGGCATGTCATATTCTTTGTGTAGATTACAAATCCAAACTCGTCCAAGGAGTACGCTGTTTAAAAGCAGTAACATTGCCAAACACAATGTGTCTTTGGTCAATAGTATAATTTTTTTGTCAAAAATAGCAAACACTGAATGGATTAAAATGTTGCATCATGCTTCTTGTTCACAGTCAGAAGACGCCAAAATGTTGCTATGGTTATCACTATGTCAGTCATCCGTTTTTCATCAGTGACTCACACACTGAACTATAATTTAGCATATTCACTCCTGCATTTAAATGCATCTTCCACTCTCGAAATCTTGCAGTGTGTACATGGCCATTAGTTTGCTGCATGAAAAATACAACTTCATTCAAATTGTGAATAGTACAGTAAAGTGAGGAAAGAACACTTTTCAAGCTGTCAATCACTTCAGTTTTGTCCTCTAGTGAAAACTACCATTACAGTCAATGAAGCTGACTACTACACTCTACACTATGTAGATCATGTTTGATAATGAAAGAATTTGCCAAAGCATAAAACTGAATCAGTGAGCTCGCGCTGAACAAAAACTGCGTTTTGAGTGGATTTATTCTACGCAATAACTTGCAACACACCGATTGGTTATTCCATTCATGTCCTCAACTCTGCAACATGCGTTGGAATTATTGTTCTGAATAATTGTGCAGCCCTATTGTCTGATATATTTAATATAACTGTATTACATATAGCTGTTTTGTAAAACTTTTAGCAACTTTTGTAAACACTTTTAGCAAGTTATTCAGGATAAGGGCATGTTATGGTCAAGTTAAGTCAGATACTTAGTAATTTTAGGTAGCATTTAACTTTCTGTTGGATGGTAAAATTAGATAAATACGAAATAGTGACACTACTGATTCAGAACAGGTCACATGACCTCATCATTCTCTGGACTAGATGCACACGCATGTGTAGCTTTTAAATTAATGATGGGGAACATACAGTGGTATTAATAATGATGTCTTGTAACAGACTTGAAATACCTAGTTTTCTGGACAAGATTAATTTTCTCTTCACAGTACAATTCCCTCTGGTGAAGTCATCCATGAAACTACCTGTGTTTTTCTCCTTGTGAAAAGGCCCAGCTCTTTTTGATCGTGTTTGATTTCAGTTCTTGTGCTCTGACATCTGAGATGCTCTCTCTTTTCCCCTTCCTCTCTCCTTTTTCTTTAGAGTGGAGGAAAGGGTAAAAGAGACAGGAACTAGAAAGAGGGCCCTGTTAACAGGCTAGAGAAAGGTCTCTACTGTTCTCTCTCTCTCTCTCTCTTTCTCTCTCTCTCTGTGTGTGTGTTTGTGAGTGTTGAGAGGGATCGAGTGCAGTGGCCTCATAAATGTGTGGTCTGGTTTCATGTTACCTACATCCCCCTAATCTCCTTACACACAGAAACTCATGCACACACACACACACACACAGACAGACACACATGCACACCATCTTCTGTCTTGATAGCAGAAACTACACCGCGCCGGTCGCCCCAGACAGGTAACCGGACAACACAAGTGTTTCCATGTCCCGTTGTACATGCGACATTCAAGCTGTCGTTAATTTAACCTAATGCAGGTGGGAGACGCCACCTTTCTTCTAGCCAGAAAGGTAATATATCAAGGTGTTTCACAGTGATCAACACTTCATGATTTCTCCGCCATTCTCTAAAAACCAGGGCTGTAACCACCATAGACATTGAGGGGGACAAGTCCCTTCCAACAATTAGAAATGGTCAGATTGCCCCCCCCCCCCCCCCCTTATATTTGAAGTTCTTGCAATTCATTACGCAGCACTCTGTATGATGTTGTTGGGATGACAAAAAGGTTTAAAAGTTGCATTTTTAGTCTGGTCTGCCTCAGTGGTCTAACAGCGCTCATTAATGTCAAAATTATTAAGATGGCCAATCAAATCAAAGTAGGTGGAGTTTACCGTTCACAGAAGCCGAGCGTGAATTCCAGTGCAAAGCGTCAATTTAACATTGAAAGAAAGTGAGGTAAGCGAAACATTTAATACATGTGAACTGTTTTGTGATAGAAGTTAAATGACCCACAGTAACATCCAGTGATGCAAACTACTCAACTTTTTGTCTCAAATATGGCTTTTGAATTGAAAATATTAATTTATGTGATTCATGTCATTCCTAACTGAGTGTGAAGACACAAGAAACGTTTCACGTTTTGGACATTTTAGGCATACAAATAAAAGTACATATGTGCATATTTTAATGCAAATTAATACAAATATTATTTGCAAATAGTTCGAAATGATTATTTACCTACTAGATTTAGACCTAGAATTTCCTTCACTGTTCTGTTTCTATAGGCTTTATAAACAAAAAAAAGGTCAAGACATGGCTACGGCTTTGCCAAAAACGTATCTGGTTATTTGGCCTTAGTAAGACAGCGGCTGGTTTATGGCTTTCTTGCATTATATAGCACAGTCTGAACATAGATAATGTCTCCGATGGGATAGGAGAGTGTTTTATTTTTCTTTCTCTCCTTACTGTCTGCAACTTTTACAGAGTTTAGCTTTATGATTCAGCGATCTATAGACACAGAGGTGACGGTTTAAAGGTTCATGGTTAAACCAACAAACACAGATAGAGTATTTAATCATTCCCCATGATTCTCTAGATCAGAGGCAACAGAATAAATACATTCGAACAGAGTGTCAATCACAGATCTTGGCCTATTTTGTACAAATAGAGCTGGGGTTATAACAGCCTCTTTATTTTGAGTCAAGATCAACATTTGAATCAAGTATCTGCCAATCACTGGCAGTTTTTTTTAGGAGTGCGCAAAATGGCTTGTCCTAATCCATCTCCATATTTAGTCTTTTCTGAGGATATTGCTTATATTTGTTTTTGAGGTCAGTGTGGCATGTCTGTTGTGGTTTCAGCCTTTACGATGCTTTCCATCTTGCATTTGTTTTACATACATATGTCTGACGGACCAAAGCATCTCTCATTTTGGACACGTGCAAGCAATACAAAAACACGGCCATGCAAATGCCAATCACTTCTGCAGCAAATTTATTTGTGTGCTTTTGCAATTCACCTTGTATTGCTGTTGGCAAAACATCTGAGCAAACCACATAAGCTTATTTTCATTACATACAAGGTGCTTTTATGAGTTAAAAAAATGCAGGAGAGCGTGTACATGCATATGACCTTTAAATAATAAATACTTGATCTTCTAGTAAATTAACTTTAAATATTCAATTATAATTCTTTGCATTTATTTTCAAAAATGTTTGCCAAGTAACCTCAGAGTTGAGAATTAGCCTTCAATCAATGAAGCAATCAAGCTGCATTTACAAGCAGCCGTATATATTCTATTCATCACAATACAGAAGCGTAAAATTAACTACACGGCATCATCGTCACGTCACATTAAATAACACGCCATGCGATGACACAGAATTGCTGGGTAATGGAGACCCAGGACAGAATTAGATCAGCTGCAGGCTTGATTGCTGTGTTATTAGGGAGAGCTTGTCAGCTCAACGCCAGCATTGAATGGCCAACGCTGACCAAATCTGTCACAGGTACAGATGCGACTCAAGACAGCGCACTTCCATTGGGAGAGAAAGACAGGGACTTTTGAAATGTATGCCTATGCAAATTATACTTTGCAAATTACCATATATGCATGTAATTAATACTTTTTTTTCACAACTGGATCCTTAAACAAAAGCTAAACGTCACAGATCATTTTGGAGAAGAGAGGCCAACTCTTCATTTGCATGCACAGGTCAACGTTTCATTTGTGCTTCCACTGCCCAGTCCAGTCACGGGCGTATGTAAAACAGTAAATGTAAATGACCTGTGAAACTTAAACCAGAAATATGAAAGCTGTTTTTGATACAGCACAGAGCCAAGTTAACAGAGAAAACAGTTCAAATTACAGTTGCATTTTTTTAGTTTAGTCTTCTTCTTTTTGGAGCACAGTTGTAGTGATTTCACTTGACCTTTTAGAAGTAGTACTGCGATGTCTCTTTGATTTCTTTTTTCCTCCTTCTGTTACTGTAAGTAATCTATCCTTTCAGCTGCCCGTTGACAACATGATGTAGCTCGAGCGTGCCTGCAGTCTCTCTCATTCTCTTTCATTCTTCGCCTCTCTTTATTTTTCTCAGTCCCTCTGTCGCCTTCCTCCTCTCTTTATTCTCTATTATATTCTCTCTCATAGTCTCTTGTTCCTCAATCTTCATGTGAATAGTCTTGATTGAAGCTATGTAGATGCACTTGTAACATTTATCATGCTAAAATGATGAAAGTGACAGTTGCGGGCAGAATAGAAGCGATGGGGCCGAAGCTGAGGGAAAAATTGAGATCATTTCTTGATTGGTTGCTGCTGTGCTGATTGTAAGTGCCGGTGTCATCGCCATGTGTGCTTAACCCCCATCTGTACGTCAATTCTGACATTGTCCAAACTCACAGGGTGCACTGGATTACAACTCGCACACACACACCACATTTTGCCTGCTTGTGTGCCTGTCAGTATAAGGATTTATCAAAGCAATAAGCCATGAGAGGCTGTGAATTGCAGTGATTTTTTTACCACAGTTAAGTAGTGGGTTTTAGGCAGAATCCGAAGCAGAAAGCCCCTTAAGCATGGTAAAATCACTGTAATGCACATCCTCAAATGGCTCATTGCTTTCATTAAAAAGTGAGAACAACTGAAAAACAAATAGAAAACAGTTAACTATTTATTTAGGCTATTGACAGTTACCAAGCAACACAGCAACATGGTGCAATAATATACAATTCAAATGAATTGTGTTCACAGGTGTGTGTATATTTCAGCATATTCTTTAGAACTGGATTTATATGTTTTATAAGTCAATTATGGGTCTGAAATGCAAGCTCACCTCTATTTCCCTTCTGGCCATTTTCAGTTCAGAGGAAGTGAATGGTGTGACTCTGCGCGCGCATCTGTCGTTTTGTGTATATTTGTGTTTTTTTTTTTTTTTCACAGCCCCTGCCCTGTCTGTGTTTAAATGGCACTTGTAAGAAAACGCAAAACCACTTAGCGTTGTTGTATACTAACACAGGGGAATAGTTCACTGTCAACACAAATAATACAAATAGGGATCAGATGGTTGAAAATGGGTCTTTTACTTGTTTTAGTAGTGCCATGTTCATATTCATGGCCTGTTGCGGTTTGTGGTGCATCTTGGCACATTTGCAACCCTTTTTACTCAAAGGGTACCTATTATGGCCCTTTTTGACAAGATGTAATATAAATCTCTGGTGTCCCCAGAATGTGTCTGTGAAATTTAAGCTCAAAACCCCATAGGTCATTTATTATAGCTTGCCTAATTTGTCTCTATTTGGGTGTGAGCAAAAACACGCCATTTTCCTGTGGGTCTCTTTAAATTCAAATGAGCTGCTGCTCCCCGCCCCCTTTCCAGAAGAGGGAATGGCCTTTACAGCTCGTGCCGATCCTATGGCAGCAATAACAAATAAGGAGAAGCAATACGCCTGACAATGTGAATACAGGTGTTCACTGTTCAGCTGAAGCCTGCAGCACTCCTCTCAGAAACTGAAGCCTCCGCGCCTCGATTGCCCCCCGGTGGTTGGTCCCAGTATAGCTCCTAAACCCCACCCCTCCATGTATTACAATGGACGCGAGACAAACGAAACAATCAAATTACACTTCAAATAATTGTTTCCTAAAGATGGTTTCTGTCATTTTAGGCAGTTTTTATGATGATGATTTCGTTTTAAGTGTTAGTTTTTAGTAAGTTTTGTTTTAGTTAGTTATTTGATGCTATAAAAACTGGGGGTGTGACGTCATGATTGACAGCTGAGATTGATGGCTTCTCTGAGTGAAGTTGTCACTGAGGCACTAACTGACTTTTTTCTGGATTTTCGGGAGGAGATTGGAGCTTTAGCTTTCATTTCTACATTTCCATAACTGTTTATTTCACACCATCACAATGAATTGTTCTGCATCTGTGAGAGTGTGGGCGGGCTTTTGATAATCGCGCCTCTACTTCTTGCTCTCTACTGCGCAACTCCGGTCCTGAGATCGATACTGCGCAGACTCAGTCCTAAATCTGCGCAAGATGTCAGCGCCGCGTGCGGCCTCCGAAAGCTTCAACTCTCGTCAGCGGAAGCCAATGAAGTCGCGTCGTCCATATTTTTTTACGGACTATGGTTCAGCCCTATATGGATGAACGGGCAAAGTCAGGCAGACTTTGAGAATGATAGTTGTGTACCAACACTATGCAGCTCTGGTGAGTCTGTCCAGCAGCTAACATCCCTTATGCTACTGATATGTGTCGAAGTGCTGGTCTGTGCAAAAAAACATTCAACTTTTTGTCTTTTATCTATACAGAAAACCTACACAGTATTTAAAAAGACAATCACCTTACTGCATAGTCCATAATAAACATGCAGTTATGAATAGACAATAAGCGTTTTCGGTTTTAAAATGTAAATGACGACATAACATTAGTGGTAACTTTAGCCACATAAATTGCTAACAAGGCGATTTTCAATCATTTACAAAACATAAAGTGTGATACTTACGTCTTCAGGGTGTGAAGCTGGATCACGAACAGTTGGTACTTCTCAGTCCTTGAGTAACAACTTTTGAGCTAAACCTGGTTTGTATTGACCCTCGTTCACAAATCAGTCTGGTGTAAAATGATTAGCGCATACATGAACGATTTTAGGTAACTTGAGGGGCACATTCCTATCATAAACAAAACTAATCCACTGCGTCTTCAGTGGCTCAGTTCCCGGAAATAAAATAATAGTCTTTTGCGCTTACGTCCAGCAATAACACACCTGGCTTTCTTAGTACGAAACTGAGACATTTATCTTATCACTACAGCTGCTCCAGCGCATAGAAAATGGCGGACTGTGTACAGCTCACTGGAGGGCAGGGTCTATGCTAATAGGGCAGAGTCCTTCAGCGATTGTGGGCGGGGCCTAGGCATTTTGTGACATCACAAAAGGTAGAATCTGCAAACGGCTTGTTCTGAGACACTGATTATGATTTATGGGGATTAAAAAAGAGGAGTGGATGGATTTTTACCATTATAGTATGGTTGTGTACACACACTGCTGACACACATTTATGTTCAAACTCCATGTAATAGTGAATTTGCATAATAGGCCCCCTTTAAGCAATGTGATGTATTTCCAATGGGCGGATTTATCAGGATTGTGAAAAGTGATCTTTATATGACAGGTGGTTGGAGTAGATTGGCTGAAGAGGGATTTGTGACATCAGGGGTTTGTCACTAAAAGATCAGGAACATTCATTTAGTTTGTGTTTCTTTGTGTGTGTCTGTGTGAGATAGATAGATAAAAACATCAAAGTCTTCAGGCGAATCAAGCCAAGTGTTTGTGTTTGAACATGTGCCTGTTGAGCAAGTCTCAAGTCCGTTGAGAAACTCAAATGAAATTGGCATACTAGTCCTTCATGAAAGAGAAAGGATACACAATAAAAAAGTGTAATTTCTAGGTGACACTGCAACGTACTCTCTCGTCATGTCGCTGTCGTCCAATCAAAATGTGCTCTGGCTGAATGGATGGATGTTTATGGGCTAAAATAATACACATCAAGGATGACTGCCAACTTCATTCCGCAATGAAATATCTGCGTGTGTTGACATCTTAAAACGGGTAATATCATTTTCCAAATCCAGATGGTTTTAAGAGACGTAACCCATATCTGTCACCACAGGCACAAAATCAGCTGCGTATACCTACATGCACGCACACGATTCGTCTCCAGCCGTTTATTTGTCTTTTTAACATTTGCTCTTCTCCAGTGTAAAGCACACGAGCGTGAGGGCCTGAAATATTAAGTGAGTTGTGATCTCTTGACTGCATAAGTGGAGATTAAACACTGGGGCCAGTATAAATAATGCACAAAGTCTTACATATTTGTGTAAAGGAGACGGCTCCTCATCACCGAGACCTCATTGGTATGGAGAAGAGATGCAGCTGAAGTCAAATGGATTCAAACGGAATGAAATAAGATGTGGAAAGGACTGACGGGAATCTACCAGTCGTCCATTTCTTTTGCCACAGTGTCATTCCACAAGCCGCAAAAAGAGATTACTACTCTGTGTGTGTGTGTCCAGACTGTTCCCAAATGAGATTATGTGTGTGTGTGTTAGACAGGAGAGGGAAGGTTCAGCGGCCATCCATCAAGTTGTTGGAAAGCTGTGTGGCATTGCATCTCAGGAGCAAGAGCAAGGCCAAGGTGCTCTGTATGTGTGTACTCGTGTTCGTGCCTTCTTGTGCGAGAGAGAGAAAATGCGCTGCAACAGGGGCCTCTACGGTTCAGCCATTCCATCACAAGAACACTGTCACTTAGCTACATGCGAGGAAAGGTGTCTGCTCGCGTGTGTGTGTGTGTGTGATTTTCTATAGATCTCAGAAAATAAGAAAGCTGCTGACACAGAAACCGTAAGAAATAAGAAAACTGAAATTGTCTTGGTGGCTATGAATATCAAAGAAAATGTTTGTTGTCTTTGTGTTTTTTAGTAGCGTGCCTGCGTTTTTAATGCTATTTTTTACATTCCTATCACAAAACATAATCGCAGAACGCTCGCAAGCTGCAAAAATATTCATTATCTCATGCCACCTCACCCGGCTAGCCAGGAAGCGTTATATCGATGAGAGGCCACCAAAGAGAGACCAGGCTATTAGTGCTGGCCAATAAATCTTGTCAGTGCACGGAATGCAGGGCGGCCTTTGAAAAATGAAGGTCACGCTCAGGAGTTTATGAGAGGCTGTTATAAAATCAGCTGAATTATGGAGTCCCCTGGGCCTTTTCAGTCATGTTAATTTCAGACGTCGTGATCTGGTGTCCTCCCTTGCTTGCCATAGTATGGAATGAGACGGGTGATTAGGTGAATTATATTGTGATTTAAGGTGGGTTATGCCATGAAAGTGTGCTTGTTCACTTTGTGAATAATGATCGGGGTGTCAAAGTTTAAATGTGTGTGTGTGTGTGTGTGTGTGTGTGTGTGTGTGTGTGTGTGTTATATCAAATGTGTCAAATTTGTCACTGTTTGGACTGTCAAGAAGATTGAAATACGAAAAATATAAAATAAAATAAAATGATAAAGTGATATAAAAAGGCATTAACAGAACATGTTTTAAAGTGTGGCGCCACCAACTGGCTGCTTAGACCATAAATATACATTATTGCACTGTCCATTCTCCTAACCTAATTAATATTCATGAGGAAGTCATTCTGTATAGTAGTACTGGTAAATTCAATTTCTAAAGAGATACTGTATGTCTCAAGCATAAAGATCTTCTGGATGTAAATCAGACACAAATTAAGATCCAATATAATACTAGCTTTTGTTCAAGTATTTTTGCATTTTACTGTTTTTAATAATGTAAACACATATAATTTTCATTTCCAACATGTATTGATCTGAGCATTTCTGTATTTATAATCTCTAATTTACCAATAAATTATGATTATAAATAAAATGTACAAACTGTTTAAATAGTTAATTGTCAATATTGATTGGAATAATTCAAAGTTTAATGCAATCTTGGCACAGTTCCCCGCAGAATCATTACATTTGCTCAATTACAGTGAACAAATGAACATGTCATATTTAATGTACTTCATCCTTACACCTGTCAGAGCACGCTTACTCAAGTGTGCAGCGTGCTTTGGCATGTTAGATGCAAGTTGTGCACTCTCGTTTACACAAATTAATTTTGTCTGTGTTTCTCTGAAGATGTTGTTGATTTATAGATAGACTTTGGATCAAACATCAAACATTTTTACGTTTCTTAAGCTCACCAAGACTGCATGTATTTGACCTAAAAACAGGTATATTGCAAAACAGATTCCAATTTAACATTTCTATTGTAATATACATTTAAATGTAATGTATTCATGTGACAACAAAGCTGAATGTTCAGCATCATTACTCCAGTATTTAGAGTCACTTGATCCTTTAGAAATCATTATAATATGCTGATTTGGTGCCCAATAAATATTTCCTATTATTATCCCAGTTGAAAACAGTTGTGCTGCTCAATAGTTTAGTGTTAACCCTGATATTTCTTTTCAGGATTAACATAAGTATGTGGTTAGTAAGTCATTACCTGGAATGTATTTTGAAAAGCTCAGCTGACTGAGTTGATGCAAGCAAAACAAAAACCGGTCCCCCTGGTTCTAATGCCCCTGAACAGAGACACAGAGAAACATGGGAGAGGCAGGCAAACTCCTCTCTAATAAAGTCTTTTATGGGCAGAAAACAATTCCTCTGCAAGGATTGGGTCTATGGCCATTTAATTTTCACCAGCTAGATTTATAGAGTCTACCTGAGCTCTCCACAGAGATACTATCCTGAATTAAAACCTGGAAAAGAGAACTGAGATATTAAGAGTGAAAGAGATCGTTCTATCTTTCCTCTTCCCAGTCCTCCCATATTTTCTCAAAGCAGCTCCTGTAATCACTAGGTTGTGTATGTCCGGTCATTCAACCCCTGTGATCTCAAATTTCCAGACCGACTCAACAGCAGCAGCCCTGCCAATATAATAACAGGTCCGAAGTGCCCGTGTCTTGAGTTCCCCTTATATTTTACTGAGGGACATGGGGAAATAATCAAAGCTTCCTCTAAAACTCGTCTCCAATCCATTTACTCCAGAGGTGGGGGTCACAGCAACACTTGGACACTAAAGCCCATTGAAAATTACAGGCTAGGCCTTGGACGGTGGGAATGCCTGGAGGGGAAAAGACAAGACCTCGGCTTCACATATGCTGGAGAATGTCATCCCACCCTCGGCTCATGTTTGGTATCGGCCTATTAGCCAGTTGCTAAATGAAATCCGTCACGCACAACAACAACAAAATCCATCAGAATAACACGTACATTAAAAACATTCAGCCATATTGGCACAAGAAAGCAAGATTCGTTAATTCCCAGAAGAAACTGAAACCGAGCAATTCATTTTTAATCAGCAATTATTAAATTCCTTTTATATGTATTACAGAGCTATAAAAAAAGTAAATTAGGACTATTAAAAGAAAGGTACATGATTTATATTATAAAATAGGGGCTACCATACAGTACTCTCCAACTACACGCACATTTTATAATAGATGACATTGTAATGGGCTATTCCCAAAAAACCTCCTGCTAGTTATTAAACCCGTAGTCCTTCTGCACTAGTATGGAGAACACTTAAAAAGAATTGGAGCCGTTTTAAGAGAGCTCAATGCAGACCCTCATTTTCATGCGTCACATGGTGTGTGTGTGTGAGGAGAGATTATGAGCCCATGCTGCTACACAAGGGGAACACCTCATACCTTCAGCGTGTACCTGAAAGATTTGCAGTCTGCTGTTTTATTATTCTCCAGAATCCTTTTGAAAGACTCTTCTCTCTCTTCGTTCCTTTCCCTGTTGAACTAAGGACATCCACCATCAGCAACCCTTTTTTGTGTCAAGTGCCCAGTTATCTACTCTTGCATGAATTTGGTTTGGTAAGAAAGGCTTTAGACTTACGTATGTATGTATGCAAATTAAGAATATATTGGTTTTTAAACACCCTCTGGTTTCTATAGTAATGGGATGTCTCTATTCCAGAATGTATGCGACCCTCCCGAAAGACCACCAACAGTGTTACATTGAGAGAGAGTTGATACAAGAAAAGTATATAAAGAAACTACTAGGGAAATCAGCCTGCAAAGATCATTATTGAGGCAAACATTTTCCAATAAGAATCAATTTGTTAAAATTAGTTAATTTTATATGCAGGGGTGCACATGTTTTTCATTCTGGTTCTCATGAGAGCACCTGGAGACTCGGTTTGGTGCTCACACTGCACATAGTGTGACCTATTAAATATAACTATTAAATATATATATATATATATATATATATATATATATATATATATATATATATACAAATATATATATATATATATATATATAATAATAGCATTATTGCACTTTATTAAGTTATTTAAATAAAATAATAAACAAAATAACAAATAAAGTGTGATAACACTATTATATTTTAAATAAAAGAATGAGTATTGAATAAAAATATAATTATGTTAGAGTACACTTAAAAATACAATGCTGATTTTATATTTTTATTTTTTTACTTTTTAACATTTTAAAACCTAAAATCAACAAGCTTTTATTTTGGCGGGTTGTCAGGAAGTAAGTATATGCACTGCCAAGTGAAGCGCGTCAGTGAATGTCAAAGCTTTGCATTTTGCTCTGAAAGATTTATCATGCATTCAGTTCAAATCGAAATCTTATACAGTATTACAGTTAGTCGATCTAAAGCGGTGCTTGATTAGTTAACACTGCAATTAAGTTCAAATGTTAACAATAGTTAATTCATTATGTAACCTGAACTTACAACAAAACAGCAACTTTTACACCCTTTACCTAGGATTATGTCTACATATGTCTACATTACAATGTCCAACATTGTCCTTTTGCAGTGTGAGAAAATCATGTTCGTTTTGTTCTCCACCTGCCCTCAGCAGCAGTGGCCAAAGTCATGGGAGGGCCAGTGGCTGATGCTTGTGACAAATCTTTTCAGTGTCCCACACAGTGTGTTTTCTATTTAAGAGGCCCTCCTCAGGAGTGCTTTTCAAGACTACTGATAATTTGTGTCTTTTGCTTTGGAGATCACTCAATTCAGAGGATTCAATTAGCCGTGAGCGAGGGGTACGCTAGCTTTTACAACACCGCACATAACTCAGCAAAGCACTTGCAGAACTGGCTAGCATTGTAGCTTTTGGCACACAACACCAACTTTGCTAGCCAGCATTGTTTTTCTTTCTTTTACATTGTTATCTCAGAGAGACAGAACAAGAGAGAAGAGAAAGAGAGTTTCAAGGGCTATACATCTCAAAGGTGTCCTGGATATGCTTCAAACGTAGCATTAAACAAGCCTGTGAAACATGAAATACTGACTATATTCTTATACCCTGACCACCGTTATTGATTGTAATGAAAATTTGTGGCTTCGAAGGGGCCTCGCTACCAAAGCATTAAATGACTCTAAATTATGTTTTATTAACATAGTTCAGGATGAGCACGTTCAGATAATCTACCCAATAAGCATGAGAGGAGGCTTATATAGAGAGCCGACTTACCTCTGTCCCACGACAGTTTTCCACCATCCCTCCTCCACGCCAACTCCTCACTCTCGATTATTCCTATCCCAGCCAGGGGGATGGGGGAGGGGTGCTCTGGCTATAATAGTTAAAACTTTGATGCTACAAATCTGAATCTATAAATCGTTTTTTTTCTCTCTTTAGTAAATAACCAATCCGTACATCCATCTATCAGAAATAGTATAAAGAGGAGAAGATGGACCATTTCTAGAAAATAAAAGGAGAAAAATTCACAATGGCGGCTGTAGAAACTTGTATGTACTAGACCAACTATTTATTTAGTTATTAGTTATTAGTTAGTTAGTTAGTTAGTTAGTTAGTTAGTTAGTTAGTTAGTTAGTTAGTTAGTTAGTTAGTTAGTCAGTCAGTCGGTCGGTCGGTCGGCTTCAGAACCACACTGCAAAAAAAGTGCTTTTGTATTTTTGTCTTTTTTTTCCGAACATTCTTAAATCAAGATACATTTACTCAAAGTAAAATGACTTAAGGTATTGTTTTCTGAAAAATAAACAAATAATCAAAATTACAACAAAAAATATCTGCCGATATCTTTCATTTTGCTTCTCAAGTAAATGTGAATCGTGTTTAGATATTTGTACTGAAAGACGACAGAAATACAGAGTAAGAAAATATTTAATTTTGCATTTTTTTTTTAGTTAATAATTATGTATATATTTTGAGTCTGATTTTATTTGGGATTTGGGTAACACTTTACTATAAGGTTTCATTAAGTTAACATTAGTTAACCACGTTAGTTAACATTAACTAATACTGAAATGCACTTCTACAGCATTTATTTAGGTTGTATTTCTTAACAGTAGTTAATGCACTGTTAAATAACATGAACGATCAATGAACGACTGTAATTTTGTTAACTAAGATTAACAAAGATTAATAAATACTGTAACAAATGTATTGCTCATTGTTAGTTAATGCATTAACTAATGTTAACAAATGAGACCTTATTGTAAAGTGTTACAGAGATTTGAAATATGTTATTAAAATTAGATTTTGGTCTTTCTCCATTCAAGAACATAAAATCGCACATGCATCTCTTTACATTGAAAAACAAGTCAGTAAAATTAGGGCACAGTGTTGAATATGAAGGAATTTTCTGTATTGTTTTTTTTACAGGTGTTTTACCTGTATTATGCATTGCATTTTGTTGTGTTTCAGGGTTAATGGAAATATCCTTAAAAATTACTGGATAATATCCTGAAAATTACTAGTACATTTTCCGTTTTTTTTTTTTTTTTACAGTGTAGACAGAAAATAGCTGCCCGCGGACTTACCAAAATGGCTGCCAAGCGGACTGAATTTCCTTAAAATTTGGAAGTTAGTTAGGTGAACATGATATTAGGTAAACATGATATTGTTTAGCTCTCAGTTGGCTCTTGGGTAAATAAAAGTTCAAGCAGATATAAGTTATGCGTGTTTGTTTCGGTGATTTGGTGTAGTTCATTGAAATATTTATCCTGACATCAAGTATGTGTATATGTATGTTTCTAGACCCATTAAACAGACTTTTGTGAAGCAATGGGTATGAAAGCAGGCGAAAAGCATTGGATATCTATAATTGCACTCTCTTCCCCGTACATAAACATACACACATACTCACAAACACGCTGTGTGCCTGTAAACACTTAGACTAATGGGAGGCCTTTTCTTGTCTGTAAAAATCTGTCGATGCAACTGTTGAACACAAACACCCTCCATATGCTTCAATCAAGTGTGTATTGTTAAAAAAAAACATCTCTTCTCAAATTTTTCTCTCTCTTTTTTGTCTTTCCTTTGAGCCAAGGCTTTCCCTTGTTTCTTTCTCTCTTCTGTCAAAAAGTTTGGTGAATGTGCTGAAGTTTGGTTAGTGGATATAGATGGAGCCGGAGGGAGATGAAGGCAGGGGAAAAGAATGAATCTGAACACAAGCACTGTGGGTTTGGAAAGACAAGGCAAAACAAGACGACTGAAGGGCAGTTCGTTGGTGCTGTTTTCAGGGTCTGGATCTGAACTGCTGCTGCTCATGCAAATGGAAAAAGACAGAGAATAGAGGCTATTTACTATAGGGTTTTTACAAGCTGTTTATACTCTACAGAAATTAAAACTTTTTAACTTCAAATGTTTTGTTACATAATGTGCTTGAAAATGACTATACAATGCTTGATGGGCTTGTTATTTTGCACTTTAGGCTTATTTTAAGCAGAAAGTATATATATTCTGCAAGTAAAGTAAATATGTCTTAAATTACTGCGTTGTGACCAAACAGCAACCTTCCGGTCTCTCGCGGAAGTGACATAAACTGCAATTCATCGACTGGCCGCTAGATACTGGCTCCAAAATCGAGTAAATTCCATAAATCCCCCATGTTAAAATGCCCAAATTTGCAGCATAAAAAAACATGTTACAGCCTGGTAAATTGGTTTGGGTCAATATAGCTAATTTTGCCCTTCATGACAACTGTGAGGGGGTGATTTTTTTTATTTTTTATAACATCTGTTTAAATTATATAAAGGCTTAAAGTTCTACATAATTAAGGGTGTGGCAACTTGGTGACAGGTGGATCGCCGATGCGGTCACTACTAGCCATTTGTCTGCTCTCTGTTAGTCCACCCACGTTCCACCTCTTTGCCCATTTTCTATTATCTGGGAGTGACGTGTAGTGAAGCGCTGCCAAGATTGCGACGGCCGGCTCTGCATACTTTTGGGATTCTAAAATGCTCTTCAGAAACCTACGGGTAATCACCGAACTTTTGGAGACATTTAAAATTGTGCAAAACTATCCTGCTCCTTTTTGAGGCAGCACATATACTAACATTGGTTGTACAGAAAAAAATCAGTCTGGAACGTAGTCAGATCTTGGTGCTTGAAGTTTCAAACTGGAGTCTGGATTTAGGTGAGGAGCTCTATCCGGGTCACGGCACCAAAACTGTTGTGAACTTCTTTTGTTCCTTGAAGCAGAAAGCAATAACAATGTTTAATTTGATATTTGCCGATAATGACGCTCTTCTATAGGTTATGTTCTTCATGAAGTAGCGGCGCCGTGCAACCAGGTAGAGTCAGCGTAGCTCTTAGCGCCATCTGTTGGTGAAAATAATAACTACACAATTCCTCCTTTAACCAGCAAGCTGCTTTATGTTGATCAGGCTTTCTGCAATGCATTTGTGGGTTGTTTTGAACAAGCTGTAAAACAAAGCTGTGGTTTATTTCTAGGGGCAGCTCCAGTCGGGGACAGAACACCAAAAACCGGGACTGTCCCCCGGAAAATGGGGACATCTGGTCACCTTGATTTACTAGGGCTGTCAATTTAACACGTTAAAGGCCCATTGACACCAAGAACACTAACTATAGAAATAATGACGATAACTATATTTGTGTCCACTTTAACACACAATAACTTTCTGTTTATTATAAGTGAGCACTGCAGTTATTTTGCTCTTTTGCTTTAAATGCTTGAGCTATTTAAAGCAGGATGGATTCATATTGGCTGATTGTTAATGTTTTTGTTGCTCATCAGCTAGAAAAAAAAAAAATGATATGAAATGATATCCTTTATTGCTATAGTTATCATCCTTGGTGTGAACGGGCCTTAATTTACTATGATTAATTGTTAAAAATAATGTGATATGTACATAGACCAAAACCAAACAAACAACAACATTTAAGTACAGGAACTCTACGTTCAAGTTGACTCAACTGAGTGTATGTGTGTGCGATTCTGGGCAAATCTGCATGAGGCATCACATGTCGAGACAGACCATGTTATTCACTGCAATCTCATGTCAACAGCAATAGCAGCATCAACCAAAATAACACTGACAACGGCATGCAACAACCGTGAATGCGTATGTGCGAGCATGTGTGTGTCTCCGTGTCTGTCTTAGGCAGATGTACTAAAAGAACTGACAGATCTGAAAAATAGGCAAACAGGAGCTGCTGGGAGCTTCCTCAAGGCCTTTGCGTTTTCAGTCCAGGTGTGAATACAAGAGGTAGAAGTGTGAAAATAAATAAATAAATACAAATGTGAAAGATATGTTCCAACTCTTAGATATCAGCCTTCCTCATTCTTTATCAGCATCTCTCTATTTCTTTCTTTCTTTGACTCAGTCTGGGCTTGTTGGAAGTTTAATTCAACTTTAGTCCAATGCGATTTTAATAAAGGAAGTCAATATAGGCCGCATGCCAATGTATACATAATAAAAACATAATAGGGGTAACTTTAGATCCCTTTCAGTCGGTCACATTCAACGTTACGTCGACGTCACAGATGTATTGGGGCGTAACGTCTCCGTTCCCTCCTTCAGGGAACGTATTCATGTGATATAATTCTATTTATATTGTAAAACAAGACTTACATTTCAGGAAAATGTTTCTAGTCTACATTGGATTCTTATATAGGGGAGAGCGGGGCACAACCTAACGCTTTTTGACTTTCTCAGTTTGTGTAAATTCACTTGTGGTTCAGAGTATTTATTTTTTTCCCACATTAATTTCACACATCTAGTACAATTATGTGGTTTAGATTCATTAATATAGGGTATACTTTTTTCTTCATTTCTCCCAAAAGAATGGAAGTGAAAAGTGACAACGTGGGCACATTGTAACATGTGAGGGGCATATTGCAACATGAGCATATGACAGCTTAAAATGTAATCTGATCTAACTTTTTCATATAAAATAATGCCATTTTTTTAATAATAAAGAGGCACAACACTTTTCCGTAATTTGAATACGGAAGGCGATTGGGCCGAAGCTAGATAATTGACTTTATAAAGTTTTAAAAATTGATATTTTTCTTACACAAACGCATCAATTTGCTTCAGAAGGCCTTTATTAACCCCCCACCCCCTGAGCTGTGTGGAGCACGTTATATGACGATGGCCATTATAAAGACTTTTTGAAAATATAACTGGATTTTATTCGTCTGAAAGAAGAATGTCATATACACCAAGGATAAAGTAAATCATGGGCTAATTTTCATTTTTGGGTGAACTAACCCTTTAAGTAAGAGATTAACTTTTTCTATGGTTACATAAATGTTCAGTGATATCTTCCAAAGATTTTTTAATTTTGCCGCAAATTTTTTCTCTATTTGGTGTTGATATGGCAACTAATAAATGCACTAAGTTTCGCCATGCTGGCATGTGTGGAAAGTTTTAAACCATGTGTGTTACAACTAGCCCCGTGTTAGGTTGTGCCCTGCTCACCCATACATTAAGTGTTCCATCAATGCACTTTTTTGACCATTTATATATACTATTTTTATACAATTATTCGTTATGCATTAGATCACCTTACCTTAGCCAACCTATAGCAAATAGTCAATCATTTAGTGTCTCGGTACAGGTTTCAGCCAGTTCGTTTAGCCTGCAACATAATCTGTTCACATTCCCTCTATCTGTTTGTAAATGCCTGTGTTTGTGTCTCAGTCCATGTCCTTTCCCTTCCATCCATAAATAGTTAAATTAGATGGCTTATCCCATTAAACAAACCCTTTGGGGAGAACTCATCTCAGTCATAGAGTGCAGTAAAAACACAGTTAAGCTTGTAGGAAGTACTTTTTAAGAAGACATATCACTAATGATATCACTGTTTCCCCCCCTAGACGGAGATTGAGAAATGGAAATGCAAATGGTAACTTTTGCTCTCCAAAGGAATTTTAGGAGGAATATCTGAGACAAAGTTGATACTTAAAGGTCCCATGGCATGACATTTTCATTTTATGAGGTTTTTCAACATTAATATGAGTTCCCCTAGCCTGAATATTGTCCCCAAGTGGATAGAAATGTTGATCGGTGTAAAACCGAGTTGTGGCTGTCTTTCTCTGCCTTTGAGAAAATGACAGGCCAGACTAGCCAATCCTGAAGTCTCCTGGTTTGACGTCCAAGCAGGCACGGTTTCCTCCCTTTCCTCCGCCCAGAGAATCTGGCACGCCCATGCAAACGCTCGTCGAGAGATCATTGCATCATTGCTTGTGAACGAGTGAACGCTGGCAGTTTCTCAGTGTTTGGATGTACAAATGAAAACAGAAGTCTTTTTTCAGTTCCTTCTGATCTGTGATCAGTGATTTCTGATGTGTAGCTAATTATTTATTATTCGTGCACACAATGCGGCTTCTCTCTCTCCAGACAGAACGGTGTTTTCGTGTTTTATATCTTGTGAGTCAGTGTTTTTGTACGTCCTCGTCGCGTCTATCGGTTCTAAAATGTGCATACAGTCATGAGTTTCTGCTCAACATCAGCAGAGATAAACCTCACACACGCCGAAGCTCGGCCTTCAACATCCCCGACCCACAGTACTGCATCTGGCCCACAGCGGAGGCACCAAACGCGGCGTGAGATTAAGCAGAAGGGGGGTAAGCTTGAGCATATCCGGGCTAGCCAGCCTAGCCCCACAATAAACTGGATTACATCCGATTACTGCTGTTGTGTCTTTGTTTGCGCTGTGTACTCAACGCGCGTCACTGACGCTTTTATTTTATTTTAAAAATAATGCTATTATCAACACTTACTTTTAACTCGTTCATCTCGACAGCTGTAATGGTACTTTGCATGTGTTACAAAGTTGGTAGAATAATGATGAAGAGACGGACTCGGTGTGACTGTTTATTCAGAACTCTCAGATACAAACACAATAAACTCGCGCTGACTGACAGCGCTCTCATAACTCAGTAGTTACTATAAATAACTTTGTTAGCAATCGCTGAGCTCAGTCTCTGATACATTAGTGATGTCCGGTTCGCGAACGATCTTTCTTTTGAACCAGTTCTTTTTAGTGAACCGAATCAGTTCACCAAATCGGACTGAATCGTTCTAAACGGTTCGCGTCTCCAGTCAGCGCTGATCCATAATTTACTAAAGTTACTAACTTTCTGACATGAGTGACAGCCCCTCCGACTAGAAATAGACTAATAACCTAAAGTATATGCTGTAACTAAAACAGTTCAGACATGCTGAGAACTGATGTGAAGTGAACTCAGGTCCATCCGTCTCCCTGGCAGACTCGTGCCTGCTCGTGCCTCGTTAAACCACGCCCCCTCCGCTCATATAAAATGCAAAGATGTCAGCCAATCACAACAGTGGGTGTTTTTACTGAAGTCTCACAGCAGACACGCCTCTTGAAGCAGGGCATTCAGCCACAGGGCAAACAGCATTATAGAAAAAATGCCTTTTATTTCTAAATTATGACATTTTATGATGTAAAAGTCATACTAACAATATAAGTACAGCTCAGGAAACATTATAAAATAATAGAAAAATGCCATGCCATGGGACCTTTAAGTGTAATTCTCCTGAACTACTATGAGAGAAACCTTTGAGTAACATTGTCCTCAGGGTCTAAGCAGTTAATATAGTGTCTTTGTACTAAACAAATATCAAATCAAGGTTGACATATAAGCAGAGACGGAGCGAGAGAGGCCAGACGCATATTTTCAGTCATGGATTTTTAATGTTGACTCGGCTCTTTCTTAATTAAAACTCATGCATCGGAATATACTTCAGAGCCGTATTAGTGAGACTGTTCATAATGCATAATCTCCCGTGAAGTGTCTCCGAGATGTTTTGAGAGCAGCAGGGTTTTGAGCAGAGCTCTCTTTGAAAGCAAAGCAGATAACTAGCAGAGCAAGGCCTGCTGGGGTTGCATAAGTGTCCCTTGGACCTTAGGGAGATTACGATTTTCAGTGTGTGTGTGTGTTCGTCGGGGGGGTTTGATCATGGCAAATGTGACTTCTGAAACTTAGAGGGGAATAATGACCCTGGGAGAATGTGTAAAATTGTGCTAAAAATTCATCTAAAAGATACATGGCTGCTAATGAGACAAACCCACACACAGATATATGGCATATGTACCATACACAAAAAGCCTGCTGTCAAAAAAACCCCTTAAGCCTATCACACGATCGCACACACGTGCTCATCTTCAAATTAATTAGTGGCAGGTGAAAAATGAGTGAGCTGTTTCTATCCTGAGCCCGATATCTCCCAGAAGACTTGCCATCGGGTCTATATCTGGCTGCTAGGTCGCTGGTTCGGCCCTGCTAGAATGAACAGAGCCCCCGAGAGTCCTGTGAAACTGGCCTCCAGATGGATATATGTACATTTCCATTTAGGCTCGGCCCAATTCCCCTCTCCTCCTCTCTCAATCTCTCACATAAAAAGTCTGACGAGGGCGAGGTAAATGACAGTGACATTTGCTCGGAATCCCTGGTGTTTCTGCTTTGTTGTCTTTCCACCCCGCACTCTTTATAGCCCATTTTTCATTTTTTTTAACTTCCATCTTGGGCTGATTTAAGCACTTTTTCCACTTCTCCCTGTCCTTTCTTTCGATTTCACTCCACTCTGTATATTTTTTTTCCTATACCCCCTCTTTGTTTTCTCTCCATGCTCTTCTTTAATTCCCCGTTGAGTAGGAGGCAAGGTGCGTGTTGTGTACCAAGTGCTATAAAGGGGGGCTAATATTATCCAGAACGGAAATTTTCCTCAAATGGTTCTCCCTTGTGCTTTCAACCTCTCACAAATGCACATCCCCTACTAGTTTATGTATATAGTGTATGTGTTAGGGTATCTCTGTGTATGATTTAAAACATTGATTTCTGTGGCAGTGTCGAGGGAAATTCCTTGCTTTCATATATACATATTTATATTCAGAACAGAGAGTGAGGTTATGTGTTGGCTTTCTGAGAGTATTTGTAAATGTGTAGATTTAATTCAATATATGTATGACTAATTGAGGTCAAGATAGAGTGAGTACAATGTAATAAAATTGTCTATGCTCTAAATTTGCGAATATGGGAAGTTAGATATATTAAAGCGAGGTCTGAGATCACTAATGAAAATGCTTATTTTTGTCCTCCGTTTGCTTTTATGGCAACAGCACTTGAGCTGCATAACCTCCAAAGATCCAAAGATCATCTTGTCAAGTGAATGTAAATCACAAATTTGCTTACACATTTACAATTGAAAATTCCTGTGACAGCACAGCTGAATTTTCAGCAGCCACTACTCCAATCTTTAGTGTAACATGATCGTTCAGAAATCTTCTAATATGCTTATTTGATGTTTAAGTAATATTTCTCAATATCAATGTTGAAAACAGTAGTACTTAATCATTTTTGTGAAAACCATGACACATATTTGTCCGATTTTGATGAATGGAATGTTTAGAACATTAATTTGATTAGATTTTTTCTCTCTTTTTTTTTGGCATTATAAATGTCTTTATTGTCACGTTTGGTGTCCAAAGTTATTTTTTCCTGCTGTTTTCAAATGGTTATATTTTTAATTATTTTAATAATGTGTTACTCATTGTCATGGATCACAAGATGTTGCAGGCCATAACAATACAAGATTTTTTCTATAAAAAGTGTCTTATATAGCTGAAAATCATGATATCATCATGTATCATTGTGTAATCAAACAAACCTAATCCTACAACATTAAATTATTTAAAAAATAACCTTTATCTTATAAAAATGTTTGTCCGTAAATCTTTTGTCAATTCTTTTACCGCACCATACTTTACCTTTAAATTGGTGGAATTACTTCCCACAACTAAGATACAGGAAATTATGTCACTTACCCTCACTGATAATATCTGATGCACTGAAAGGTATTTGTGCTCTCTCTGAGAAAATATTTCAATCTAAAAAGTTCTTACACCGTGTTATTTTTTTTTTTACGTCAAAATTGTTATCAAAAGAAACGTCTCGGTTACGTATGGTAACCCACCTTCCCTGAAGGAGGGAACGGAGACGTACGTTGGACGTACCGACGAATTGGGATCACTTCAGGGAGCCCCTATCAGCTTCGAGATATAGAGAACAGGCCAATGGGCCATTGGCGTGCGAGATTTGCATCTCGCGCTCCGCCCCGCGGGTATAATCAGGAAGCGAGAGCGAATGCACACTATTTTTCACTGAGGAGCCGAACTTAGTGGCTCAACCTGCAGTGATGGTACAGCAACTGTGGCGACGGGACGTACGTCTCCGTTCCTTCCTTCAGGGAACGTGGGTTACCATACGTAACCGAGACGTTCCCATTCAGTCGGTCACGTTCGACGTACATCGGACGTACCGATGAATTGGGATCCCTTATGGAAAACGCCATAGTTACTACCACTTCCAGCGCCCAGCGATGAGCCCCTCAGACCCCGATCTGATGCGGAAGGCGTGCCTGTGAAGGCCGCTGCGGAAGCCACATCATGCCCAGAGGGAGTTACCATGTGGAGAATACACGTATGGGCTGGCCGTGGGCAGCACAACATACGGAAGTCCCAGGGGTGGCCCCGGCCAATTAGTGGAGGGGGACAACACGTACCTGGGACGGCAGAGGAGACTCTGCCGAGGGAAAGACACGGGCTCGCCGTAGGGAGCCGTACCGTGGAAGAATACACATATGGGACCGCCGTGGGGGTCACTACATATGGAACCCAGCCTAACACAAGTTCCACCAATGCATACGAGTGTTAGACCTGGCGTCGAACGCTCCGCCACGTCCGACTGCCGTGGGTTGCGGAGGACTCAACAGGGTTCGCCGATCCGGGGAACTCGACTGGAGCAGAATAAGCGCACGCATCCGTCTACCATAGGGGAGGGAATGGCGCAGCAAGCCGACACTAGAACAGGCATTTCGGTGTTACTGACTATGGGAAGTGAGCACACAGGAAGATACCGGCTCTACACGGAGGCTATAGAATCTAGCGAACATGTTAGGTGTCGCCCAGCCCGCAGCTCTACAAATATCTGTCAGCGAGGCGCCACGAGCCAGCGCCCAGGAAGAGCCAACACCCCTAGTGGAGTGGGCTCTTAACCCGAGCGGGCAGGGCACGTCTTGGGACTCATAAGCCAAGACGATGGCATCCACTATCCAGTGGGCCATCCTCTGCTTGGAGACAGCCTTTCCCTTCCACTGTCCTCCGTAACAGACGAAGAGCTGCTCTGAGGTCCTGAAGCTTTGCGTTCTGTCCACGTAAGTCCGGAGAGCACGGACGGGACAGACAAAAGCTAGGGCTGGGTCTGCCTCCTCCGAAGGCAGCGCTTGCAGGCTCACCACTTGGTCCCGGAAGGGAGTAGTGGGAACCTTGGGCACATATCCAGGCCGGGGTCTCATGATCACATGAGAGTTACCGGGCCCGAATTCCAGGCACGATTCGTCAACCGAAAATGCCTGCAGGTCCCCTACCCTCTTGATGGAGGCCAACGCAGTCAGGAGTATTGTCTTTAACGACAGAATTTTCAACTCAGCTGACTGCAGAGGCTCAAAGGGTTGTCTCTGTAGTGCAGTTAGCACCAGAGTTAAGTCCCAAGAGGGTATGGAGGGAGGACGAGGCGGATTTAACCTCAATGCAAATGCAAATCTCGCACGCCAATGGCCCATTGGCCTGTTCTCTATATCTCGAAGCTGATAGGGGCTCCCTGAAGTGATCCCAATTGGTCGGTACGTCCGACGTACGTCGAACGTGACCGACTGAATGGGGACAGATTTTTTCACTCATCACACAGTGAGTTGTTTAAAAGTATTGTAATCATGATTTCATTAATGCCATGTGCTCTTAGCATTCATGCTAGCAAGTGCAGTTTTTGGCTAAAAAATGGTCAATTCTGTTACCAAGGTAGAATAACAATGTTGACAGTTTGTAACAGAATTGACAGTAACAGAGTTGACAAACAATGAGAAATTTGTTTTTTCATTAAAGTGTACACATAACAAACAAAAGAAACACACAAAAAATGTATGTGTACATTGGATTCTTATATAGGGGAGAGCGGGGCACAACCTTACGCTTTTTGACTTTCTCAGTTTGTGTAAATTCACTTGTGGTTCAGAGTATTTATTTTTTTCCCACATTAATTTCACACGTCTAGTACAATTATGTGGTTTAGATTCACTAATACAGGGTATACTTTTTTCTTCATTTCTCCCAAAAGAATGGAAGTGAAAAGTGTAAACTAGTTTCAACTTGACTTGGACCTCACCAGAGTGTGTTTACAGTATATGTGTTCCCTCACAACCCCTCATTCATTCCCCTGTGATATATACCAAGTTCTGTGAACTTTGTGTCCCAGAAGAGGTGCCCTCATAATGGCCAGTGGCTTATGGATTCCTGTTAATTGTCTGAACCACCCCTCATCATCAGAGCTCTCTTAATGACCACGGAGATCAATTTTTAAACAGCGGCCATCATATTTTACACACTTGAAAACAAACTGATGCGTTGATCTCAGAGGGACGCTTACATAAAACACCTGGCGGTCTCAACCTTCCCTCTCCACCCATCTCCCTCGACAGACGGATTTGCGTTTGCTTTCTTAGGCGTGTGGACAGACGTTTGCAAATCTCACGGGACATTGCATACAGGTATTTGATGATAGAGGCAATCCAAAAATATTACAGCACATGTTTAAAAAGTAACACGTCTTTGGAAGTGTTCTGCTTTCTTGTGTGGAGCGAAACTGCGGCACTCGTTCGGCCCATCCCTTTCACAGCGATTGTTATTTTTGGTTTCTGTGTGTTCTGAGATAACGCCAGATGTGTCAGCCCGTTTGATGCAGATGTGTGAACCGACTGTAAGCAATCTCCCTCCGCCACCACCCTCCCACTCTCACAGCAACTTTGTCCTCAGCATCTCATTTATTTGCTTCTCTTTCTTCCCCCTCTCTATTATTTTCTCTTCCCATAAGCTGCTTGTCAGATTTATCTGGAAGAAAGCGAGCATGCATCTGTTCGTTTTTCCTTTTCCAGATATAGAACACTTGTTAAACAAAATCGCGTAAAACCGGGTTCAGTTTGAGACCAGATGTGTGAACTTAGGCAAGATCTGACCCAAGCAAATCGCTATAAAAGGAGAGCAGGAAGAGACGGATGAGGGATGTGGTGCTCTCAGGCAGAAATTGAGAGATGGAAGAAATGATAAAAGACTGCCGGCCAGGGGAGCAGTCGCGTTCATCGGATAACCGCACATCTCCAGAATGCCAAATATACTTTTTTCCCCCATGCTTTTTTCACATCAGTTTCATTTCACACTCACTTTCTGCAGGTCGACATAATCAAAACCTCCTGGAATATGGCTCAAATTAGGAGACAAAACAACTTTACTGGTTTAGTTTTTTTGATGGATAAACAAAATACCATTTAGGGTAAACTGGCAATGTTGGCATTTGGGAATTTAATAGGGGAAAGTATTATTTTTGTTCTCCTTTTGTTATGGGTTGTTTAATATGCATTACATCAGCTTGGAAGATCACATTTTTTCTTGACACATCGCCTTGCGGTATGAAAGATTTTAATGTTTGTGTAGACAGTTTAAAGTGATGATATTATGTTTTTAAAGGCAGACCCAAATTAATTCCATATGGGAGAACAGGGTTGTTTTCCTTCCCCATTCATTTGGTTAACCTCTATTTGACCTATTTGTCTGAACCACAGATATTTGTGTATTTGTAACAATCTAAATTTATAAATCTGTGTGCAGGTCTTTATTTATTTGCATTTTGTGACTCTGCAAGGTCAACAGACCCCAAACAAAACGATTAATCTGCGCAAAATGAAAAATAAGGATGAGGCCGAGAACATTTTAAAAGATGTTCATACAAATACATAAATCCTCCCGCCTGCAGCTGAAATATCAGCACCTATTCTCGTCAAAGCAGGTCTGAAGTCTCAGCACCAATGAGGATGGAGAGTGCAGGCTTGTAGAAGAGCTCTAAATATTAATTCTTCTCATTCCTGTAGTAACTGCTTTCTCAGCATTTACTAATTACAGGCTTCAACCAGGGTCTGAAAAGACAATAAAAGTCTGAAACAAATGCATACAATGCAATCAAATAGCAATTCTAATGAATGTATTTCTAAATAAAAACAAAGCAAATTTTTACATTAATCCCCTTGGGGATTTATAGAAGCCATGGAATTAGAGTCAGGGCTTTTCCGTGATTTTGTAGATGAAAGGAAAGGTTTTTCTTTTATTTTTTTTTATTATTTTTTTTTTACTAGTAATGCAAACTAATTAAAAAAAATGAAAATAGTGAAGAAAATGAAAGAGTAGAGCTAAGTACAATATTAGTTCCTAGTTTGTGCATGCGTCATATAAGTATAGACTGTAAGTATAAATTATTTTTGAAGTACGACAGCCTTGACACAAGGTTACTTTCACATATCCGTGGCCCTGAAAACAAGTCAACGCACTCTAGACAACATCAGCTCTAATAGCCATCTACTTCTGATCTCAATAAATGCTTCACTTTTTTTCAAATTACATAATATATTATTCTGCTTTCAGTAACTCTCTGTAGTAACAATTTTGTGTTAGACCAATAACAGTGAAACAGCAGAGAGAAAGTCACAACTGCTTTCATGACACAAGAGAAAAAATTTATTACTCTTGACGTTAGCGTACAGGGTTTAAAATGAACTTTTTCCCTCACCGGCCAATTTGGCTGTTACATTTTTAAGTTACCGGTTACCGGTTAAGTTACCAGTTAACTTCTACTAGCAAAAAAAACTTGTCACAATGTCACAGCTTCGATGTTAAGAAGAACATCATATGCTTCACAATACAATAGAAATTAAAAAAGGGAAAGAGAAAGAAAGAAAACAACAGAAATGGTACATATTGGTGAAAAAGCATAGGTAATTTTTCTATGAAAATGTTAAATGAAGAACATCATATTGCAGTTGTTTTAATTGCTTTACTATTTTTAGATATTGATATCACATCTATGCTCATTTTAAAAATGTATTTTAGGTGGACAGATCAATACAGTACAAATGGACTGCATTTATATAGCGCTTTTAACAGACCAATGGCCATCCAAAGCGCTTTACACATTGCCTCACATTCACCCATTCACACACCGACGGCGGTGTCAGCCATGCAAGGCGCCATCCAGCTCGTCGGGAGCAGCTGGGGTTAGGTGTCTTGCTCATGGACACCTCGACACTTGGTCAGGTGGAACCGGGGATCGAACCACCAACCTTCCGGTTTGTAGACAACCTACATGAACCACTGCCGCCAAAGAACATTAAACATCACGTGGAACAAAACAAACCTGTGGTCTGCCGTGCCCAGGTTGCCAATGGTATTAAAACTAAATTATAACTAAATTAAAAATCTGCGCAGATTTGGTTTACACGAACTTCCCCAGCAGAGTGAGCGAACACAATATTGGCCAAATTGGCTATATTTGACAGCGTTACCCGCCACAGCTGATTTTTACCCGCATTTGGCGGGTGTTAATTTCAAAACCTGCTTATTCATATGAAAGACATACTCAGGGAGGTTGTGTGCTCTCTTTGTATTTTCAGTTAGTATTCCTAGGTTTTTCCATTTCCCACACATCCCACTCTGATCAGTGTTTGTGCAAAATTAAGTTTGATCATTTTCTTTCATAACCTTCAAAAAGTTGCTTTAGAAAACAACACGTAACATAGTGAGTCCATTTTGTTCTCCAAATCTGTTCCTGGCATGGTAAACTGTGTTTGGCTGACATCCTTTGCAATCCCTCTCAGTGTGGGAAAGCCATTTTTCTCTGTTTCTTTAACTCACACACCCACCTGTCCATTTGACCACAGAGGGCTTTATTAGAGTAATGTAGTGGTGGAAGAATTAAGCAGAGTATAACACATGCGTGTTTGTTTTTTCTTTTTTCTTTTCATTTTGACTGTTGAAGAATCTTAAATGTTAGTAACATGAATTAAATAGATATAGACTTTTAGAAAATAAAAAAACCTTTAGTGGTAAAAGAGCTTGTTACTGAGGCACTAACCTTAAAGGATTAGTTAACTTTCAAATAATATTGTGTTTATAATGTACTCACCCCCTTGTCATCCAAGATATTCAAAAAATGAAAATGAAGAAATTAAGATTTTTGATGAAAAGATTTCAGGATATTTCTCTATATAATGGAAGTCAATAGACCCCAAACGGTTCAAGGTCCAAATGAGAGGTTCAGTACAGCTTCAAAAGGCTTTAAACCACATCAAACGGTACCAGACGATCAATAAGGGTCTTATCTGGCGAAACGATCTGTCATTTTTTTTTTAAATAAATAAAGTTTAAGTTTTATTAGCACAAATGCTTGCCTTGCTCTGTTCAGAGATGCGCACTCGTGACGTCACGTAAAACGCAATTATGTTGAAAAGGTCACGCTATTAGTACCTTCAGAGTTGTAATAGGTACTACTGTGAACCTTCCGATGGTAAATATATGTCTTTGAGATACTAAAGGTGCACATTTAGCTTTTTTTATTGCTTGAGAAGCCATTTCACTCATATAGGAGAGATGTATGTATATACTGTATATATATATATATATTACAATAGGGAAGAAAAGCTTTCCTGTAGCTCAAACAGTAGAGCATGGCACTAGCAACTCCAAGGTCATGGGTTCAATTCCCAGGGAAAGCAAGAACGGACAAAAATGTGTACCTTGAATGAAATGTAAGTCACTTTGTATAAAAGCGTCTGCCAAATGGATAAATGTAAATGTAAAAGACTATGGCAACGTCCAGGTTTAATGCCGTTTTTTTTTTTGTTATTCTCCTAAATCGAATAATTTGCAGTCATTTAGAATTCCTTAAAGTATATGGTAAGGTTGTGTCCTGAGTTGGTTTGAAACCTGAAGAGAGCAAATTATAATAAAACCCAGAGGCTTAGCGTGGATAAATGACATGGAGGTGTCATGGGACTGTCCTACCTGTTTTAGCCCGCAGCTCATACACAGAGCTGGGCCTGATCTCTAATCTAGCCTGGGGATCGAATCTGGGCCTCCCTGGATGTTGATAGAGGGAAGAACAGATGCTTGCAGAGCCTGAGGCTCCTCCGTTCCCCTTTCTTTGATCAGTCTGTATAATGCTACCTGTTGTAGACAGGTAACATACTGGAACACACAAGCATATGGCACTGATGAATGAACAACACACACGTAGCAACCCCCTACACCCACCGTCCTCTACAAAAGAGTATCCTAAAAAAATTGTGTAAATACATAGTGGTCTTATCTAATGTCTAGCTTATTAGCAGAGCAAATTAACAACTTACTGAATGTTGCTTTCATATGCAAAAAACAAGGAAAGAAAGAAAAAAAGGTGGACAGCTCAGCACTGTTCTCCCTATGTTCTCTCTTTTAACTAGAAACTTTTATTATAATGCATTATTCAGTTAGGTGGGAAGGAAGTTTATGGTGATAGCCTTCTGAGGGAAAAATCCCACCATGTGGTCTGGAGCTGTGGCCCGGCTTTCTGCTGGTTAAACTTCAAAGGAAGAGCAAAAAATTCACACCAGGTTCTCTCGCTGAGAGGATTTATGTAAGCTGGAAAGAATAACAGAGAGGGGGATATTCTCTGTCCTGTGGCCTCAGATATGCATCCCAGAAAAATCTTTGTTCACATGGAGCTCTCAGCTCGGCTTGTTTGGCAGGTAACTGTCATTTACCAAGTGCTAGGGTGAAGTTCAGGTTTAGCATTAATAGATGGGATTAAAGACTGACAGTGACAGAGAACCCTGGAACAAAGCACGTGTAAGGTCCGCAAAGCTTCAGTCGTGTTGATGCTGCTGGAAATGTTGCTGAAATGTCACATGAGAACATTTTGTGTTAGCATTTAGAGCAGGCTGCCATATGCCACCTAGCCATGTGAAAAAGAAGTGTGCTTAATCGTACTGAATGTGCAATTGTTGTATACTTCTAATATAATTATAAGTACATAAAAAATATAATACTAATGAAATAATGACATAATCGTGACACTTTCAAGAAGTGCACTTTGTAATATTGTCAAATAAAAAGTTTTACTTAAATGCTACATATTAAATATTAATACTGTTATAATGTACATATTAAATATTAATAATGCTTTTCATGCTTTAAAGATGTACACTTTTTAATGTGTTGACTAACATACACATGTAAAGTTCTTGATAATTTGTTATTCAATATCACATTTAAAGTAAAACATATTTAAAATATACTTAAATGCAACATCATTATTACATATTTGTAATTGCAAAAATATATAGTTTCAATAGGAAAAAAAACTATTAAAATTTACAATTAACCATATTTCCAAGACAATATAAGTAATGAAATTACATATAAAATGTACTTAAATATGTCATAAAGCTCTCTACAGTGAAGCTATATTTACATTTAAAATAAATTTAAACTAAATGTTAATTGAATTGCAAGTAACATACATTCAAACGTCTGCAAATATTACATACAGTCAGAACTTAAGTATTCTTTGAACATATATCATTTCCATAATAAGTACTCTTTTTATGCTAAATTGTACTTATCTTTCACAAGGGTAGATTGTCATTGTAGTTTAATTATTATTTTGGCTTTATAGATTTGACTATATTTACTTCAGACACATTAGCATGTTGTGTTTTGTAAAAATATATAATGGAATCTTTTGTGCTATATTTATTTTCTCATCTTTTTCAGTATTTTTCTACATAGTTCTTCCTATATCCCTCCCCCATTTCTAAAACCCAGCGCCCAATGGTTTCATAATGTCTCCCGAACAAATTACAGTTAATTACAGTCATTCCCTCTATCTACCTCAGTTTGACATACACGGCTGGACTGCAATATTCCCCGCCAATCACGCGCACATACATACACTCACTAGATGGTAAACAGATGCACACATTAGCTGAAATTGTTCTCTCAAGAACACACAGACACAAAACTATCCATAAGAAAAATCCATAGAAAATGATAAAAGAAAAATGTATGTGCCTGGAACACTCGAGGCTTATCTGCAACCCACTCCAACATGCTTTTTGTGTGTCTTTTGGGAGTAGAATGTTAAAACAAAGAATTCCATCAGCGCTACACTTTATTCTCACTCCTCGATTTCTTAGGGATGTTAAGAAAGACTAAGAGTGAGGAGGTAACAGCTCCTATTGATACATCTGAAAAAGAACAAAATAAGCACACAAATATATACAGAGCATGTTTTAAACCTTCACCATGGAGACAGCAATCCATCTGTAAAATGGTGTTTTTGGAAATCACTAAATCTGCAAGTGCACATATCCATGAAAAATGGCTATATACGCTCATGCACACATAAAAAAAAAATGTCATAATGAAATGACAGTTTTTTTTTCTTTTAGTATTGATGTGGATTACATTGTGTGTGTAATTCTTTATGTTGCTTGTCTCTTTACAAAATTACAATAATAAACACAGAAGACTCTCATTTCCTTTTACCTCCAGTCCTTTGAAGTAAAATTGAAACGATGGAAGGGAAAACAAGCACAGTACATTTCTGCATATTAAATACACAATTGCGGGATTCTCTCACTCTCTTAACATTCAACGAATGATGAAACACATTGTATTTTATGTCCCATATCAAAGGCCTTCCATATCATATCAAAGTATTTCATATCAATAGCTTTGTTTAAAAAAAAAAAAATATATATATATATACATACATATATATATATAATGTATGATGCGCGAAAATATGACATATTAACAGATGGTACACTTTCAAAAGCAGAGTATTTGACATACACAACATTTCAAAATTGTACCTGAGTAAGCATTTATCGTTCACCTCTCTTGGGTTTATGGGATGAAATATTTATAGCATTATGAGATATTTCGTTTGGCAGTGGTTCAGAGATATGGTTGGCGGGACAGACGAAACTTCTTAAACTCGACCATGTTGCTAATGGAAGTTTAATTGTTAATGATGCGCTGAATCATCCACAAGGAATTCCATTGTTTGGACGCCGTGCGCTGTTTTTAAACAGATCTTGGAAGTGAGAAAGACTTATGTGGTAACGGCTGCCAAAGATTCCAACTCGAGCTGAAAGCTGACATCCTTTAGGGAGTGTGTGTCTGGGTTACAGATCACATATTTCGATAACGTCTCAGCGATGTGTAATGACTGCTGGAAACATTGTAGCCAACATCTACAGGTGTTTTAACAAGGAACATGTGGTTTAGAACGCTTCTTTAAACAACACGAACGTATTCAAGCCATTTATCAACGTCTGGAAACTTGGCGCCTGAATAGAAAACACACATGGAGCTGAACATCGAGATTGTTGCATTGTGAAAAGGTCACTGAAAAATAAGACAAATGATCAACTTTTGAAGTATCAATTACTTGATTAATATGTGTATAGCAAGTCTTCATGCAAAACCGCTCTCTCAGATTACTACTTTTGTTTATATAATTTGATTCTCTACGACCTTTCAGCTTCTTTCCCCTTTTTGCTTCATCTGTTCCTCGTGTCTCAAAGGCAAACTGACCCCTCAGTTCCTTTGCACCCCTGTTTGCGGCAAAGGTAAATCGAGGTCTCGCTTCATTCGCACAGATGCAAGGCGCACACTTTGATGTGGAGGCTTGGTCCGGGCTTTGATCCACCTCAGCTTGGCTTAAATTAAACTACCTGAGCGCCTCTGGCAGGACATAGAAGATGCTCGGGGCTAAAGCACAGGCTGGAGGAAAGACCTTGACCTGGAGACACACATCAGCCAGAACAGGGTGAATAACTCATACTTTGGACACTTGGGGCCAGAATGCATTTCATGAACATCCAGAATCCTCTTAGCTGGAGTGTAGAGATTGGTTGTTTTCTTTCTAGAATGTAAAAATGAGTGGAAATCTTGATAATTTCCCCATTTGCAAAGCTCCAGTATGCCTCAGTTCTTCTGATCCTCATTTCCCTCTTTTATCACCACTCAACTAAACTGTCGGCTCAGCGAAGGCCACTTGCAATTACCCGTCATAACAGAAAGCAACAACTCTCTTTCAGTGACTGATGTGGTTGAATGACGCAATGCAAGCATATTCACAGCTAATGATAAAAAGTCACGTTTAAGCTAAGAAAACATAAATGAGTGAAGATTCCTCCATTACCGCAGGATAATAAAACCTGTTTCCAGAGATAGGCGTATAAAACACTGCAAATGAGCGGTTGATCATTTTACACCTGCAAAAGAAATGCTAGCACTGTTCAGCATCATTTATCCTCGGCAATTTGGCGACATCTTAGCTGACAATTGAACACCTGCAAGGCAAACGGTGGCATTGCAATTTGTTTCTTAATACATCTTGAGTGTGTCGGCCAATGGAACACTAAAGTCAGTGATATCAAGCAGGAAAATCCATCATCCAGTTTTGAATGAGATGCAGCAGATATACTGACATTAGAATTTAAACATTCTAAATGATACCTGCAATGGCAATGGGAAACAGGATATGATGTCATGCTTTTTTATTTATTTATTTATTTATTTATTTATTTATTTATTTATTTATTTATTTATTTATTTATTTATTTATTTATTTAAAATAACTACTATTCAAAAGTTTGGGGTCGGGAAGATTTTTGTTATGTTTTTGAAAGAAGCCTCGTATGCTCACCAAGGCTGCATTCATGTGATCAAAAATACAGTAAAAACAGTAATATTTTGAAATATAATTTATTTTAAATTGAAATGTATTCTTGTGATGGCAAAGCTGATTTTTTAGCATCATAACTCCAGTATTCAGATTTGTTGCTCAGACATTTTGTTTTATTATTATCAATGTTGAAACGGTTATGGTGCATAGCATTATTATGGAAACCATGATACATTTTCTTCAGGATTTTATGATAAATACCAAGTTTAAAAGAACCAAATTTATTTGAAATACAATCGTTTGGTCAATTGAATGCATCCTTGTTGAATAAAAAAAATGTTTTAATAAAAAGTTGCGGTCACACTTTATATTAAGTGGCCTTAACTTCTATGTATTTGCATCAAAAAATAAGTACAATGTACTTATTGTGTTCATTTTGTATTGCAAAACACATTTGTTGATATTGAGGTGGGATACAGGTAAAGTTATGGACAGGTGTGGTGGTATTGGTAGGTTTAACCCCTTATCTGTCACCCCCTTTTTGAGAATAGTCATGAAAATGCACTATCCAAACTTAAAGGGCTGTAATTTATGAATGCTTTGGAATATAGACCAAAATTTGGTCTTGTTTTAAAGAAGAATCTCAAACGTGAAATCATTTCAAAATATGAAAGTATGAAAAATTTATGGAAGTTTAAATGCATTGTAAATTAAAAATACTGTAGTAAAATATTTTTATTTTATATAAAATATATTTTACAACAAACTTGAGACTCAGACCTTTCCGACGATATGTGTTTTGTCAAGATTAGAAAAGATTTTGATTATAAAGTAGTTAAAATACATTTTGTACTACAAAACATGACGCCGCCCACTAGGGGAGGAGCCCGCTAGAAGAAATTAGAGTACCGTTTGCATGGTAACGCAACGTCTAATTTCAAAACGGTTTTCACAGGATACATTTTGAGTTTGTAAGCTTTCAAATGATACCTAATTTATGATAATTACTAAAATATATGATACGAAAAAAAGCGACCAAAAAAAGAGTGCCAGGCGTCCCGCCAGCTGGATGGTCAACGGGGGTTGGGTGTAAGGGAAGTGTCAGCAGTGTAATTATACATGTAATTACAGAAATTAATTACAGATGTAATTAAATACAGGTATTTTTTTAATATATATATAAGTGAAATGTAAAAATATGTATGTACACAATAAGTGCATTGTATCAAATGATTAACTTAAGTGTTAGTACATATTAGTTAAGGCCACCTTATATCAAATGGGACCAAAGGAAAAAATCGAACTGACTCAAAATTTTGAACATTATTGTATTAAAAATATATTTAATAAATCCATTTACTTTACTAAAAATATATTTGGCACATAATAAGAATAATAATACATATTAAATTATACAATCTAGAATATCACTAAAGTTCTCTTTTTGGTTTGTGATGCTTAGACCTTCTTTGATCAAACTTCTTTTCTCTAAACAAATATGCAGGTCAGAGTATTTCCTCCACATTTGCATGGGTATGAATGGCAGTGAATGGAGCACAAAGTCTAGTATCTAGTAAGCCGTATGCACCTTTATACGCTATCTGTCAGTGTGCCACACCTGTGCTATTTTAGGACCAAATCCAAGTCTAACCTCAACTCAAATGAGCAAAGCAACCACAAGCACACCACAATGCCTGGCATACCACAGCATATCATCACAATGACTGTATCATGCATGTATGAACACCCTCGAGTATAGTCTCCCTCCCGCTCTTCTTCTCTTTCTTTTTTTAGTTCAGCCCTAAATATCATTAACAGTTCAGACACAATGACACTGTTTTATGGCAGTCTCTTGTTCAAAGGCCCTTTTGTTGTTATTGTCATCTTCTTCCTCTCTTTCACTTGTGCCTCTAATCTCTCTGATCCTCACTAAGAGTCAGGTAAGATCTTATGAGGTCATAAGTAGTGTGAGAAACAGAAGGTTTTCAACAGAAGTCCCCTAAGACTTTCCCCTTCAACGTTAGGTCGATGTTGTTGCAGTGAACTGATAAAACAGTGTGTGACATATGCATTTGGATGTGTGTGTTCTGATGACTAGTCTGTATGATCAAGATGAGGCAGTGAAGAAGAACTCAACAGACTCAATATCAAACTTATTTTTACTTCTTGAAATTTAAAAAGAAGAAGAAGACATTTCTGATGATTTGACCTATTTGGCAATGCTTGCACTGCCTGAACATGTCCTTGGTTTAAGCATATGGATATTTGGACCGAATTGAGACTTTGCAGGACAGGATTTTCAGGATAATCACATCTAATGTATAACATGCACTATGATTAACAGAGATTATGTTCAATATGGATGAGATAAAAGGAAGAAAAATCCCCCCCAAAAAACAATTAGAATAAATTTTAGCCAGTACATTTGTACTTATTAATTCCTTATTCATTATTTTACTTATTTATTCTTATTAATTTAGAAGCATATTTATGTTTCAAAAATATTCTTTCTCTCACTGGAAAAAAAAAAAAAATTTTGGGTAAAAAAAATATTACTGATCCCAAACTCCTGAACGCTAGTGCACGTCTGACCACACACACACACACACACACACACACACACACACACACACACACACACACACACACACACACACACACACACACACACACACACACACACACATGTAGTGTTTTCATCTTTTATGGGGACTTTCCATAGGCGTAAAAGGTTTTTATACCGTACATACCGTATATTCTATCCCCCTACACTGCCCCTGCCCCTAAACCTAACCCTCACAGGAGACATTCTGCAATTTTACATTTTCAAAAAACATCACTTAGTCTGATTTATAAGATGTTTTCCTCATGGGGACCTAAAAATGTCCCCACAAGGATGAGGATTTCGGATATTGCTATCTTTGTGGGGACATTTTGTCCCCATAACGTGATGATTACCAGTCCACACACACACACACACACACACACACACACACACACACACACACACAAGCAAGCTGTTTTCCTCATGGGGACCCCACAAGGACAATGTTTTTGGATATATTGCCATTTTTGTGGGGACATTTTGTCATAATGTAAGGTTTACCAGGACCACACACACACACACACACACACACACACACACACACACACTCACACACACACACACACACACACACACACACACACACACACACACACACACACACACACACACACACACACACACACACACACACACACACACACACACACACACACACACACACACACACACACACACACACACACACACACACACACACACACACACATTGTTTTATAGGGACTTTCCATAGACATAAAGCTATTTGTATTGTACAAACTGTATTCTATTCCTAAACATACCCATCACATAAACCTTTCTGCATTTGTACATAAGAATAATAATAATAATAATTTGTATGATTTATATTTTCATCAAGGGGACCCCAAACAAAGTCAAATAAAATCAAATGGTTATGCTGATATTGCCATTCTTGTGAGGGCACTTTGTCACCACAAAGTAGAATTTACCATGTACACACACACACTCACACACACACACACACACAGACATTAAACATGCTGAAACACACTCCTGTCATGTTACACTGAGTGTTTAGTTCAGTTTCTCTCTCCACAGCATTGTGATGAATCTAGTTTGGGTTCGACTTCCTCAGAAGGCGGGTTCAGGCAAGGGCTCTCATGACTATACATTTTATTTAAGCATCATCAGGCCATTAGTTGGGTGTGGTGCATTGTGAGCTATTAAAAATTAACATAGTTGAAAAAAATACTGTCCATAATAAATACTACTTTCCCATGTCTTGATGAAATATCACTTTGAAACTGAGTCTGATGACTTAAGGAGAAAGATGGAGAGAGAGAGAGAGAAAGAGGGAGAGAGAGCTCTGCAGCACAAAGCTCCAGTGTCTAGAGACTCCAGGCAAGCGTTTATGTGTGTGTTTCCAACTGTGTGTGTGTGTGTGCGTGCGCGTGTCTACAGCATACTGATGTGCCGAACGGAGCGCAGGATGAGGGAGGAGGAGAGAAAGAGAAAATGTGTTGCCCGGGGCAGTGTCTCTCCGTCTATTCTTCTGTGCTCGTGAAGAGAGGACACAGCATGTTATTTTTTAAATTCTTCATCAAATTATGAACAAGATTAACCTCTTCCTGTAAACCGAGAGGAGAGGTGGAGTTTCCAGTGTGCATGTGTGTGTATACCATGCGGGCTTGCGTGCCAACGTTAACTGGGTGTGAAATTATTTGCTGAAAAGACATTTATAAGCATATTTATGTTTTGAAGGAAACCATATTTCATCACAGGCTGGCTGAGGAAGTCGTAGTGTAGGGCTGAATGCTGAATGAACTCGTATCGATGTATGTGTGTGTGAACGCCGAAGAGGTTTTTTGTGGGGGTTTTTCACACTGCAGTGCCACACAAACCTTCTTCAAACTCTCACCAGCTCTTCTACATTATTCAGTTTTGTTCTTGTCCTCCCCCACTGTTACGGCCCCAAAAAAACAAAGATGGAAGAAGACTGAAGTAGATTTGCATTGAAGAATCAGAAAGCCTGATATATTTTTGCTTCATATTTCAAGCGTTTTATTGTGCTGCAGCTGTCTAGGGGATATAATAGCACGTCATTGATTCTTACTGTCTCCATCTCTCTGCATCTTTCTCTATATTGGAGCATCTATAGATAATCTTTACACAATCTGCACTATTCACTTGCGTTCTCCCTCAAGGTTTATGACTCAAATGGCAATGCTATTCAACTGTGCCCTGTAAGAAGTGTAAGCATTGAGCGCTTTTTCGGGGCTTATTTTTGGCCGTGTATGTGTAGTTTCTGCAGCCATTCTGCTACACAATTACACGTGCCACAATTTCCCCATACAATGTTTTCAAAATACAGAAAATTAATGTGATATTTATTGTTAAGGAGATAGAAAAAACAAGCTTATCTTCCTTAATCTGCGTATCAAGCTTCTGTTCCAAAGCTCGGCGATTGTTTTCGGATAAATTATGTCTTTTTCATCCGTTTATTTATTATATTTTTCTGTGTACAGTATAATCCATCTGACCCATATTAGATATCCAAATTTGATATGATTTAAATTTGATTTGATTTGTTGCAAAATAATCAAAAGGGAACAGATGAGCTTGACCAGATTGGCTTGATGGCGAATCATGTTCCTTGGAAATTCCTGAGCGGATTTGCGTTGGGTTTTAACCTTTATTTATGCTGCAATAAAAATGATAAAACAGAGGTAAATCAGAGTCTAACAATCAGCTGTGGAAAACATAGGTCAGAGAATGAAAATTATGAATACACCATTTGTATTGCGTAAATGCTCTCTTTATGAATAAAAGTGGGCGTAATTGGTAAACAGCAACTGAGAGTTGCAAGTCAAAATGGGACAATGTCAGATATTGAATAAATAAGACAATACTATTTATATTAAGTAAATGTCAGAATGTTTTCATCATGATATCACTATATATTTTAGCCTTTTTTTAGACGTTGTCATACTCAGATTCTAGTCAGAATAGTCTCCATTGGGCTGTGATTATGAGGCGTGTTTCAACCGAACCAGGAAAGAAAATGTCTCTGCACTCAATTGGATAGACCTACTATCAATCAGAGCAATGGAGTTAGTGACGTATGTTGAGCGACGCATAGTTGTCAACAGAACTCAACTCCACGCACACTGGAAGAAGTAGAAGAAGAAGATGAATGTAAACGATCTTTGCCGGTGTTGTAATTTAAGGATACACGGAGTACTTACCAACACTGTAACAATGACACCTTGAAATAAAGTGTAACCCACTTTATTTTACTGTGTCCTTGTTACGTCACATCACGTATACTGGCAATACCAGTAAAATAAGCAAAATATGTATAATTACAAGCAACTAACTCTAAACTCAACTAGGACCCTATAAATATTTGTTAATTAATATTACTCAGTACTTAATTGTGTAATTACAATGTAACAAGGAAAATAAAATGTAAGAGTTCAGTCTCGTAGATGCAGTAATCATTAATATGACTTTTGTCTGTCTGAATACTCAATTCTGATTGGCTGGAAGGTGTGCAATACAATTATTTAATGCACAGGTCGTTTTTCTAAGTCAGTTAAATTACCGTAATGCGCTGTTTTCATTGAAGCACACACACACTTAGGCCTACGTCACTCGCACACAGAGTGGAGATCGCACTGCACACACACACAAACATTCAGGAGCACAGAAACATATCAACGCCGCCCCGTGACTTTTAGTCGTAAAATATCTAAGCTACTGGATCACTACCTTATATTTCTCCGAAACGATGGGGTTACATCGCTATTTAAAGTGCACATCTTCGTTGTTAATTAAGAGAGGCGCTGCAAAGATACAGGTAAGAATCGCTCTCTCTCGCTCTCTCGATAATTAATTCAAATAAATGCTATAATTCATTCATTCAAATAAATGTAATCTTACGCACTACTTTATCTCTATGTCTGATTCAAAGCAATGCTAGATCTCAATTTTGCCCTTCCCTTCCAATTGCTTGTATTATTCTAGCTTCTTTAATTAATTGGTTGTTGAAAAGAAAATGCTTTATTTGAAGTGCTAAACCTCACATACATGTTTTTATTTCTAAAAATACCTAAATCTATTGGAAATTTACTCATTTGGTAACTATGGTAACGGAAGAGGACTGTTGGTAACTGGGATTTGTTTTCCCCTAAGCTAAACTACGCCCCCAGTATAATGCATTGCCGACTGTCTCCGAGCATCATATGACTTACAGTCAATCAATGGAAAGCAGAGGTACGTTAGTTCTTTTGTACATCCAATGTGGGTCACATTAAGAACTGCAACAGGATTACCAAGGAAACACCCCAAAAAAATTTATTCATATCAGTGGTTTCATTTCGTAGTTTTCACTTGCATCCCAAACTAAGCCATACTTTTTCTGCAGCCTGTGTGTTTAATAATCCATGCACATCCGGTCTATCTTTTTCGTTGTTCTTCTATTTAAATGTGTCACATTTTCAGAAGTCAACATCGCCCGTTTTTATGCCATTTCACACAGCACTCTTACGCAATAGAGGTGCTGAGTGCGCGCCGGTGATTTTGTGCGTGTGTGTGTGTTCGTTCTCTCTCTCACACAGCTCCCTTTCCCCTCGTTATTAATTCATTGTCCGAATCTGGATCCTCATGACAGTAATGGTGCTATTAACCAGGCCTTCTGCTGAGCTAGCACCTCTCCCTCCATCTCTCACCCTCTCTCTCTCTCTGTCTATATCTATTCGTTCATTCCCATACAGGGCCAGGTATTACAGGAAGAAATAGGATTTTGCAATTTGCTGCTTTTAAAAGAAGGGTGGGGAGAAAATGAGGAGAATTAGGTGGATGAACACATTCTCAACATAGGATATGGGAGCACTGGAGTGCAGGTAGGGAGTGATTTGTTGCCTGTGGTCTGGGGAGGAGCCGTGTTCCCGGCTGTGAGCTATTAACACTTCCAGAACATTCTCTAGGGGAGATGCATTATGCCCTTAGGGATTAACATATTATACATATGCTATCCCATATATCCACATACTATATAACCAGGCTGACAGCGGTATGTGTGTGTGTGTGTGTACAGGAAACGGAGAGAAATAGAGACAGAGCAAGGCAGATCTATCTATGTCATATGTAAGTGTACATGCATGCAGACACAGACTGTATGCCGTTCAGTGTTTTTACCGCCAACAAACTGCGTGTTTAATCATGAAATCATGAGATGTCTCAGTGTGATTATCAATCCACAAAGGATGTGATTTAAATACATGAGTTGTGTGTTTCAGCATAAAGCACAGCACTGTGTTCTTTTACACGTGAGCAGCTCATGATCCAGTGTTTTTTTCAGTGTCTCGGAAAGGACCAGTTTGCATTAAATGCCGCTCAACATGAACTCATATCTGTATGTCCTCTGAATTTGGGTTGCTTATACTGTAATGTGAATTTGGGAACGCCGACCATCTCCATAACCTTTTAATTCGAAACGCTGATAAACCGGCTGTTGTCAACAAAAGATAAGTTAGCGAAACTGCTAATTTCACAATGAATTACAAATAAACTGCAAGTAACACATTGGATTTTGAAGTATAAAGACTGAAATAGTATTTTCTTGTAAAAGTAAAGTAATCTTTGTTTTATTTACAAATCGTAAAAATTGAAAAAAGCCCTACTATAAACATTCCACGTATGAAGTTTCTTCATACTTTGAGTTCCCACTGATTCTGCCAGGAAGGAAAATCGGTTTTGTAATATCATCACATGACTTACAATCTGCTCCTCAATGTCAGGTACTGACAGCAGCAGTCATATTGTAGTTATACAATTCAGTCATTTTCTGTTTGAATGCAGTTTGATGGATTGAGAAAACGAAAAAAGAGTTCATTTGAGGCACAACAAGCTTACAACGGTGTGTCTTGGACTGTCATTTAAATTAAATGAGATGCATTTGGAATATCAATCATTTCCTCTTTTACTCACCGCCATTTTCTCTTCACTCTACGCTGGTCAACCCTGACCAACTCATTGAAATAAACTGCCATTTTGTTCTCTTTTATAAAGAAGACGCTTTTGTTTTATGTTCTTCTTCCTCTCAGTGAAAAAAAATAGAAATAGAAGGCCTTTTTGGTCCCAAGCTAGATGTGGGACGAATATTGCATCCATCAATTCTTTCCCTTTTCCCTTTGAACATAATTCTTGTCATCATTCATCAAATTTCTAACGGCTGTCTAATAGTATGGTCAGTTTTCTACTGAAAGTATTCCAGATGAACATTTACAGTACATTTTCTGTGTGAGAGAGTGTTTGTGCCTTTGTATATGTGTGTGAGTGTTTTGAGCCTGGAAACCAGAGACGCAGGTTATTTTCCTTTGGCAGAGGAGATGAATCATATTCCTACTGTCATCACAGCAGTCAAATATCAAAGTCCGCTTAACATCAATCACTTCCTGGAGTGGGCAGGAGAGCTGCCACATCTCAGCCAATCGGAGGGCTGTTTTCATGCAGCTATGGATTAACCTCCGCCTACCATATCTCAGTGGCTGAGGTAAATATATTTGAGTGTAAATCTAAATCTCAATGTGTGTGTTGTGTGAATGCGTTTCGCTCTGCTCCCTGTATGCACACGTGTTTGTGCAGTACCTAATAAAGCCCCCCCCCCCCCCCCCCCCACCCACACACCAAGAGAAACACACACACATTGATTATTATTCTGTTCAACACCTGCATTGCCCCAGTGCGAATAGAAGGCTGTGGAGGAATGGAGTCCATGAAATGAGACCACATAACCGCGTGTTTGTATTATTTCTTCCACAGAATAAAAGGAGCTCTCAAATATAATGTCTGATTTGTGCCAATTAATTTATTTATTACTATATCACTATATCTTTTTGACATAAAATAATATACATTTTGCCTGCACCACAGATCATTTTTCAAAATTACTAAATGAAAAAATATAAATAATTTGCATTCATTAATTAATTACTGAAATAAATAAATTGACACACACAAATTACTAAAACTAAAACTGAAATAAAAAGTTTATTTAGAGCTAAATAAACATGACAAAAGCAAAAAAATAAAAAATAATAAAAAATAGTGCATAAATAATGATACTCTACCACTGGCTGTTTTTTTTTTTTTTTCAAGAAACATCTGACATTAATACTTATATTAAACATAACTGAGAACTGTGGAGGAACAACCTCTGCACAATGCTATTTACCTCTGAGATATTGAATGCAACTTTAACTTTTGTCACCCACTTTTACAATGTTATTATAGATGTTTACCCATGATCATAAAAAGTGTCTTGTGGTTTACCATTTTATTCCTCTTATTCCTGAATTGTTTTCCACCTTTACACTTTCCTGTCATCCCTCACTTGTTTTTGCCTCCCTCTTGCCCTCTGTGTTTTTTAGCAGTCGATAATGAGAATTGCTCTGTTGGCTGAATGGATTAGTCCTCTCTCCCTTAGGGTGCAGGGTTGTTTGTTTGAAGGCACCATGGCGTCGAGTGAAACAGCTATGCTACACACATACACAAGACATCCGTTTAGCCTACGTCTCACTCCATAACTCCTAATTCTCCTGAATAGGTTCAATTTCTTCCTCCAAGATTTCGCCACTGATTGTAGCATTAGCTCGCTGCAGAAGCTTTGAATAAAATGGTGCATGAAGCTTGTTGTAGTGTTTGGGTCAAAGCAATCAATACCTACACACATGCGCCGGCACAAACACACACACACATCATTTCCCAATCAATAGCATTAAAAGGAGTATCTAGCCTCTCTGCCTCCTCCCAAAGAGGCTCGGCTTTCCCCAGCTCATGCTTTATTAAAGAGCTCTAATTATGCACCCCTTTTTCTTTATGTTCCCTCTCTTGTTTGCGAGATTGTTTTCGGTCCCTTTTTTTCTCTTCCTCTGTTTGATTTTCTGTTTAGGGTCTGGCAACGACATGTAATGATCAAAGATTTAATAGGGACATCAGTGAGTGTCTACTTAATCAGTAATATTGAAACATACATCACTCCAACCCACACACATCCAATGTTCAGATACTGTAAGTCATAACAGAGGAGGAAAGAAGCAAACCATTAACACAACATGACACAAACTGAATCAGTTTTTTTTTTTGCTACCTTTTCTCCATTATGGTACATTTGAGGAAGAATTGTTACCTCGGAAATCACCAGAAACCCGATAAATTGCTTGTGTCCGGCATGCAGCCTCAGGTTTAATAGTTTTTTTCTGCTATCTTAAGCCTTATTTTGGAACTCTTCCCTTCATAATTTAGGATTAAAATAGAATCGTCTTGACTTTGAATTTTTTTTTTTGTCTAAATGTGACCCTGGACCACAAAACCAGTCATAAGTTGCATGAGTGTATTTGTGGCAATAGCTAACAATACATTGTATGGGTCAGTAATTATTATTATTTTGTAAATTTCCTACCGTAAATATATATTAAAAAAAATATTATTAGTAGTAATTTGTGTTGCTATGAACTTCATTTGGACAACTTTAAAGGCAATTTTCTCAATATTTAGATTTGTTTGCGTCCTCAGATTCCAGATTTTCGAATTGTTGTATCTTGGCCAAATATTGTCCTATCCTAAACCATACATCAATGGAAAGCTTATTTATTCAGATTTCAGATTATGTATAAATCTAATTTTCAAAAGATTGACCCTTATGACTGGTTTTGTGGTCCAGGGTCACATATTGTAACTAGCATTTCAGTACTATTTTCTGCTCGTTTTAGTCAAAGTATAGCCCAGTGACATAAACCATGGCAGTCAGGTCTGGGGTTATTTTATGTTTGCTTTGATTTGTTTTTCATCATGTAAATCTTATGCGCCGTGTGCTCTGGGCTAGCATTCACCGCGATTACATCTAATGTTTTTTTTTCTGCCTGCCATACACTGATAAACAGAGTGTCAAGGAGAGCCAGTGCAGAGAAACCCAATCCAAATACTTCTGACTGCACACACATACACAAAACCGCTGAAAGCATATTCATACTGAGCCGGTGTTTGACAATTACAGCTTTTGAACATTCACATAATATGCGCGCATATGTGCCCCTTTCAACCGACATGTTTGCTTCCATTTCGTCTGTTGTTTATTATGCAGTGATTGTGTGTACATGCTTCAAATGTGTGTTTTGGTTGTGTCAGTTTGCTGAGGCACAGTTTTTGTTTACTTTCATTTCAATGGCAGTTGAACCGTTGATGCCCGAAACACTGTTAACCGTAATATCGCCATTAATTAAGCAACCTTAACTTAAAATGAGTTACAAGTTGGCACTATAACTCAAACAGGAATTAACTATGAATTGAATGAACTTCATTGGCAATATAAGTTAAGGCAACAATATATAAATTAGAAAATTTGAGTTAAGTTTACTTGCTTTTTAAGTTACTATAAATATTTAGGTTTATTCAATGGGAGGACCACATTAGGGAATTTTGATAAAACAAGTTACACCATTATTCATTTGAACTGAGGTAATGAGTTTCCTTAAATCATTTGAGCAGACTCGCCTTTTTAGGGTTTTTGTGATGTTTTGAGATAACAAGGTTAATTAGTGTAGGTGATTTGAAATCTGCCAAGTATTCCGGAGAATGCCATGTGATTCATGGTAACGCTGATTGGCTGGTGGCGATCCCTAGAACAATCCCAAACCACAACTATGATCAGCTGAAATGCCAAAAGCAGCAGAATATTGAGAAAATCGCCTTTAAAGTTGTCCAGATTAAGTCCTTAGCAATGCATATTACTGCTAATAATAAATGTTTGATATATTTACAGTGGTACATTTACAACATATCTTCATGGAACATGATCTTTACTTAATATCCTAATGATTTTTGGCATAAAATAAAAATCTATCATTTTGACCCATTCAATGTATTGTTGGCTATTACCACAAATATACCCGTGCGACTTATGACTGGTTTTGTGGTCCAGAGTCACATATTAAGTGCCTCTGAAAATGAACTTGGCACCAACAAACATCTATTATAGCAGAAAACTTTTTGAGTTTTGAGTGGATAGTTACAACATCAGCAAGGGCTAACTGGGTCACGCTAACTAGCTAAACCTTGACCTCTTGGTATTGACATGGAAAATATGTAATTTGTGTGTGCAGGTCTAGATTTTGTATTGTTCTTGTATCAGTACACAATGTCAGCTTAATGTAGCTGATGAAACGAGAACGAGAGAGAGAGAGAACTGATGAGATACAAAAGAGAATGAGACAATGAAAAAGGACAGATTATGGCTCACATTATAGATCCAAAGCAGCAGCCACCATATAGGAAAATGAAATTGAAATGAGAGAGAACAGTGAGAAGAATGAGCCATATTTGTTTGCAAAAGGAGGGGTTTCAGAGTCTCTGCAGGGCTTTCAGACAATCCTCAGCTGACCCAGCTTTGGGTGCTGCATAATGAAGGATAGGAATGGAAAGGATTTATATGTTAAATGCTGGTTCCAGATCAGTCAAAATGTTTTGTTTGAAGGCTAAATAAAATGTGATGTTTAATGTAGCGCATATGAATATTACAGTGGGGAAAACATTCTGATCACATTTAAGAGCTGATTGCTAGCACAACACAAGATAAGCAAATGCTTCCTTTTCATTTTTTTTCTTATGCTAATTTTAATTCTGCTCAAAGGAAGTGATGAGAGGGCAACGAAAGGTCCTCATATCCAATTAAACTTGGCTAATCCAACAGATCTAACTGAGCACTGGCAGACACACTCACATGCACTACGCATACACACATATGTTACTACAGATACTCAAGATCAGGTGGTTTCTGTGATGCTTGACATCAGCCCTGCTGTACAGTGGGAGTGTGTGTATGCGTGTGTGCGCGTGTGTGTGTGTGAGAGAGGTTAACAGGGGGATTTGTCTTGGAAGAGAGGGAATCTCTCTTCGAGATGAACATTTTCTTCGTCTGTCGTTCTTTTAGTTATGAAAAATCATACAGCTGGTCTATTACTTATTCATGGGGATTCTGCTGAGGATTTTCTCTCTCCTCATTTCCTCTATCCCTTCACCCCCACTCTTTTCCCAGCTCATGCTCAAGCAGAGTCACTGAACTCAAATTAATAGTAGCTTGTTAATTCTCTTTGAAATAGGAGCGTGAGTGTGTGTGGTGCAGGAAGACCAAAAGGAGGCTAAATGTAAAGGTACAATGAATGTAAAAAGAGAAGCAGCGAGTTTGCCATTTGGGTTTTTAATTGCTGCAGCACATAATATGACCTGCAGATGTAAGAGTTCCCCAGCCAATGGGACATCCAGTGGTGAGTGTGCTCAATGCAGATTAGCCAGTGACTCACTGCCCCTGTCACATCACCCTCAAGCCAGTGTTATGGGTGATAGTGCTGCTCTTAACTGATTTTACTTCAGGACCCAGGTTTTGTGTAGTGACTCAACACAGTACCAAAACTGGTTATTGTACAAAAGTAAGCTATCTGTCAGTGCCATTTTAAGGATATCAGTCGCTATTGGATGCGGAATTGTGCATGCACATTTCCCCATATTTTTATCAGATTGCATTTGATTACCTTTGCTATCATCTAATACTCATATAAAGTTAATCCTGAAAAATATTTATCATTTTAATTGAATAGCAAATCTGAAAATGATGATGCCTAACTTCACTTAATTAGCAGTTTAAATAAATCATTGTAGCTTGTCTATTTTAAAATGTGCGTTCAGCACCACCACTCCCTATTCACAGAGTACGCACGATCGCGAAATTGAAAGTAAACGCGATTTCAATACGTTACCGTTGTTTGAAAGCGGCTCCCTGAGGCATGCGAATATCTCTCAATATGAGCTATCTGTGTAGTTGTAACAATCTCTTAGTCTCTATTTGCACTTTGAATATTGAGAATATTGAGTACTTTGATTATGGTTGCACTTATTGTTTGCACTTGATCTATGATCAATTTGTGGGAAGGAGTTCAGTTAGGAGGTCAAAAGTTGTAGAAGCTCAAAAATCATGTGCAGTTCTAAGGTTTGAAGAGACAATAAAAAAAAGCCAGTCAATTGAGTTTGTGCTAAACCCTTTACTGTGCTTGAGCATTGTTGTCTTTCACTGCATATGACGGCAAATATATAATCAGAAAATAGAACTGAAATGACAGTCATTACAAGATGATGAGTTAAAACATTTCAAATGCACCTGCAAACTATTTTTCTAGTCAGGTATTTAAGCACTGAGGTTTCCTTAAAAATCCTATGTAAAAATCTTGTCTTGTTCTCGTCTCGTGAGATAAGTGTCTCGTCACACCCCTACTATAAAGTGTTTGGGCTTGCACAGTGGCACAGTGGGAAGCACTGTTGCCTCACAGCAAGAAGGTCCCCGGTTTGAGTCCCGGCTGAGTCAGGAGTCCTTTCTGTGTGGAGTTTGCATGTTCTCCCTGTGTCTGTGAGAGTTTCCTCCGGGTTCTCCAGTTTCTCCCCAGAATTGGAGACGCTAGATTGTCCATGGATGTGTGTGAGTCCCAAGCTACATACCCCAGAAAAAAAAATCTTATCTTGCGTATGGCTAGAGATGGCCCATTGAATCCCCAAGTGTCGGATATGACTGAAATGGTAAATGAATGAATAATTAAACAATAGTTTGCTTAATGTCTGCTAACACTTTACGTTGATGTTCTGTCAACAGACATTTCACTGACTATAAATAACTTTGCAGGTGTCTACTAACCCAAACCATAACACCTAAATTTGAAGGCACGATATGTACGATTTTTGGATTAAAAACCACTAGAACCATGTTATATATTTTGTTAATTTGTGTACTTACATCATCCCAAATGTTTCCAAGAATGCTTAAATCCAGAGAAATAATCAGTTTTAACCAGGACATGGACCGTGTCCGTGCATCACCTATCAATGACATCATACCTGAAAATGAACATTGTTAACCTCGATTTCTGGTTTTATTTTGTAGAAACCATGGAAACACCAAAGACACTTTAATATATTATGTGTTTTATTAGACAGGTGAGCAAATGTTTGGATACATTCATCGACAGCAAACAAATCATTGTTATATAGCTCAACACAGTTAGTCTTATTGTTTAAATCTCGTTTTCTTGATTTACAGCGAGTACCATGTCTTACCATGCCTAATATTGAGCTAGCTTACTGCAGTGTCTCATAGTAGCTGCCAAGTGAATGCACAAAGTAGCATTATAGCATAACTTTTAACACACTCAAATGTTACCACACATGACTGGAAGAAGCGGAAGCGGTCGTCTGCAGTATAATAAAAGCTCCACTGCTCTTGAGCCGCGTGTCGCACTTGTCTCTCATTAGCAAATCACTCCACCAGCCTCGTTCCGCTCTAACGGCTTTCAGCCCCACCCTGATTCAAACTACTGTAACGTTAATAAATCTTTAATACATTAGCTCACCCATGAATATGATTTTATTATTGTACCTGTAGAGGTGAGGACCACAGCTCCCATGTTTCCGTGAAATCAAGGCATCATCAAGCTACACCTTTGTTTTGAATAAGCGACCTCTAGCGGTGAAAATTAAATATCGTGCCTTTTACCTAACAGTCTACTAATATACTCTAATGAGAGTTAGTTGATATGACAAAGTTACTTATATTTAGTAGAATGTCTAAAGTGCACAATGGAAATACAGTGTAATAGTATACAATTTTAATATTGGCCATATATATCTAATGTTAACTATAATATTTTAGTAATAATGCATCACTGTTAAAAAATATTAAATCATGAACCCTTAACAAGACAGGCTAAGTATGACAATTGACAGTGATTTTCCCTTTGACGTCAATAAGAAGTGTATTTAAAACCTATTTATTTTGCACAAAATACTTAGGTGGATTAGTCTTATTTTATTTTCTACATTCAGAACTGTTTCTCCCCTCGTCATAAAGGTGTATTGAACCACTGGTTTATAATGCATCATATATAAGCAGGTCTTGGAACCACCAGTTGGTGTCTGGTTTGCATATGCAGTAGTGTTCAAACCAGCGAGGAAAACCTGCAACCTAGCAATGTTTTTTGTCTGGACACAGCCAGTTGAGATCATTCAAATGCTCTGGGCTACTTTATAAACAGCACCTTTATGTATATTTATACACACTTCTGTGATTTGAATTTGTTTGGGATGTCGAAAACCCGTTTGTTCACACATCTTTTCTTTTATTGCTACATGTAATGAGCCTGAAGCGCTTCTGCATAACTTTCTTATAACTGTGGCACATAAACTTTGCTGTCTCCTACATCATGGGAACATAAAACAGACGGCATGAGATATCCAGCCTGGTCCAGTTAAACATGTGCTAGTCTAGTTGTATTACTGTTCAGTCTAATACGTGATGTAGAACAGGTACTGTAAATGTGTCAGCAGATATTTACACATAAGCCAACATGCTGATTTGATCCGGTAATATTTTAAACAATTCCCAGTTTCATTTGATAAACAATAATGTTTCAATGGGGCCGCTGTGTTTAGATAAACCAGACTTGTGATCCTGAATGATATTTGATACAGAATTCCAATACACTGGCACCAGTTGTGTTATTGTAGGTAAGATGTCGTGGCGTCTTGGACATTGTGCAGGCAAAATATTGATAAAACCTGTTTAAACTTACTGGTAATGGCCTAACATGTGTGTATAAGTGTGTGTGCTAAGCCAGATAAATCATTATCCACGACAACAGTTATTCTCTGTTATGATTGGCCTTTTCCACCCTTCATATTTAAGCATTTTAGGACTGCTGTCTACTTCTGGCGTATATTTCAAACCTATTTTTTGTCCAATGTCAGCACATGCCAAGCCAGATTCCTTGGACAAGCAATAACATCTGATTCTGATTCTAGTCACTAAACTCACATGGATCATGTTACAAATTTAAATATATTAATAAAAAAAACATTGTTTTAATACAACTTGGAAGAGTGCCATCTAAATTTCATCAGTGTGGTTTCCAAAGAGAACATATATATGATTTGAGAGCGGGTTTTCTTTGATATTTAGGCGAGTCGTGACGGGTAGCATTAATGTAGCTGTGTTAATCCTCATTCTATGCCTCATTATAGTAATTTAAGAAGTTCCGCATGTGCTGTCTTTGCTCGTAATGTGTGTTTGTCAAAGAAACCTGAGGATACGTGTGTGCGAATAAATGTCGGTGCGTTTGAACTGGAAAAGAAACCTGCTCGTCGAGTTCAAAGCGAGTTGTAACACACAAACTAAGAACAAGCCACATATTTTTTACACCACAATTGGTCAATTAACTGTTTTAGTTGCATTTTTCATGTCCAGACATTGGTTTGGATAGTTCACTTTAGTTACCTCAAGGAACATGTTAAGAGTAAACAAAATGTATGAATTTAAATATGCCATTTTATAATTAATTGGTTTTACACTTGTGGAGTTCATACCATCAGGACCACATAGAGACCAATTTCCCTCATATTGTCTTCCCCAAGCAATAAGTATATAACATAAGCATGATCCCCTATAGCCACTGGCCCGTGCTTAACACTAACATAAGCGTGTTTGTTTGCGCACACTATGTGACGCTTGGTTCTTCATCTCATGTTACAGAATTTATTGCGAATACCTGTAGCCCGCGAACAGGTGGAACATTTTACCTTTCTCTCTTTGTCTATCTCTGTCTATATCTCTCTTCGGTCTACTTGGCCAGCCTTCTCTTGAGTCATTTGATCGACCTAGTTGTCCTCATACATTTAGCCATTAACCTGTCAACCTGTTGGATCTCTCAGTGGCCTATAGAGCAGCTGGCTATGATCGGGTCTAATGGGTAGACAGAGATTAGATTCAGCCAATGAATGAACACTATCCAGCTTTGATTGTGTTTGTAGAGCGATATATTCAAAGAGTAGGGGTTTTCAAATTGGGGAAAGGTTTAGAGAAAATCTTTGTAAAAAAACATGTTACATTAATGTATTAATAAAAAATACAATCAAACTATAATAATTATAAAAATTATTATTTTTATAATTATTATAAAAAAAAATGATCAGCATAAATTGGGTAAAAAACATGTATTCATGAAAATATGTAGTTGGCTTTTAAATTTTAGGATGGGGCACTACAGGATGTTCATAATGGAGGGGTCCGTCTGTAGCATCTAAAAAAAAAACAGTCAAGCGCATTCTGGGTAAATGGTACGATACACAACCCCCATCCCCCACCCCCTGTCCAATCTATTAGTGTATTTAAAATACATTAAATATGCAATTAGGGCTGCAACAACTAACCGATAAAAATGTATTATTATTGCTAATGAAAAAAATCTGAAACAAATTTGATTATCTATTAGTTGTGTATGCGTGCTGTGATCGAAAAACCATCAGCCAGTCACGTCGCTTTACAGTAGTGAAAAACCCATTTCTATGGACAAAATGCATATGGAGGACACAGACACATATGCTGTAGGAAAGGTACATGATTCAAGTTGTCCGAAACATGAGAATGCTTTATATGTATAATATAAACGCCTCAAACAAAAGCATAAGCGTTGACCGCGTCTTGCCCTTTCGTGCTTTGACAGATGCGTGTATTGTTTACTGCCTCTGACACGTGTTTTCCTCAGCGCATAACTTACATTTTATGGATATATCCTTATCTGTAAATGTTACAAAGTCCCGCGAGCATTTCCGTTTTGCACATTCTGACAACCAACGAGACTTGTTAAACTTCACAGAGTTCAATGAACGAGTGCCGGTGGGCGCATGTGTGTCAAACTGATGGAGAGCTGCAGATAGGAGCGCAATAATTCTGACTAAAATACTAAAATATTTTTTTGTTAGAAAAATCAAGTGTAGGTTTAAAATTCTACATCATTTTTATGAAAGCTGTATCAGTAAAGGTTAAAGCAACAGTTTTAAAGTGTAAATTGAATATTTTACATTTATTTTATTTTTAATAAAACCATTTCAGGCCAAAAAGAATACAAAGTACATTTTTAGCAACCTTTTTTAAACTCAATTTTTTTATTTAAATGTGCTTTTCTATATCGTAGGCACTCCTGCACCATTCTGCAATTTTATAAAGTTCTGAGATTTCATCTAGAAATTCTCCCTTTCTGTCATTTGTCTTTCTCCCATCTTTCCAGGATCGCGTGTGTGTCTTATTTGTTTAGCTGGCCCCAGGGATGTTTTCACGCTGCTAATAATACGTTTGAATCTCCGCAGCCCTCAGGCAAGGAGCTATTGAGTCAACCCAACACAGTGACAACATGGAAGTCACACATTTACCACTCAAACAAATCCAGTCACCCTGTATGACTTCCAGTTACCTGTTTTATCTTTTTTTCACCTGGAGACGAGGCTGATCCCAGATCGGTACAAAATGACAGCTTCCTCTAAGTAAAAATGACTCCAAACAACTTCAAAGCCACACAAATGTTCACTCCCAATATATCAATTAAAGAAAGCGCAAATGAGAGTTCGCTAAGGTACATTCTAATCTCAGTGACTTAGATCTGGAATGGAAAAGAGACAGAGAAGAGTGAGTAGAAAGTAGGGAGAGAGCCGGAAATGCGAAGTGTACTCGAAGAAGTCCCACGGGCACTTCGGGAGGTTTTCATTTTTACATGGGGATTAGGATCGGTATCTTCTTCATTGCCATGGCGATGGCAGGGTCTGATAGCACCTCCCTTTGAAGCAGGCTGATGTGCGGCGCTGCTATCCTTCTATCTTTGGAGAAACTAAATCTCACCCAGCTCGTAGACGGCTGTTTGAAAGGAACGAAGACAGGCGAGCAGTGGAGATGAGATTTTTGGGGTCTTTATGGCCAGTGGAATTGTTGAAAGAAGCTCAAGCCGTCTGAAGCCTCACTTACACCCAGCATCTCAATGTTACAAGAGTTTCTTTGTTACTTGCCATCCACGAAGTATATTTAAAAAGAGGGAAAAACTGTAGTGAATATAATACATAATAAAAAATGGTTCCAAATAGGTTTCCTAAAAACAATATACATTTCAATATTTTTGGGGACATAAAGTTAACAGAAATTCTTATTAAAAAAATTTAATTCTAGGGGAAAAAAAACATATTAATACAAATTTGGAATAATCTTACTGCTTATATACATGAGCAGAACAACATGCAATCTAATAATAATAATAATAATAAATGTTTCTAAAAAGGTTGCCTTAAAAACAAAAATCATTTTAATAGTTTTCAGGAGCATAAATTCAACAAAAAAATTGTGTAATAAAATAAAATAACAGCATTTTGGAATAATCTTGTATTATACTGTGTATATTGCCAAACACAATTCAGTATACAAAATATAATAAAAAGTAATACATGTTTCCAAATAGATTGCCTAAAAGCAACACTCATTTTAATATTATTTGAAGGACATAGTCAACAAAAATTCTCATTAAAATAATAAAATAAAATAAATAAATAAATAATCTTTATTATACTGCAAATATAGCTGAACAAAATGCAATATATAAAATAATAATAATAATTTTTTATTTATATTTCTAAATAGGTCCCTTGAAAGACTCCCCACCTTCTTTTTTTTTTTTGGCCAAACAGGTAGCCCCACCCCCAAACTCATGCCATTGGTTGAGCTAGGAGTCTTTGAGCCTCTCAAACTTGAAAGCACCACAGTGTTTACACTGTTTTTGCATTCAACCATTGAATGGCTTTCTTATATTTGTTTCTGCACATTGAACTGGGAAATGAGAACGCAGCTTAAGATAGAAAAAAAAACACTCACTTCACCTTAATCTGCACTGAGTGTGTGAAGTCTTTTGATTGTAGAAAGAGACACTCTCTCATTAATGATCATAGAGGAAATTGACCTTGTCCGTAAAAAGTCTTCACCACTAGCACTCCAATTATATAATTTTTTGTTATGTTCAATTTGTTCAATTTGCCTCAGGGCCAAAGGGGAACACACAGGATTTGTCTGTACAAGAGCCAAACCAAGATATTCACATTCACCATTCACATTCATTCATTGTGTGCAAAACAACTGTTGATACTACCCTTTCATCATTAATTTAATGTATTATTATTATTATTATTAATTTTCTTCTCGTTTTAACATTTACTGCACACGCTTTCCTCCCATTGCAGGTGTTCTACTTCAAAATCTAAAAGATTTTCGTTCTTTTTTTTTATTTTTTATGTGACAATTAAAATGATCAACAAGAACAGAATAAAGCACCTTCGAGGTGTTTGTTATGAATACATGCATATTTTTGCAAAAAGGTAATTGTGTGGGAACAGGTGTGTGACGAGTCACGTTACTCGAAGGCTGTTTATATTTAACCGTGAGCGTGAATTTGTGTGTATTATGTGTTAACATCAGTAGTTTGATCACTTCTTCACCACCCCTGTATGTAATGACCATCACAGTGTGAACACTAGGCTAATCTCACATGGCCCTGGGCTCTTTCTTTCTTTCTTTCTTTCTCTCTCTCTCTGCTTCTGTTTGTTCAAACATTAGAGGATAATTACTTCTCTGGAATAATTGTTTTCTTAATCGCAGCTATCATAATTGTCTTCTGGACCTGGGCTAAGACTCACAAATGGCCCGCTCTATCTAACGGGAGTCAGTCTGTTGATTAAGGACGCCGCAATGACAACATGTGTGCGTATGTATGTGTGTATGTTTTCAGGGTGACACGGCAGGGATGTTTTGAGTAATGTGTCCACAGCCCCCGGAAATGGAGTTTTGCTTTTCTGTCACATTGACATTGATTTATTCATGATAAACGCCTTCTTTTGCTCCAGTCCACCGAAAGGTCCTCTGTTACACAGGAAATGAAGTGAATGGGGAAAAAAATGGTAAAAAAAAGAAAATAAAAAGGGTTAGAAAAACGTGAAACATATGTGTGCATGTGTGGGAGTTTGTAACTATAGGGGAGAGCACTGGAGTGAAATTATGCAGGAAGCCTGTCTCTCACATGACATCACAGCAATAGCAAAACCACAATGATCCAATCAGTTCCCGATGGACACAATTAAGTCCCGCCCTACACTTTTTTCTTGTTTGAGAAGAAAATGATTCTTAAATGGAGAGCAAATCTTTTATGCCAAGCCTCCACTCGCTCTCTCTTTTTCTCACTCTGTCTTTACACATTATCATGTGTTCTTTCACAGAAGCCAGGGCACAAAACGCATCTGTGTGTTTGTTTGTGTAGCACCATGAGAATAAAAGAACAATTCAAGAACACACGACAGAAGAGAAATATGTGCAGTAGAGATCTTGAAACCCAGATGAGTTATTTGGATAGTCATCTTGTTAATGACATTTACTGCTCGTTTAAGCTTTCTAAAGAATGAGCAAACTATTACAGAAAATGAACATGAGTAGTGAGTATATGGCTGTGTCTCAATCAGCTCCCTAGTTCAGTAGTCAGGGCACTAATCAGGGAGTCGGCCACATTCATGTACCCGATATACTGATTCACGACCTAGCTAGGGAGCTGATTGAGACGCACCCTCATTGCATGATGAGAATAGTTTGATACATCTTAATCTGATTGTTTATGGATGATGACATTTCATACTATTATAAACTATTGAAACTAAACTGGCAGTCATAAGTGCTTTTCAGACAAGATTAGTTTTCTAAACAACATTGCAAACAGGATTGTAATCTCTTTAGAATTTGCTAAGGGAGCATCATGAAAACTCATTAAAATAAGCATATACTAGATTTATTTTGTAATGTTTGTGAAAAAAGTATCTTACGCTCACCAAAACTGCATTTATTTGATCAAAAATACAGTAAAAATTATTCGAATTTGAAATAACTGTTTTCTATTTGAATATATTTTAAAATGTAATTTATTCCTGAAATTGCAAAGCTGAATTTTCAGCATCATTACTCCAGTGTCACATGATCCCTCAGAAATCATTCTAATATGAGGATTTGCCGCTCAAGAAACATTTCTTATTATAGTTGAAGACATTTCGGCTGCCTAATATTTTAATGAGAACTGCAATACATCTGAGGATACATTCTTTGATAAACAGAAAATTCTAAAGAACAGCATTTATTTAAAATGTACATATCTTTAAGGTGACAATATTACCTACTTAGTATTATCTGCTCTGGTGGCCATTAAGTGCTTCTTATTAATTGAATTGTATTTTTATGAACATTTTATGAAAACCAGCCACTGCGACAAGAAGTGCTCATGTATAGTAAATTCAAGATTCAAGATTCAAGAGATTTATTTGTCACATAAACAATTATATAGAGCATATATAAGCAGCAGTGAAATGAAAGTCAGGTCCGCTCCATAGACAGTGCAATATTAAATAAAAAATAAAAATACAACACAGATGAAAATATACATAGAAATACAATATACACAGATAAAAATATTCATAGATATTTAGTATTCAGCAAAGGTCAAAATAAATGAGCAGAAGTGGTGTAAAAATACAATATTCACAATTGCAGACGTTTCTATCCAGACAGGGACAGATTTCTCAAAAGACACCACACTTAACAAACAAATTGTAGGTAATTTGCGTCATAATTTTGAGAACAACACATAATGTTTGATTTAGACAGGATTAAAATTACAAAGAACGTCTGTGAAACAGATTTCCTCAAGAGGGTTATAAACATTGCTCTCTTCAATTAAATCCTTGTTCCTTTTTAAGATTTGTTTTCCTCTTCATTAATGCTGTGGTCGTCCGTTATATCTCTTTGTCTTTCTGCCCACATTTCCACTCCTCGGGTTAAATATTTTCTCTGTACGGCATATTTTTCGCAATCCCTAAAACGCTAAAAGATGTATCACTGTAATGCATTATTTGCCATCTTGACAGCTTCACTGTTTGCAGATGTATTTAATAGACTAGTGCTTATGATGTAGATAATACGGCCTGCCAGGGAACAGAATTCTGTGCTTTGTTCGAGCAGTCATGTGTCAATCATAATCCAGCTGAGGTGTGAACACATACTCTGTTTTGTCATTTCTCTACTCAGACTGTGTGGAATTTTTTTATTACGCTGCCAGATATTTGCTCAGGAAAGATGGCTCTCCCTCCACGGCATGAAACCACATGGTCCGAGTTACGATATCCCGTCCGCCCTCGGGTTGTTTACAGCCTGCGCTTTCGCTGACTCTACGGCCTCTGTCACCTTTGACTACCGCAGCCGTGGCGATTACGCCTGTCACTTAGTGACATTAGTGGGTCAGTTGTCAGATTGACTGCTCGTAGTCACTGTGAGTCCTGCACGCTTCTTGTAGCGCAGTGTCATTGGCCGATGATTGACGGATGCAGGGACACACAAGAAGGGTGAAGAAGATAGTGTCCTTTTGAGCTGAAGGAGATTGTCTGAAATTGTTTGTAACGTGATCACGTAAGTCAAAGCCAGACTGTCTGTAAGTTAGATGCGCGCGCTTGTTTATTTGTGTGTGCGTTTTAAAGTTGAAATGGAGTTCAACTTTCCTACATTATCCTGTTAGGAAAGGCACCTGAAAGCATTTTTGTACGTTTGACGGATACCTGAGACCGTAATCCATTTCTCCTGGCGATGATAATGGATTTGCCCCAATGAGGTTAGATATTCGGCACCAGAACAGGAAACTGCATATCCCTTTCATTCTTTATTGGGGACGAGATTAAAAAAACATGATATAGAGAGAAACACATTTTGAATTTAAAGCCAAAACAAAGAGCACACGATGCTTCCAAAATCCATTATTTGGGTATAGCATCATAAGAAAATGTGCCGGTGTAAAATGTCTGTGGTGTTTATTTATCATTAAACTCTCTAAAAATAAACACGAGAGGAGCATATTTGGGATCTGGGGTGTGAAGCAGCACCCTGGAGGGATTGTTCCTTCTCATGAAGTTAGGGTCAGAGGTCGGCTAAGCCTTTGAAGCCGTCACATCATCCCTTCGGAATATGTTCTGGCTTAATCCGCCGCTTAAAGAGCAATTAAAAGTTTAGCTAGGATTTTAAGAAAAGAGCATAGAGAAATGTTTTGAGGTTCCCATCTGTCTGTGCTTTTTCCCTTCATCTATTCAGTTCTCGACAGGAATGTTAATGCAAGTTCTGAATTGTTAATGAGGCACATGTAAAGGTGGAGTATAGAACGGTTGTTTTTTTACTGGAAGGTCTATTGACAAAAAACATATCTTTCTTTTTCACTTTTTCAAGAGTTCATGCAGAGTCTAACTCCTTCCCTTCTCCAAAACGAGGACAATAATAGGGTTAATATGACTTTTGGGAACAACGTCAAAAAGTTTTAGGACATCACAATCATAAAACCAGGATGTACCTGAGGAGGCTTAAAGATGCAGAGGCAGCACTGAGCCTAAATTTTCGACTAAAACAAGAGCAAAAATAAATTTTTTAAACAGATGCTCACTGCAACAGTGCTTTCTTTGCGGATATATAATAGGAAAAAAAATCAAGGATCAAGATTCATTTTGATGAGCGGGCTCTTTGCTCCACATATAAATGCTGCCTTCTTGATTAAGAATGTATGAACGCTGATAAACAAGGGCGGCTAATTTCACTACAGTGACTAACATCCTCAGTGTTTTGTTTGGCAAAGGCACGAACATCTGGAACACTTGGCATGCGGAAAGGCGAAGTTGGCCTGAGTGGAAATGGACTGGAACGACAAGAAGTGATGCATCACTATGCTGTTGCCGAGAGTGTGAGGTGGAGTGGATGACAAGAAAAAATGGATAGATGAATGAATGAATGATCAGGCCAGGTGAGATATCCATGCCTCAGTGCCTTCGAAAAGGATTACATTCAAAGGCAGCCAACTGACATACACCAAGATGTACTCTGAAGGTTTTATCTGTAGAACTTCAGACGGAAAGGAAAAGAAAGGGGGGAAAACAGAGTCTGAGAGCTTCATATTTCTTTGTGAAAGAATGCTCTTGAAGTGTTGATCAGATGAGCTTGAGGCTTGTCCATGAAGAGGGCAGCTGATGGGTTAAAAGTGATTAAAGAGCCCTTCGTATAAAGCTGTAAAATGTGGACTGCAATCAAAGAAAGGCCTCAAAAGTGGCTAAACTGTTTAATGTTTGCTATGGCTCAGTTTGAAAATGCTCGGGGTCCCTTAGAGCAAGACCGGTCGACTGAAACACAACAGTCTTGGGTAAGATATCAAAAGTACACTCAGCCGAGGGAAGTGGTCCAGTGGTAAGATCTGCCCTGGAAGTTTTCAGCGCCTGCAGTTCGGTGTGTTGATATATGCCTTGCCAAAGAGACCTCAGACCTGGCTAAACTCCAGCAGGTCTCAGGAGGTCTAGAGCCCATCTGGAGGTCCTCATAGGCAGGAAGGCTGAAGAGAAATGAAGCTTGACCAGCGCCAGTCATCCTTTAAGACAAAGCAGACACCTGAGCCTCCCAAAGCTCCAGGATAAACAAAACTCCCTGACCTCCTCGCCAGGGACTCTGTTAGTTTTTTAAACACAGAGACACATTCCTTTCTTAACGTGTTGCGCTCGCTTTTAGACTCGAGAGGTTTAGTGCTCAAGAGAATGTGCAGAACTTTTCTTTTTTTTTATCTTATCAATATTTTGAAACATCCTGAAAATTCAGAAAGTCCAGGAAATATAAGCCGTAGGGGTTTGTACCTGGATTAATACTCTGAAACTGGAACAAGTTTTTATTATTATTATTTATTAAATTTATTTAATGCAACATATAATTAGAATTTTTTTTTTTTATATATATATATATATATATATAATTTAATAAAAAGTAGCAACCTGCAAAATGATATATTTCTACCAGATCTAAAAAATAAAACTGTGTAATAAAAAATAGTCTTTTCTTCATGTGCTAGCATCTAAATCCGTTGATTTGAAAAGAAGTAAAAATATTTTACAGCCAAATGAACTTAAACACATTAGATTACAACAACAAAACTAAGGGTAGAAACAGCTGCTTGAGGTAACAACTGTTGACACTTTTTAATTGTTTTCTATATATAATTGAAAAAAAAAACTGTTGAACTTTGACAGTTCACACATTTAACTATTGCAGATACATACCTGACTTTAATGGGAAACTTTACATGGGTGTGGGAAATCAGGTGCATGGAAAATATGTTTTAACAGGTATATCTCTTGGGATCAGTAAGAAGAGATCTGTAGCTTAGTCATAAACCTTAACTTTTTCCTAAAGCTAATGTTCCAGTTTGTATTTCTTTTAACTCTTAAACCTTTTTGAGTATAATCAGAATGCAAACTGGATTTATTTCAACATTTGTTCGGAAATTAGCATCACATTGATCAGGTTGTGTTATTTCAGAGCAGATATGAAAGACATTGGGTCTCATTCACTAAGCACACGTACGTACACATTTGTGTGTGAATTCTGCGTACGGACGTTTTCACGAATAAATCATGATTCACCAAAAACGCACTAAAATTTTACTTAAAATTTACGGAAAAAAATGTACAAACTGAAACCATATGTACTCAAAAAGCACTTTCTCTATTCTGCCTTACATTCGTTTAGAGGTTATTTCAAATATATACAATTATATAATAAAATTCATAAATAACACTATTTAATTTCATCTTAAAAATATTTGATATGAAATATAGGTTTCTCTGAATAACGCAGATTTACACATATGTACAGCTGGCAAATGATAGGTCTGTATAAAAGGTGTTTGAACTGCCTGGTTTTGAGAATGATGCTTTGCTTGAAGATCTGGCGAGAGAGCGTCTGCAGAGAGTGGCATATGTTTGGCGAAAGTGACGAAAGGCTGTAAAGAAAAGGTTGTGCGGAATGGCCGTATATAGAGATGTTTTGGTCTTGTTTTATGCATATGACTAACCTGTGCATGTGGCCGCTCATTTAGAATACTCCAAATTCACTAACAATAGAACGAGAACAAATGAATGGCAGAGATTTTTCGTGAGAAGTTTCCCCATGCGTACAACCGTAGACTGAGTGAGACACATGGTTCTTCCTAGTATCAGAACCCCAGAATGCTTATCTCTCATTTGTGGCTTGAATTTTGGTAACCTCATTATAAGAATTTGAGTTTAAACAACCTGAAGCTCATTCTAGAGCTGATTTACGAGTTATTTTGACCTACAGTAGCGTCACCCTTGGGCTGTTTTTGCACAGTGGCAGCTTGATCAGATAGCATTCTGTGGTTCACCCTCAGGGTGCTTATGAAAATTTTAACGGAGGTTAATTACAGGTTCTATCACCAGGCCATCACGTCTAGACACCAGTGACTGAATAATGTTCTTCTATACAAAAATTAACTACATCCAGTACATTCACCACACTAGCCACCCAAGTTGCATTTTCTTCCTGTCTGCCGTTGTATCTCATCCAGTGATGTATTATTTTTCTTCCTTCATTTCATCTTCTCCTTTCCTCTCTTGTCTGCTTGATTGCAGAAAGACACAGGCGGCTTTAGAATTAGCGTTTTTGGCTATAACCACGGCTCTCCACGGTTCATGGATATAGGTCACTCCGCTACCCACATACACCCGAGAAACGCAAACACACACTTTCTACTAAGATACTACGAAAAAAGGTTTGAAGAGATGAGCTTGTTTGAGCTTGTTTACAGAATAGAGTTAGTTTTTAAATGAATGCAAATCCACTGGGTATTCTGCTGGGTTTATTAAAATAGTATTTCCACCTACGCTGATGAAAACCCCTTAAAATTACAGGTATTCTTGTTGAGTTGTATTTAAATAACACCTCATTTTCAATCACTGCACATTCATTATTTAGCATGTATTGCCTCGGATATCATTATTCATATAATTTACATATCCTGATATACATTTATTACATGAATCATAATAATTTATCACACACGGACCTCGTAAGGGGGTCTTTCTTTCAACCTACATGGGATGACTAATGCCACAAAAGGAAGAACATACATTTATATGTGCACGGCTTAATTAAATCTGTCCTTCATAAAGCTGCTTCCACGGTAAGGAAGCCCAGCCAATCAATGACCAATCAATAAACCAATTCTAAACCAAATCTATCTTTGCATGGGCAACCACTTTCCCATCTCGCCATTCTTCTTGCATGACATTCATTGACTCTTATATTTGAAAATCACATTTGCACCAAGCATAATGCCACACTCCACCAATTTATCTAAAGTTCAGTTCATTTGTGGGTAATTTAAGCCTCAACTCTTCAGCGTGGGTCTTTGATTGCTGTCACACTTAGCTGCAGAGGCAGCCATTTCATTTTGGAGGTAGAGAGAGAGAGAGAGAGAATGGAGCTTTGATACATAAACATCATTTTGATCCGTTATTTTAGCGCTGTAGCGAGACCCCCTGTGGGCTTCTATTTAATTATGCAACAAATGTTTGACTATCCAAAGTGAATTTTTTAGCCCATGAATATTTATTTCAATTCATTTGTTGAATGTTGATTGTAATTACATGGAAACATGATTTATTGCCAAGATTTCTACATTAGCCAGATAAATGAGGGAGACAGATAAATAAATAAATTAATACAGTAGAAGAACGAATGCCAAGTGTGTGTAAACCGTTTCCTTAATGTTATCAGAATATTGTAGGTATTGGTATCTGTGTACGTTTTTGTCAGTGGTGACTGGTCATCAGAGTCATTTTGGAGAGATTTTGTTCAAGGGCATGTTAAAGAAGATGAATGACCCATGGATATGTGCATATGTATGTTCATTATAAATGCATAGACGATGAACAGCCATTTGTGTTTGCGTGTGTGTGTGTGCACTCCTTTACATTGAAAGACAGGCCCTACTAACCTGACAGAATACAAATGCCAAGATTATGGCGACGTGTCAAATTAAAGGGACAATTTGGAGTAATGATGAGTGTTAGGCCACTCAGTCTGAAAGGCAGCGAGTTGGAAAGAAAAAGAGGAGTGAATGATGGTGCTCCGTCTTGTTTAATATTCCTGAAAGAAAATGTGCAGTGACAGACAGTGGGGAAGCGGGGAGAAGGCCAGAGGCAAACACTTAGAGACGCTGCTGCTTTGTTAGTGTCTATTTAATGCATCAGCTGAACTTTTCGATGCAGAGGTTGGGGAAAAAACATAGTTATTGGTTTTTTGGCTGATGTTTATATTTATTTAGAGCAGGGGTCTTCAGACTTTTTCAGACCAAGATATTATTGGATAGAGTATGGTGTCCTGTTACATATTTTATAAAACTGAGGCCTGGTTTCCTAGACAGGGTTTAGATTAAGCCAGGATTAGACCTTAGTTAAATTAGGACATTTAAAGGGATAGTTCACCCAAAAAGGAACATTCTGTCATTAATTACTCACCCTGCAAACCAATAAGAATTGTGTTCATCTTTGGAACACAAATTAAGATCTTTTTGATTAAATCTGATCACTTTCTGTCCCTCCATTGACAGCTACGCAACCGACACTTTGATGCTTCAAAAAGTTCATATAGAGATTATAAAATGTATCCATAGGAATTGAGTGGTTTAGTCCAAATTTTCTGAAGAGACTCAATTGCTTTATATGATGAACAGATTGCATTTAGGCAGTGCAAGTTGCTTTCAGTTAAAACAGCTCAAACATGCATTTTAGTCTGGGACTAGGCTTAAATTGACAGTTCACCCAAAAAGGAAAATTACCCCATGATTTACTCACCCTCAAGCCATGCTAGGTGTGTATGACATTCTTCTTTCAGACAAATATGATGAGAGTTATATTAGAAAATGATTCAGAAGATTCAGAAGGCCTCTATTAACCCCCTGGAGCCATGTGGATTACTTTTATAATGGATGGATACACTTTAACAGGCTTTAATTGCCATTATAATGCTTGGAAGAGCCAGAACATTTTTTTAATATAACTCTGATTGTATTGGTCATGTACACCTAGGATGGCTTGGGGGGCGAGTAAATCATGGGGTTATTTTTGAGTGAACTATCCCTTTAAGCATTGTCAGTGACACTGGGCATGAGTGTTATAATTAATTGCAGAGCCTACAATAATCGATATTTGTACATGGAGTTATACACTATTGGATTTATTTATATATTATACAGTATATGTATAGGCGATACAATTAAATGTTTTGTTTAGCAATTCAGAATTGAAGTAAATTAGAGAAATATCCTGTTCCTGCCGTGGTCAGGTGTTCTACCTGATGAATTGTGTTGAATTATGTTTCAACTCACAGCACACACACACACTAAACAGCCCCAATGATCAGCATAGGATAATTTGAGTAAGTAATAGGCTGGAGAGTGAGACAGAAAGAAAGAATGATGGGAGGGTGGAGGGATCACTTCTCCTCCATTGTCTTCTCCTCTTTTTTCCCTCTGCTTTCACTTACCCAGACAGGAAGAGTCAATGGTTTAATTACAAGGCTCCAATGCTAGTTAAATTATCAAAATTTAATTTCCACCTTTCAGCGCTCTCTCTCTCTCTCTCTCTCTCATGCTCTCATTTTCTCTCGCTCTTCCCGCCACTCATTTAGCTCAGAGACCATATGTATCCCTTATCTCAGTGTATTTCATTGGGATATGAAGGACAAAAAGTCCTCATATTGTTTAACCCAACTTCCCTCTACTAGAGCAGTTAACTCAGGATAACAAATTCATTTTCCTGATTAAAAAGTCCTAAAGGGTATCAGTATCCCGCTGTTGCAAGACGTTTTTCTTTGATAAGAGCAGAAAACAAGTACAAAAAAAATCACTTGATTTCATGAATATCTAGTTCACTTTAATGAAATGAACCATGTCGAGTAGACTTCATGTCCTTCTTAGTTTAATTTGTCTGCCTGCTCTCTTTTTTTGCTGCATCTCAGCACAAATCGAAAGAATTTGTCTCCCTTCCTGGCCCGCTGTCAGTCATCTCCTCCGATCACGCTGTCTTTTGTGCCATTCCTCAATTGAGATAACCCGAGAGGAAGAGGAAATGAAAATCAAAGGTTCAGAGCGCAGAGCACAAATTCACACGAGCCTCTGTGTACCAGTTTATTACTCCTATGTGCATCCTTTCACCTATTTGTTCTTTAGTTACTTTGAAAAATGTGAGTGTGTGGATCCATGTGCTTGTTTATTAGCCTGTAGCCATGTGTTCCATTCTATCTCCCATCGGGACCATACTTGCTCCTCTTGTCCTGTTTTTGCTATAAAGTAAACCACACAAGGAGACTTTGATGTCCTTCAGAGCTGCTATATTTAAACCACAATGCCAAGTGTGGCATCTGTACTTACTCCTTTGGGCATTGAACTTACTATCCTAACATTTTTTTTTATTCATGTGAGAATCCATTAAACAAGTGCTGTGCAGCTCATTAGTATTGTTTTGTCCATTTTTTTTTAGCTTCCCTTGCTGAACACTGCTTTCAAGCTACATATATTTACTACTTAGAGAGAAACAGAGCAATTAATTCAGTTGATGGTTTTTGTCGTTTTGTAGCATGTAGCGCAGTGCGCTAATCTAACTAGAGCTACAGCAAAAGTACTTTTACTGAGAATGATCCCACCCCCCACCCACCCCCCCCCCAAAAAAAATCTACCCATCAACCTCTCTTCTTCGACCTCTTCAGTCCAGTGACCCCCAGCAATCTCTTCTCTTGTAGCCGTTCCGCCGAGTGACCTTCTCGGTGGTGAGCCAGCCCCAGGACCCGCACCAGGGCTCGCTGCAGAGCTGCTACGACAGTGGCCTGGAGGAGTCGGAGACGCCCAGCAGCAAGAGCTCATCCGGCCCCAGACTAGGTGCCCTCCCTCTACCCGAAGACGCCTATGAGAGGACTACGCCCGATGGCAGTGTCGGTGAGGCAGAGCATTTGGAAAATGGTAGGGGCAAACACAAAAAAAGATAAGTCAGAGTAAAGCTAAACAGCTAAATAAGAAGAGACATACTCATTAATTGACAACATAGGTAAATTCCCACAAAAGGCCACACACTCATACACAGCTACTTTGACACTACAGTTTTACAGATGATGGGGTATATGGAGATATGGATAGAAAGGACTGAATAGGCGCTGTCTTATACGCTATCTGTGATTGTAGTGTTTAGTGTGAATGGATCAACAGCTCATTAATAATTTATATATATTTATATATATTTGCCATTCGTTTTTATTTGTTGTACTGTGTTTATTCCAGTAAGAGCTAAAGGTTGGTCAACGTAGTATAGCCTAATAGTTAGCCTGAAAACAAACAAAAAAAACAATCTTGTAGCATCAGATGAGGCCAAGGCTGCTTCATTAGAGACATAGCTCATCTTATAAACATTAATTCACAAGAGGTTTGCTTGTGTACCAGATAAATAGATACAAAATATCCTTTTCTTCGCTATTACTGTGCTGTGGTGTGTAACAAAACCATTTGAATTCCAGGAACAGTTTTCGCTTGAGTAATTTTGGCCATTTTTCAGTAATCACTGTCATTTCGATATGCTGCTGTGCCTATCATGCTCTTTATATTGTAGGAGTTTAACAGGTGAAAGGGCTTGAACAGTAAGAGCATGTATCTTGTTTCATTGTGGCTAAGTTACCTATCCTATGTAGAAGCTCTCTGTGGTCAACAGTTACCTCCATTGTTGATGACCAGCCAACCAATGTTGGGTCTCTATCAATGGAGCCACTGTTGGGGTGGTATTCGGTAGCAGTTGTCGGACATTAAGGGCTGTCTTGTCTACATTTGATACTTTATCAGCAACAGGTGTGTTTTGTGTGAGCTCAGCGTGCCATTTTCTGCGGAATGTCTGTTCTGCTTGGTCATCGGAGTACATGTTAGGAGAGCAGGAGCGAGTGTTTCTCTTAGAGTCAAGTTATTAGGTCCATATTTTGCTTTTCGTATTTTATTACCTCAGTGAGACTAGTCATATGACACTAAAACTTCATGGTTTGTAGAAAGTCAAAGGTCAAAAACCTCACAATTGGACGTTAGACTAGGCAAAATGCTAAACATTTTTTACTTCATCACTGGGAGAATATTGGCCTAAACGTAGATTAAAGGGGGAAGTTGTTTTAGCCCACTTGCTGCACAGGATCTAAAGCCATTTGCATTTAGACAATTCTGTGCCAAATTGGCCTCAATTAAAGTCTGGCTCTAATTCAGATTAAGCTAAAAGTAATTGGTCACTTGGAGATCAATGCAATGCTGATTAGATCAAAACTGTGAATTTGGCCATCAATAAGACCCTCTTTCAGACAGAAAATTAAGGGAACGTATGCTGTGCTAGTGGTTCTTTCTCTTTGTGACATACATAGCTTATGTATGTTATATTATCACAAGACATTGTCATTCCATTGTCAATATTTCTACGGTTAGGAAAGTTACCGATGTGATTGTGCTATCATTGCATTCATTCAGTCTCAAACACTACAGTTCCAGGAAGCCATGGACATGTGGGGGTGTATGAACGCACAGAGACACAGGCAATTCTCTCTGATGTTTTATTAGTAATTAGTTAATGATCCATTCCTCTTCTCATCCAGCTCACTTTCTGTCGGTCTCTTCCATTTTCATTCTCTCCTGCCAGATCACGCCTCTGCCTTTTCCCTCTCTTCCTGTTCCATTCTATCGTTCTTGTAAGATCTTTCAAGGGCAGATACAAACAAACAGATGAATCACTTTCTGATAAATAAAAGAGATGCCTCACCCTGTGCTCCCAATCTTTAGGAGAATCAGTGTGTGTGAGAGCTGGGGGGGGTTAGAAAGGGAGAGATATGGGGAAAATAGAAAAGTCAGGAGACTATGTTCGGCTTAGAACTGAGCAGAGGTGAACATTAGTACAATGGCTTATGCATTCAATGCAGTTAGAAGTTGACGCTGGGAATTTTCAAAGCTGATGTGCTCTGCTGAGCTCATGCATTATCAAAAATTACACCCAGAGACTCATATACACACAAATACAACCGGTCACACTTGCGACCCAGCAAAGTCACAGTCAATGTCTCTTTCATGACAGAGATGTCCTGAGCGTTTGTGTGTGTGTGTGTGTGTGTGTTTGTGTGTGTGTTAGTTTGGGATCTATAATTGGCTTAGGCATGCTGTGGGTTAGTTCCGCTTTGACAGAGTCTTTTGGGTAGGTGTTAGGTTCGTTTAATGCTTTTAATGCTCTCTCAGGGGACGTAGACAACATCCAAACTCACTCTTGTGTGATCACACCTCTTGACTGTGATTTGGAGATATTTACCTTTCAATTACCTTTAAACGTATACAGAAAAAATACAAAAATAGTATGCTAAAAATACATATGTGGGTCATGTCATGTCTTTTCTTTTGAGAAATTACTCAATTTAAGGAGATCTAATGTGATGTAATAGTTTATGTTAATACACCTAGTTATTATTATTTCCCATCTCTAATCTTAATACCAATTTGCATATAGGCATTTTTAAATATAATTTTCATAATCAAATTTATATTTAGTAAGGAAGTCGGGTAACACTTTATTTTAGGATTCGATTCTCACTATTAACTAGTTGCTTACTAGCGTGCATATTATTAGGATATTGGCTTGTAAAGCACATATTAATACCTTATTCTGCATGACCTAATTCTACATCCCTTAACCCTACCCAATACCTAAACCTAAACGCTACTAACTATTAATAAGCAGTAAATTAGGAGTTTATTAAGGCAAAGTCGTAGTAAATAGTGAATATGTGTTCTCCATACTAAAGTGATACCGGAAGGTGTCCTTTGACAGATGCTTTTATCCATCCAGGGATAAACATTTACATCTGCCTATTTGTATTAGGGTGATGGAAACCTGAATTACACAAATAAACACATCATCTAATTCAATTAAATAATCAAATAACTCTCCTTAAAGGTCATATTCATTGTCAAAACAATTCATTGTATCAAGAATATGCATCTTCTAGGGGTTCATATGATATGGAAGAACAAAACTCAGCACATTATACATTTAATTTTAAAAACTAAAATTTTAAATAAAAAATACAGAAATCATCTTTGTTTTGCTTGTTTAAAAAAGTCAAGGACATTTTTTTCTAGCTTAGTTGAAACACTAAGAGCTGTGCTTAAACATGTAAGAAAATGAAACAAGGCCGTCTTGCTCCGTCTGTAGCACAACAAGACGCAAAGAATGTTGCAGATTTTTCCATGTTGAAAGGGTAACATTCTCAGTGTCCTTCTCATGGAAAGCACTCAATTAAGTCAGTTAAATGGCAGTCATCGCCCCTCACAGTGCTGCTTTCCTAATGCTGTATTACAGCTCTGATAACCTGGAGTCAATTAAAATATGGACGGGAGATCATACAGACGCACACACACACCCCTGCAGTTAACAGATGGGCAAAATGCCATCACTTGAAAGAAGGAATCAGTGAAGGTCTGTAATTGTGGTCATTATGCTTGTGAAGGATGTGTGTGATTGGGATCCTGGTGAGGTTTTGTGAGTGTGTTTGTTTGTTTTGGGATTAAGGTCATGGCAGGAACTGGGCGTCCCCCTAATGAAGAAGCCCTGCTGGGAAGATGGGTTTTCCAAAACACACATGCTCCCTCTCTCTCTCCAGCTTCTTTTCAATGTCTCTCTCTCAAGCATAAACAAATGAAGCAGCTCAAGCTACACAAGCATATAGCATATCGACAGTAAATAATGATTAGATATTTCCTTTAATGTGCACATGAATGTACCTGTGTGTGAGTGTGTGTGTGTGTGTGTGTGTGTGTGTATGTGTGTGTGTGTGTGTGTGAGAGAGAGAGAGAGAGAGAGAGAGAGAGCGGGAAAGAGACTGATTGACTCTCGGGAAAAATCCCGCTCTTCGACTTGCTCGTTGTCAATCGATGATCTTCCAGTCAATACATTTGCTCTACTCCTCGCTACTTATCTCTTCCTTCTCCCTCTCTCTCTCTCTCTCTTCACTCACCTGTGCTGAACCATGGGACTTGCATCTCCTCTCCCCAATGGTTTTCCGCTTTCTGGAATCATCATTTAGATGGCATTATCCTCTAACTCTGTAGTTTCATTATGCCAGACAGACAAACAGATAGACAGACAATGTTGTATTTCCCTTTGAGACAGTGGAGCTCCGCTCAAGCATTTGCCAATGATAAAGATAGCCTTCCTCTAGGGGAACACTGTGCAAAAATCTCTGACCACCGTTTGAACCCTAGAGACGTCCGTCTCTGGAGTGTGCTTGCTAGGCTTTAAGTGTTTCTGTAATCTTATCAGGACTGCAAACAGATACTGGGTGTATTATGTGTCTCAAAGCAAGAATAGTGATCTATCTGAATATAATCAACAGCTGGTCTTGGATCAGTAGAGCCCAATATTAGCGCAATTGGAGACAATGTTAACTGAAATTATCACTTCAGACCTGTGTTTATGAATCGATACAAATTACAGGTTTTTATTTGGAAATTGTGTTGCAGGATTCACTTTCAGTGTCCCAGATATAGATAAAGCAGATTTATAGGATTAGTTTGATATATACTTTTTAGTTATACTTTTAGTCCATAAAAATAGAACCCAATGTACTGGTAATGTGAAGGAATTTTACATATTGATTTCTCGCAAGTGTTTTGCCTGTAGTTTGAATTCATTTTTGCATTCTGTTGTGTTTTAGGCTTAAAGTAAATGTCTGTAAACTTATGGGATAATGTCCTTGACTCCTAGCCGAGAATTACCAGTACATTATCCACTTTTAAAACATTTTAAAAATATGTGATTAGTACTGCATATTGATATATTGACAGAGATTAATGGGTATATTACATAGAAAGAAAAAAAGATCAGTAATTTTGTCATCAGCAAGAAGAACCCCCAACCATTTGCAGCAACTTAATAGATTCCGAACAAACTCGCTTGTTGCACAAAAATACACTTGTACCTCTCAAGTTTTTCTTAGCAACTTGGCCATAAGCAAACAAACAGATAAATAAATAAATAAACACTGCGCGTACACTCTCTTCATTAGAGAAGCTGGATACAGAGGGCCAGATGGCAATGCCAGTCGCTTTTAATTAAAGCTATTCATATTTCAAGAGCTCGGTAGAGCCTCAATCCAATAAACCTCATTTTTTATTTCACCAGAACTCGAGCGAGGCCGATAATTGCAAGGAGAGAGAGAGAGAGAGAGATCACTAAAGCAATGGCAAGCATCACAGGCCACCTTTACTGGCATTTGCATTCATTAGAAAGTTTGTGTGTAACCTTTGCTAAATTTTTTGTTTGGACTGTGGCTTTGGTTAGTTTGGGACACTGAGAGCGGGTTGCTGCGGTGGGTGTGTTGTACAAATGTCACGTCGGCAGGCCTGAGACTCAAGGTCATTTGTTATAGTCACACTGCTCTAAAGAGTTAAAAGAGCTCTTCTTTATCAGAAAATTGGAATCAGTTTCAGGATTATAGGCAGGTTGCTACTCTTGTAAGGTAGAGTGTGTGCATGTGACGTATTTTGCGGTTGATCTTATTCGCTACAATATACACTTGTGTATTCTGTCTCACTGGAAAACCGTCACAGAACATTGCACAGGATTATTAACACCCAAAGCACAAATACTAAACTGTCTTCCGACCATTATTCAAACATTCCTGTCTCGGATTCCTTTCACAAACAGGAAAAGTGCAATTGGCTAAGCAGTTGTATTGTAGATGAAAACAGGGTTAAAAAACAGGTCTTTCCGGTTAAGTTAGTGGTTTGAATTGTGTAACCATGTCATATTTTACTTCACTCAGAAATTCATTTTCCAGTCACTTTTGGAAGAGTCTGTGAGGACGTTTAGCGCTAGCAGGTGAAAACGTGCAGCTTTTCTTAATCAGTATGAAACAAAAACAAGCTCGCCCCGCTAGCGTGTGTGAACTTCAGGCTTTTTTGGGAGTTCAGTGAAGTGGCAAGTATTGTTCAGGCAGAGTGCCATACTAGACCTGTATAAAGTCTGAACTAAACAAGCAGTATTTCACTTGCATTTCCTGCCAAGTGTTTGTGCGTCACCTGGCTTTTTTGAACAGGTGGACCCTTCCTGAAAAAAAAAAAAAAAAAAACACTAAACAATTTAGAAGCTCTGCAATTATACAGGCATTCCTGATGTCTACAACTGAGCTGCCCTTTAAGGTAAAAAAAAAAATATCTGGCTCGCTTCAGCCTCTGAATCGTGGCTGCTTTGTTCCAACAGCCAAATCATCCACAATGTTGCACCTCAGGAATGTGTCTCTCATTATCTCAAATAATCCTAATTTATAAGTTCAAAGGGTGAGAGGGAGTTTAATAACAGAGTTAAGAGGGTGTTTAACTAAATTACGAGGGAATAAATGTTCAAGCACGTAATGTTTTCGTCAACAGCCAGTCAACAGCGTTCCAGTTTAAGAAAGCTAATTTTGTTTGCTTGATCAAAGGGGTTGAATAGTACTATTATTTAGATTTTGCTCTTTGGATAAACCAAGCCAATTAGTTTTATGTTTCAGTAAAGCTATTTTTCGGTGGACAGAGACTTATTAGTTATCATGTTATGCATTATGTTGGCATGTTTTTCCCGGTATATATGATTGGCAGTCCTAACCTTTGGCATTTGCAGCAGTTAGTTTCTTACCTTTTGATGTTCTGTTGTCGCAGCCGATCGTTCCAAGAATTCCCAAAGTCCTCTGACTGGATATAACCCAGGGGAATAATGAGTCAGACGTTTGCTGAGCTTGTTGAAAGACTCCCAAGCTCCAAGGCAATACATATTCAGTTTTCCAAGGCTTGTTAAAAAGAATCGCACAATAGCCTCACAACATAGAAGCTTTAGTGTTTTATCAGTACTGCAGCTAAAATGTAGAGAATCCTATATCCCCGTTATAAAATTATGCCACTCTTTCATGTAAAAAAAGTACTTTTAACCTATACAGAGCTGCGTGGAGAATAGTGGCATGAGGGTAACATTTAAAAAAAAAAACATTTCACTTACTCTCTCTGGTCAAATGCATTTTATTTACTGCTATTTTTAAGTTCCTCGGAGCATTAGGATAATTATTGAAGGCTGTTTCTTTGAGTGCTCTTATTAAAATCCAAGGCAGGCATTAGCGGAGATGGCCACAAGACCTTTCAAATAAATGAGACGCTCACCATCACTTTGTGGCAAGACTTTGAAGTACCTGCAATCACATCAGGTATCGGATCAGCTTAATTACCGAGCTGGAAATTAAGCATGATAAAGCGAGAATGGAGGGAGAGAGAGAGTGAGAGAGATTGTGAGTGGGTGAAAAGTCACAGAATCTGTATCTTAACACTCTGAATATCATTACCGGTCTAATTGCGTGCCAGCCATGTCACATGACTGCTGTTTACACCAATCAGACAACACCACCCATCTATGTTTAGCTAAATATGATGGATCGCTTTACGGTGAAGAAGAGATTAACAGCAGCCGTGAAGGTACTTTCACTATCTGCTTCTGTAGCCCCATAATATTTATTTCTCTCGCTGCTAAATGTGATCCATTCTGAAAGGTTTTCCAGCTGTCCCTTTGGCATTGGCCTAGTATAAATCTGCCCCTGTTTTTGAGATGTATGAGTAGACTACCACACTGCAGCGAGAGCTCAAGGTGCAAGAGGAGGAAGATGCATCCCTGCAGCACCAGCAAAGCCACTGAGGTCTGTGGCATTCTTTTCTTCTCTTCTTCCTTCCTTTCACTTGTCCTCCTCCGCTTTTTGTCCTATTAAACGAGAAACAGGCTAGTGTTTTGCCCGCTGAGAGAATGAATGTAGGTGAGGCAGAATGAGCGTGACATGAGGAGACGTTTTTGCACGTGTCAATTGGTGGCATTTGGGAGGTTCACCTCGAAGCTCTCGCTGTGCCTCTGTCCCGTACCTTCTCAGCGTGAACCGTGACCTTTCACGAACAGAAAAGCGTCTGTCTCTCAAACGATCACATTTAACGGAATAAATCCCTTTCTTTCTAAAAATAAACATCGTAAAAGCGTGCGGCAAACTGACAAAAAGAAACAATTCTGTCATAACTGCTCAAGTCATGCATTATGGCAGCATTTTCTTTTCATCAGCATCTGAATGTTTTCCAAACAAGCGCCTTGATGTCTAGAAATTGCATGTCAATTGAAAAACAGTGCAAGGTCAGGGAAAGAAAGGAATTGTGGCGGCAGCTAGACAAATAAAATAAACACCTGACAGTTCGGGGAATTATTTTTGGCATTGCTTTTCATTGGGTGCCTGTTGTGAGGTGAATATGCATTGGCACATAATTATTGAAATGTCATGTAAAATATGCCTGGGGCCTGACAAATCTCATTCAAGTCTCTCTACCAACTGTATGTCCCCCACTGCGTTTTGAAGGTTTAGTCTTTTTCGGGATTGCAAAGTAGACGCACGGCCACTAGAAATGCGCACAAGTGTTCTCCCAGACCTCACGGAGAGCCAGGTGATGGCAGTGTTATGTCAAAACAGGAGATAAAACTTTTCTACCCGTGCACGTTTAACCTCCCACATACCACAAAAGACAAAGGGGCCGATTCAGCAAACAAAAGAACAAGAATGTTCAGAGGTACAAAGAGCACAGCCTTTAAAAGAGGGATGAGTGAGCCCTAAAGGGAGAAAAGATTGTTTTTCATTATGTAAAAGGAAGCCGGCATAAAATACTCCAAGAAACAGACAATTACCTCAAGATCACATGACTCTGACAGAAAAGACAGAAGAAATGGATTTCTAGCCCTTGCCGGAAAAAAGGATTAGCAACTTGGAACAAAAAACAAGGGTGACACACCTGGTTTTAGGGGCCTAGAATGCGAACAAAAGGTGTGTGTGTGTGTGCGTTTCAAGGCTTTTGTGTGGTTACTCTGAGGAAATAATGACTAGCCATGGGCAATACGAGGCAGGGCCGTAGAGGGAGTTTACCAGCACCCGTGGCTCTCTGAGTTTAGCAATAGACTTCTTTATATTCTCCCCATAAATCTAGCCTTTCGTTCTCAGAGGAATTCTATCAGATTGTTTTCCTTCTCTTCCTTTGCTGCATCTTGTATCCCGTTGTTCTCTGTCTCATGTCACTGTCAGTCTTTCCTTCGCTCTCGCTGTTATACTTAAAAATTAAACATCAACGATTGATTCTCCACTCCCTCCCTCTTTCTTTCTTGCTTTCTTTCTTGCTTTCTTTTCCGCTTGCTCTCCATGCATAGGCCTCCTTAGGCGCAATATTTGCTGTAGTGAAGGAGGCTGGTGGTGGTTGGATTGACATAATGATAAAAACCACCCACACTGATTTAGTGCCACAGTGCTCGGATGATCTGACAAAACCGGAGAGAGGTTTTAATCCGTAAGATGGGCTCCTCAAATCCACTCACAATACCCCCAAACAATACACCCACCCCTGAGGATGCACACACACAAACACAAGCAGAAACCAAGCGACAAATTGGAATTGAATTCTGCATAAGGCCAAGGCTCAGCAAGTAGGCCATGGCAAGAAATATTTGTGTCCGATTTATCCATGGAAAAACTAGAATGAAATGACTCCCCCTCCCCACAAAACCCCCCATTTGCTGTTCACAGCCTAGGCCTAATCTGCATGGTTTTTGGATGGTCAGAGAGAAAGGAAGGATGATAAACAGAAATAAGTCGGGCTCTCTCTATTGTTTTGTTTAAGCTTTGTTCTCTTTTTTTTCCCTTTTTTGTGGCTTTATATGCAGTGGTCACTGTTATGAAGGAAACTCTGTTCTGTAGAGGCCTTGCATACGGGTGAGGATGTTTTGCTAACAGGTGCAATGCTAGCAGCCTCATTTGTCTTGAACACACAGGGGTGATTTATTTGATAGCGCAGGTTCCCTTCGGAGGAAACCGCTAGCTCTGCTGTTACTGAACAATATGGCTGACACCGCTGCCTGTATATATAATATTGTGTTAGTCTGCTTTGCAAGGCATCATTAATGTTGAGGGTAATGTGTTACTCTAATCACATTTTCTTTCTGTAACAAAACAAGACTAGGTTACACTTTATTTGGTAACACTTTATTTTACAGTGTCAGTTATATATGTTAGTTACTATAGTAATAACTATACATTATGCGTAATTACATGCAACTGACCCTAAACCAAACCCTAGTAAGTAAACACAGTTACTTAATATTACTACAGTATATCAAAGACACCTTAAAATAAAGTGCAACCCTTTATTTGTAATTATACATTAAGTGCTGAGTAATAAGTAATAACTATTAACCAACATGAACTAACAATGAGATATATTCTTACAGCATTTATTAGCCTTTGTTAATGTCAGTTAATACACATGTTCATTTTAGTTCACAGTGATTTCGATCTTAACACGGATCATGTTAATAATGTAGTTAAGAAATTAAACCTTATTGTAAAGTGTTCCATGTTTTTGTCAAAACAAAGTTGCCAAAGTCTAAAATATATATCATACAATACATGTCATGATAAAACCATGTTTTAGCTAACAAATTGTCATGAATTATCAGATTAAGCACTTTGACTAAAATGGAAAACATGTTTCAAATGAAGCTTTACCTCCAAATGCAGGAAATACTGTTACAAGTACTAACATTATACAATTGCAAAATGTTAAAAATAGCACGACATATAGCGCAACTGCGCCTCCAGCGACCCAAGTTTGAGTCCCGGCTCGAGGTCCTTTGCTGATCCCGTTCGCCTCTCTCCACCATGTGCTGTTCCTGTCTAAAAAAAATAGTTTTACTACAGTCATATATTCTGAATATTAAAACTTGTCCTGACTAGTTGATGAAAATTTGAATAATGCAAAGTAGAAAAAGCCTTTGGAGAAGAATTGTGCTTTTCTTTTCTTTTCAAGTCATATTTCCATGGCCTTTTTTTATAGACACACTAATTTCAGTTAATAGCATACATAAAATATGCAATATTAGTTTTACCTTACTTCTCCTTAGTAAAACTAGTAAAACCCTATATAACTTCAGTTAATTGTGATGAATTACAGTCTGTAAATTTACCATCCATCAACAAATATTATTTTACCCTTAATAAATTAAGCTTTCATTTGGCACGTGTTTGCTCAAACAGTGCTGCAATTGACAAAGCTGAACGGAATAGAGAAATGAGAGACACAAATCAAATTTAAGGACGGCAAAACTGCTTGACATTTATCTGAGATCGATAAAGGGGTGTTTTTAAAGGTTTCAGTCATGTCACAAGAAAAGAACATTACATGACTAAAGCCAGCCTTGACTTGATGAGGACTTGTCTGTCCTAATGGTTTTCAAATGTTCACGGTCATCACCATTACTTGGCAAATTGCCTTTTTTCAACAAAGACTAGACCTGGGTAAATATTTTCTTCTAATTATGAGTAGACGTCAGACTAGCGGGAGCAGGCTAAAAGCCTTCCACTGGAGACATTAATCAATGCTAAAACAACACAGACACCACTTTCACTTGCCTGTCTGTGACAGGTCTCAAACTGCAGGTGAACTTCTGCTGGGTTCAGACAATGTCATGGCAATACAGCCTGGTGAACTATACGACTCTAATTCAGAGAGTGAAGGACATAATTGATGGTCAGAGAGTTTTGCTTTAGGGGTGAGGCTGAGGAGAAATGGGCCACTTTTTAGAGGAGTCGAAGAAAGAAAACATGAAATAAATGATGGGAGAATCTAACCCACATGTTGTGCAAGGTAAGACATGCCAGCGAAGCATTCGTCAATTTAATTCCTTCGCCCCACCTCACCTTCCAAATCACCTCTAAATCGCCCTTTTTTATTAAAACTAAGAATGAAAAATGGCACAATTTTAATACCCACCCATTTTTTTTATATTAATCAAATTGGTCACCAGATTATCCGCCAAGACCAGATGGTTTTTGGCTTGGAAATTAAATTTTCCCGATGGTATATATATGTGCTTTTTCTTCCGTCTCCCATCCCTTTCCTCACTCTTTCTTGTTAATTTCATTTTGTTTTATGTGCATCCGTTAAGCTTGGATTACTTTTGCTTAGCTGTTAAATCTTCCTTCTTGTTTCAATGTAATTTTTGGCCCCGCATATAATCTGCATATATAAATTAATCCCACCCCTCTGCCTGGCAAAGAAAGAGCCGATGGAGGCATTGCAGCATTGGGAATATAATGCTGTACAAAAATAAATTGTTTTAAAGCTCACTGGCTCTGGGTGTGTTTGGGAAACTGCAATAACAGACGTTCTTTAGGTGGGATTTACAGTGATGCATGTGACAGTGTACAAAAGTGTCTTTCTGAGTTTGCTGCGGGGCCCAGAGGAAAGACACTTTATCTGTACAAGGTGATTAGAAGAGAAAGAGGTTTACTGTTTATGAGCTCTCAAATCTCCTCTCAACTCAGGTTGGTCTTTGGTCTCCGTCTGTTTGCAAGTTGGAATTACTGAGGAACATCTTCCCTAAACCCACAGCCACGGGCTCAGAGCACCTCCGTATTTATAACTGCCTATGATGGTGAACTGTCAGGAGCAAAGAGACTCTGCAAGATGGCTGCCAGTGGAGAGAACATTTGGAGTTCCTACATTTTAGAGCTCTGCCAAATGCAAATTTACCTCCAGCCTCTAACCAAAAGTCTAATACGGTATTGTAAAACTGGGCTTAATAATGTAATTTAAACCTGGAAATAAACAGAAGCTTTAATATACTATTTCTAGTGGCTAAGATAATTGACCGTGTGAACTAAAATCATGCTGGATCATCAGATGTTGAGTTCATGTCCTCTGAGCAGTGGTTCTCAATTACTTAAAATAAAACAAAACAAGCTTTAGCATAAGCTAAAAACCTAGATATGTCTTATTTTAACTCACCCCTAAACTTCAAAACATGTAATTATTTGGACTATAATTATTGTAGTTACTCATTTCAATCTGTGGAAGCTCCTTATGTCTGTACACATTACCTTTAAATATTGATGTGGACAGTAGGGGGAGTCAAAAAGGTTGAGAACCAATGATCTAGAGGGACAAACCAAATATTCAATTATTCAATCCAACTTTTCAACATTTTCACTAGTGATCTCATAGTTTAGGTCTTTTCTATCCACAAAAAGTGGCATTAATCATCACACAAATTGACACGACTCGAAACAAAAGCCCCTGATGCATTTCCACAGTTTTTGTCTCGTCACAGTTCTTAGAAGGGTAATTATTGCACCCTTTCTCCTCTCTCCCCCGCTAGCTCAGGTGGTGCCGTCCCTTTTGTAATCATCTGTTTATGGCGCATTCTTTAATATCGTTCCTCCAGTAATCAGTCTGCCCACCAGTCCTGTAGAACCGCTATTCCTCCTGCCTGCCATTATTTAATTGCAAATCGTCAGGAGTCGGTAGTTTGGGGATATGGATGTGTCAAAAGCTTCGGAAACGGGAGTTTTCTCGACATCCAATTAACGAATGCTCATTTATCACATCGAGGCATCACAAGGGCCCGCCGCCACGCATGTTAATAATAGTATCATAAGCAAGTTCAAAACTCCCATGCTGTATGTGCTGAGGCCCCAGCAGGTCACTTTGCAACGTTCATTAGAGAAGGAGAGGCTGGACGCTGGGAGAGAGAGAGAGAGAGATGAGAATAGATGCTGTGTCTGATTTAGAAATGAGAGAGGATGTGGTTCTTCGTGTCCTGTGTGGTTGTATGTGGTTACTCGTCAGTATCAACGAAGGACACTGGAATGCGTGTGTGTGAGAGAGAGACACTGTCTCTGGTTTCAGAGCCATATTTATGAATGATGGCTCTCTCTCTCTCCTTCTCGTCTTTACACAGTGGAGTTAAAGGGATATGCCTAAAACTGAAAATTCTATTAACATTTACTGTCATTTCAAAACTCATGATAAATAATAAGGTTCTGATCTAAATTCCAAGTCTTCTGAAACTATACGAAAGCTTTGTTACAAATAGACTTAAATGTAAGCTTTTATCCATTGAAATACTTTTACATTAATGTTTATGGTAGAAGTATTTTTCAACTGATGAGTCGGTCCGTTTCACAAAATTGGTCTGAATGATTTGTTCTTCAAAACAAAATTGTATTTTCCACAGAAGGAAGAAAGTCCTACAGGTGTGAAATGACATACGGATTCATAAATGCTATTTTTGAGTGAACTATCCATTGACCATAAATGCACTATTTTTTGTACAAAAGTACCATACAGCTGTTTTTTTGATGTACTAATTATCTTATGCTGTTGTAAAATATTATGATAATTTAAAATATATAATAATAATGCATTTTATATATTTAAAATATAATTATTGTATTTAATATAATATAATAATTTATTTCAATCAATTTGTATTGTTTTATTATTTCTTATACTTTAATTAAAATGTTAATGTATTTAAATATATTTTAAAATGCAGATTATTCCGTTGATAACAAAGCTGAATTTTCAGCATCCTTACTCCAGTCTTCAGTGTCACATGATCCTTCAGGAATAATTCTAATATGCTGATTTGATGCCCAAGAAACATTTCTTATTATTATTATTATCAATGTTAAAAACAGTTGTGCTGCTTAATGCTTTTGTAAAACTGTGTAAAAAAAAATTGGATAGAAAGGATCCAAGGATCCTTTGATGAAAGGACAGCATTCATTTGAAATATATATTTTTTGTATCATTGTAAAAGTCTCTACTGTCTCTTTTAATCATTATAATGCATTTATACTGAATACAAGTTTTAACTTAATTCGGCATTACTGAATAAATACAGCCTAAGACTGACCACATTGTTATCAGTCACTGCCCTTGTTGTCAGTCTCACTGCGTTTCACAGATGTAAGCACCCTTAGCAGTTCAGTTCCTGGCCTGATCACGTCCTTTTGACCATTGCCATTTGCCTGCATCAAGATGCTTAACCCCTGTCCGCTCCCAAACATCCACCCCTGTTCATCCCCCTTTTGTCTGCTTCGGATTACATTAGGAATACACAAAGTGAAGGATTCCTGGACAAACTGAATGCAATTAGTAAAACAAAAGACTTAAATTCCACAATCCTCAGTCTTAACTGTGCGCATGTGGGCGCATGTTTGTCTAAACACAGCAGCCATGTTTTGTTGAGCTCATAGGCACAGTAAACACAATGATAAGAGTGGTTTGGGAGTGCATCTGGGGAAATACACAGCGCTGTTTGTTGCTGTTGCCGTCCTTGGCTTCAAGTTGGAAAATTTTTACCCATCCTTATTTTTGTTCCATCCATCTATCCTTCTCTTTCTGTCTCTCCTCAAGGCCCCAGACGGTCAGAAATAATTCATTTTCAGCTACATAAAAGAAACTGTAAAAACAAAGAAATAAGAACATGCTAGCCAACTAATCTTATAGGCAACCAACAGCACAACAGCAGATTCCTTCCACACACAGTAGTGATTGAATATAAGCTGGAGCACTTTTAATTACTGTATTGCTGATCTGGAATCCCACTATCACAATTTGATATTTTGATATTGGCTTTAAAGATTATCCAACAATAATTTATTCCTAGCCATTCCAGTGTTGACTTTTTCTGCATTTCGACAGGCACACTCGCACACATTCATGCCCTCCAGGGGCGAAGGTGTGTTATTGGATCAGAGGCCGTTCCTGTAAATGGAGATCGGTGTGTTTACATCAGTAAGTGGATTATGGCCGACCAGTTTTCCTCACATCACTCCCTTAACTTATGCAGCATGAGGAGTTTTCACACACATGAGCACTCACACAAAGAGAAGAGTGAAGGGGAAAAGCATATAAATATACACAGTGAGGAGAGATGATGGGTTCAGTAATCATGTTAGTGTTGATCTGAACGCTTGATTCTCCTCAAATCACTTGATATCACTGAACTCACAGGCTCATGGATACAGAAAGTAACTTAATTTATATATGTATTATTTGATGTTGATTTTAAGGCCAATTTTTCCTTGTCCGAGGGCATATTTCATTCTAACCATATACAAACACATATGCCTCACTGTCTAGCTGCCTATCTACCTTTTAAGGCAGCATCCTAACTGAAATAGAACCCTCATGCACAAATATACATGGCACCCACCAATAAGTAGCCTGTTTTTTAGTCAATAATTTTCTGTATTAAATTAATTGCATTCACAATCACAGTTTTATTTTTTTTCACCAAGCTCATTGTAATGCATTCTGAAATTAAATTTGGTCAAAGCAAGGTACTTAGGAGGCAGCATAATTAAGTTACCTATCTTTTGGAACATTGCCATAATCTATTTCAGAATATAATGACATATATGAGATTTTACCTAAAAAAAAAAAGCTCACACAAGGCATTTTAGCCTTAATCCTGTGTTAAATGGTGGCTCTGATTGTGAATAGCGTGTCACGTTTTGCACATGTCCCATCCTTGACTGCCGTGGACTGTTTTGAGATCAGCTTTAATCATTTAAAAAGAACTCTATTGCTTTACATATCAAATACTGAACTGGTTTGGGTGTAGCAGACAGTATTGCTGCTGTCTATAGGATTATTGGTGTGCATTGAGACTCTTGTTATCCTAATGTAATATATTCCACATCACATTAGAATGAATGATCTCGTGCTAATGAAATGCAGTAATTAATTGATCGCATTAGAAAAGAGCTGAGAGGGCTAGGATAGAGAAAAACAGAAAGAGAGACTTTAATATGAGGGTTTAAAATGGCTTCCGCAGAACTGAGACGGAATACGAGGTCTGTGCTTTCTTTTTATTGGGGTGATTACACAAGCTGACAGTCCATTCTGTTGGCTAGCCATCGGTGTTGTAGTCAGCGAGCGGGGAAATAATCCTTCTCGACAGCCAGTGCTGCCGTGATATGAGAATACTTCTGGAGGATTCTCTGGTAATTATGGCCACTGTGTGAGGCAGACGCTATGTGTGAGTCGGGATTTATGACACGTGTCTAAGCATCACTAAGCACGACTTTTTGTGCTTGTTTGACTAACAAAAAGTCATAATTTATGTAATGATTTATTGTTTTTCAATTTATGTTCTTATGTATGCATATTGTACTATTTGCAGCTTATTGTAATATTCAATGCATTGTGCAGTAGGATTGTTCATTTAGTGCTTTAGTATTATAATAACATTGGTAAATTTACCATAAATAAAGCTTATACATACAATACAGCTAATCATAAATACAATTATACATATTGAAATAAAAATAAATTTCAAGTAAATGCTGTTCTTTTGAACTTTCTATTCATCAAAAAATCCTGAAAAATAAATGTAATGGTTTCCACAAATATATTAAGCAGCACTGTTTTCAGCATTAATAATAATAAGAAATATTTATTAATTCATGAATGATCATGTGACACTAAAAATATATATATATATATAAGTGTTTTTAATATGCAAAATTTAACTCTTTTTATTCTGACCTATACGCTTTACAGGCAAAGCTGCTCCACAAATATTGATATATGCAATGCATTAATTGTGATTAATTTGAACAAATCTTGTAATTATTTTGATTAAAACTTTTAATCAGTCGACAGCCCAGCTAAAATCTTTTTTGAAACCCTTATACAAGCGTTTACTGTATGTACTTAGATAACCCTCTGTTAATGCATTGGCGCATTGTGTTACAGGGCTTTTAATTTTGAAGGGTATCTGTGTCCTTTAAAGTAGAGATAATGACTAATAGCTATATGCTTGGCCCGTTTGATTGACAGCCCATGGTAATTGAGCTCGATAGTGCGCCCCCTACTGACCCCTGGTGAGTGACACGTCCTGAACCCGGGGTTGAGTTCCCAAAGTCAAGGGCCTACATTACCATACTGCGCTGTCGGAGAGGAAGATGGAGAGAGAGAAGAGCAATGAAGGGCTCTCTATCTCAAAGGTGTTTAATTATCTTCACTCAGGACCGTGCCCCACCTGTTCCCTCACTCCAGCTGACACAACAAAACAACTGCCAAACAGACGAAAGACAGATTAACCAGAGCACACCTGTAGAAAAGCGAGGGAAGATCCTCCTCCTAAGTCGCCGTATTTCTCTCCACACAAACCACACACCCATATGGCTTACAGCAATATGGCTCTTTTATTGCAGGACAAGGGAAAAGTATGTTAACGATCTCCAGCAAGCTGCAATTATTAGCAATGTGACAATGAGTCAATGCCATTACGACCTCTCTTCTCCCTGACTGGGGTTCGCATCAAATAACCCTTTAGTCAAGCGTGGCTGCGGTAGACTGTATAAAAAGTCATCACGCGGCGCCGGCCATGACGCCTAATCAAAACGCTCTTTGTGTCGGCTTTAATCTGGCTCTCTTTAGACCATCCGAGCTGTTCGCTCTTCCTCGGTTTCCTCCCTCTCCTCGCCGTCTCCCAAATGAATCAACACTGTTTGGGAAGGGAAGAAAAAAACGAAATAGAGCTGCCGACGAGAATTATACAACACCAGAGCTGCGATGACAGCTGGAAGGCCGACCTTGTTCCTTCAAGCTCAATGTCAGTGTGAGAGGCCACTGCCTCAATCACTACAGCACACTGTTGACAGGTTGGAGAAATATTGATTTTTAACATATGAATGTCCGTTAAGCCGCTGTTACTGGATAAGAATTTTATATAGTCGCTTAAAGCACAACGTCAAGCGACTCTTTAATATGTCATAGCAGAAGGCTGAGCAGACAGAAATATGAAGTTTGAAATACAACTTGGTCACAATTTTATTTTTTTATTTTTTCATCAGGTCATATTCAATTTTACATTAATTTATCATTTTAGTCAGCTTTTTAGTTGATGAGAAAATTTCATTTGTATTTGACTTTGTATTATACATATTAATTTCAACATATACAGTATCTGGGTGTGAAAACTGTCTGCTGAAATAATGATATACTGACTTTACAAGTATAATACAATATTGTGAATACTTCAGGCTTTTTTCCTGCACGTGTCTTGTCGTATTTTCTTCAGTTTCAACGGTTTATATTTCCACTTGAGCTTGGTTCGGTATGGCACGGTTACAAAGGGTTATCAGCCCGGAATTCTCAGCACGGTTAACCATGTTGAACCATGGTTTCTCTGTAACTGGCTAAGCGCACTATTTGGGCAAAGTAAACACAAGTTGAAAATAGATATCTAATCATCATATAACTCAGTCGCTATTTACACCTCATAACTCTGTAAACTCTTGCGTTACCAAGGCAATGACTAACGCATTTGTATTACATTCCAAAGAGCTCTGTTATCAGCCCCACAGTGGAAAATCAAACCATATCCGAACTGGCTGGGCCTGATCGGCACGGAATGGAACAGTTAAGCAATGAGCCCAACGGTGGAAAAACACCTTTTGTTATCACTTTCGAAATCTAAAAACCCTGTGCTAATGACCATTTTGAAGGTCATTTCGTTGATATATACATCCGGCAGACGGTTGCTGCTGACTTGCATAATACGAAAAATGCAAAAGTTATTCGCTGAAAACAGTTCTGTTTTTCCTTTACAGACCTCAGGAAAAATAGCCTTTCCTCTGGTGTTTTTAAAGCATACTATAGATTAGCGGGGTCAGGCTTGATGCAAAAGTTATATTCGCTGAATACAGTTCTATTTTTCCCTTACAGACCTCAGGAAAAAAAATAGCCTTTCCTTTGGTGTTTTTAAAGCATACTATAGATTAGCGGGGTCAGGCTTGTCTGTCTGGAGTGAGGTTCAGCTGTCTGATGGCTTACTTTAGCAGATGGATCCACAGGAAGTTCTGCTGAGCTGGGCACTAATGTCCAGCTAAAGCTTCTGGGCAGCTTTCAGCACTTACTCAATGTCTAAAGCACTCTGCTAAAGCAGCTCAAGAATGGACCTCTTTCTCTATCTCTTCATCTAAATTCTTTCTTTCTTTCTTTCTTTCTTTCTTTCTGAAATAATGAATGAATATGTGCTATCCTTTTCTGTCATACACATACTCTGTGCCCCTGTGGCGAGAGCTGAAAGATGCTGACAGTGTGGCCTTTTGTGTGATGACACTGCCTCTGTAGCTCCCAACACACTCCTGTAAACAGAGACAACGACATGAGCAGAAGAAAGAGAAATGGAAAGAGTCTCACATTTATGTATGGAGGGACGCATGCTATTTGTTCCATAGTATGCCACGCACAGTTGGGCTTCTATCCCATTGTAGCTTATTTATCACGGTTGGGTTGAGCCCTGCCCTCTTTTGGAATCTGAATGCCTGTGTACGCAGGTGCGGTGATGGATATTGTGTAAGGCAGAGGTGGGGGGGGGGGTATGTTTGCCTTAGGGTGGGCCACTGGCTCTTGTAGACCATTTGGCCCGGGACTGGGCCTGCCTGCTTTACTGGTAAAGAGCTGTCTTTTCAAATCAGAGCAGACAACGTGAGGAGAACGTGGGAGAAAATGACTGAGAATGAGAAGAGTAAGATATACTGTATTGATAGATAGATAGATAGATAGATAGATAGATAGATAGATAGATAGATAGATAGATAGATAGATAGATAGATAGATAGATAGATAGATAGATAGATAGATAGATAGATAGATAGATAGATAGATAGATAGATAGATAGATAGATAGATAGATAGATAGATAGATAGATAGATAGATAGATAGATAATACAACAGAAAAGTGGATTTTTTTTTTCTGTCCTCATAAGGAATTCCTAATTTCATGAAGAATGGGTCTGTTTAATCCCTTTCTCCGTTGGTATTCCAGTCCCCGTCTCTGTCTCTGGCAAGTCAATAGATTTCAATGTCAATTTAGGCTCTGTGCTGCAGCTCATTTTAAACCAATCAGCCTTCCCATTTATGAGCAGAGTACAGCAAGCCGATATTAATATCTCAAGTCAGATCAGCTTCAAACTGTTCAAGTCAGGTAATGGGAGCTAGTATTAGCACTCACAGCAGGACAGTTTAAGTTAATCTGAATGTCTCTCTCTTTTTTTACATTGCACACTTCATATATATAAAGGATTGTTTCCATGTTTAAAGTAGTCTCTGGACGTGTAATCAATGTTAGCAAAACATTACATCTGCTCTTGCCGAAGGAGAAGAAAAAAAGAAAAGAAAAGGTGGCATGTGCTTTCTGTACTAAACAAGTTTCCAGCTCTGTGCTGTCCCCTGTTGTTTGCTTTTGAAACTGCAGGGTTTTTTTTGTGTTTTTTCATTTCTATTTATTAGAGCTCTTCAACATAAATAGTTATGTGTACTTCCATTATATTCTCAATTCCAAACACCTTTACACATTGAATCACTTTTTGCTCTCTTTTCCCCGTCTCTCCCACTCAAAGGTACTTAAACACATGACACTCACACGCGCGCGTACACACAAGCAGCACTTTCTAACTTGAAATCTACTTGCCTGCACAGGACGCAGTGGTAAGCATTAGTTATCCAGGTAGGTGGGCTCTTGCCCGGTCCCCAGATAGGGACCACATGCTGCGCCAATGCCCTGCTGTCAGCAGACCCCCTGGGGCTTCCACAGGCTGTCCACGGCAGGTGAAATGGTTGTGGCCTGTTTAAATCAATGAAGCCTTTTCCAATGAAAAGGTTAGGAGAGAGTGTTAGCGTGCAGAGAAAGCAACACGTGGTGCTTGTCAGGTGTGTCTGTACGAGTGGCCTCAGATGCCCTGTGCTATAATGGACATGCTTGGTGTCGCATTTTAAAGGTGAGAACATATTAATGTGCATTACTCAGTTCTTTGGAAAACGGGTCAGTCACTGTGTTTTTTTGTATAATGACCACTAAACTGTATATTTGACCGTCGTTGACAAATGTTTTCTCGCCACTGTACAGCCAGCTGGTCATTAGTGTAAAATAAAGTCCTTCAGGCTATTTTTTGACAATAACCAGCTGACTACAGTTGATTTTTCTTCTATTTTTGCGCAAAACAAGATGTTTCGGTCCTAATAAATTTACAGAATCTTATGTTGTCCTTGTGGCTGTATCTCTGGGGGGCTACTGGAGGGTACTAAGGATGCATAAACCTCATGGCCCATTTCTCATCATGGAGAGAAAGTCCTCTTACTTTATTTAGCCGATCTCCATGGAGACCAGCTGGACAGAGGCAAAGTCAGACCGGACAGAGAGAGAGCTCTTCTATCTTTCATTCCTACCTAGCACTTCTTGTCACTTCAGAGCATGATTGATCAAATTGAGTCCAATATATAGCACATTTTTTTATCCATTTAACATTATATATAGTCTATTATTTGTAGTAGTACAGAAAGGTTTCAGTGTTTAAAGGTGTGTTCACACTTGTAGTTCGGTTCGCTTGGTTCGCACGCACGAAAACCCCCCCAAAAACATTTAATCCTGGTTCGCTTAGCGTTCACATTGGCATTTTAACACCAAAACTAAAGATACCAAACTTAAAGGCGTATGGATTTGTTCACAGTCTGATTGGTCTGTTTTTATTTGTGAATATTTATGCTTGTGCTGGGCTAAATGCACTCGTTGTATGTGCGTAGCCTACATATGATGGTATTTTGACCATCTTATAAATATATTAAGGATTCAAAACAGCATCAGGAATTCCTCCATCACACACACACGAACAAAGATCTGCTGTGAGGAGATGCGGTTCTGATGCCTTTACCGAACAGTGATGGGCAACATTGCAACTATGACAGGAAAAAACAGGTATGCTTGAGCATTCTGTCCTTTTAGGGAACTATTTTTTAGACATCATGTCCCAATTTTGGTCCGTTTACATGTCTTTGGTCTGTGTTGTCTGTTCACATATTGCGTTCACATTCAAACCGCACCAGAGTTAATTTGGAAGCGGGCCGAGACCAATCTTTTCAGCGGGCCCGATCCGCTTGTTTGGTGCACTCCAGGGTTCGGATGGCAGTGTTGACATTTATTCAAATGAACCGCACTAACAGAGCAATCACACCAAGGTTTGTTTTAATCGAACCAAACATGCCTAGTGTGAACAAACCCTAGGGAATCAATCCAGTTTAGCTGTTTAATTTATCTTGACAAGGCTTAATCAGTTTGACTCATAGTATTCAATTGGTTCATTTCATTTTGGAATTGTTTAGAATTGTTTTACTTGCAGACAAGGAAGGAACATTTCTGGAAAACAATTTACTCCCAAAAATGCTACGTATACCTCAACTGTTACTTCACACAGTCCATGCTGTACTGAGATCTGTTTTGATCTCAGTCTGGCTGATTGAAACCAATCTTCCTTATATTCATCAGTTGTATCTTTGTTCATCCTGTAATTAATTTAGCTTTTCACATAATCATATTTTCCCATCCGTCGTTCCGAGCCTCATTCAATCTGCCTATAAAACTACAGAAAGAGACAAGAATCTTATCTTTGAAGACTTTTAATTATTTCATCTCAGATGGTATTCATTGTCTCCCTGTTATTAAAAGAGAGTCCACTGAAATCAAAGAATAAAAGACCCTATAAATCAGAGATGATTAAAGAAACCGCAAAATTTAATTTAGTAGTTTCTGATGAACCGACAAGTCTGCCCATACCTGCTTCCATTTCTACATCTACCTTAGTTGCCTTGGCAACACCTTATATCCGCTGTTACCATGCTTACACTGCTCGATGCAGATGTACCATTGCCACTGTCTGCTAGAATCTTACACATAAACAACTAAACTTGCATTTTCATTTGTTTGAGACAAAAAACAAATTCAACTAAACTTTACAAACTGGTCAGCTATAAGGGATAGTTCACTCCAAAAGTAAAAATTCTGTCATCATTTAATCACCTTCATGTCATTGCAAACTTCTAAAAGAAGATATGTGACTTTCACTCTGTAGATGGGGGGTGGAGGGTGTTCAGTTTCTCAAAATATGTTTCCAAAGTTTGGAATGACATGAGGATGAGTAAAAGATAAGCAAAATGTTTGAATTTCCAAGTTTGCCTTTACCAAAGAATAAGGGTAAGCTCAAAGCGTTTAAAGTGAGGTGAGAATTAACTTTAATATTCGTCATAATGGAGGGTTGAAGTTGTAGTTGCTGTGTTCATTATTCTTGCCCTTTGATATGGATTTTAGAATTATGATGAGAACATTCAATCGACCCCAGCTGTTTTCCAAATCTCCTCTCATCCTTGAGAACTGAAGTCCTCTGTATTCTGTTCTGTTTCTTTGTAATTGGCCCTACCTTTCAAAAACACAGACAGTGTTAATTACGCACAAACTCCTCTGCAGGGATCATACCTCTGAGACGTGTCCTTAAGCCCCCTTTAAGGGATTAAGGGACGTGTGGCGGTTGCTGTTTGCGTGGATTTCTGTTTGTATATGCGGCTGATTTCAATGTGATTTGTTTGTGTGCATGTGCAGGCAGTCCTTTCATGTTTATTGCACTTAAAAGGATAGTTCACTGAAAAATGAAAATTCTGTCATCATTTACTCACCCTAAAGTTGTTCCAAAACGGTATGAATGTCTTTCTTCTGCTGAACACAGAAAATATTCTGAAGACTATGTGTAACCAAACAGTTAATGGGACCCCATTGACTTCCATAGTATGGAGAAAAAAAGACTATGGAAGTCAATCGAGTCCATCAACTGTTTGGTTACAGACATTCTTCACAATGTCTTCTTTTGTGTTCTGCAGAAGAAATACATTGTTTGGAACAACTTGAGGGTGGGTGAGTAAATACTGACAGAGTTTTCATTATTGGGTGACCTATCCCTCTATCCGAGGCATTATGTCGGTAAACCCTCCAAAACTTCTATTTGGAGGAAATTAAATCCCAGTTTTCAGCAAGATCTCCACAAGGAATTGGAATCAGCCACATGTACATAATAACACATGTTATGTTTACATTAACATACTATAGTCTCACATGCATGCTGATCCCTCAGTTGGCAGGATACCCTACAACAGCTCTTTCCAAACAAAATGCCCCTCCTTCTCTACGGGAGTTTCTTGTGGGATGGAGAGACTGAGGCAAGAGGAGGAGGGGAGGATGCAGGCAGAGAGGGATTTGGCTGTGGAAAGAGTGATCTCATTAGCCTTTGGTGTATTGTGTTGGAGTCAGGTAAATACATGCAGTGCTAGGACACCTAACACCTCTAGTGATGGTGACTAATGAGGTGCTGTGTTTATAACTATGTCTTCAAGAATATGTAACTGGTGTTGTGCACATGTATGACATGTAGGCCACCATAAAATTCATGTGTAAAAGGGTCTCTCATTTAACCTCTGACTTTCTCAACAAAACATGGATAATGCCAAATAATACATGTTTAGAATATAAGCATAATATATTTTACAAAAACATGTACAATGCCATTTCAAAGTCAAATGCTTCGGGTTTATTTGAAAAAAAAAAAGTACTTTTATTTAGCAAGGATGCATTAATAATAATTGATCAAGTGTCAGAAGACATTTATGTTACAAAATATTTACATTGCAAAAGCATAATCATTTTGTATGCATCAAAGAATCCTGAAAAGAAAGTTTCATGGTTTCCACATGAAACATGATATTAAGCAGCACAGCCATTGTCAACATTGATAATAATAAAAAGTGAAAAAGAGAGTAAAGGCTGCTGAAAATTGAGCTTATTAGTGAATTTACATTTTGAAATATGTTAAAATAGAAAATTATTATTTTACAGTTATTTTAAATCATAATAATATTTCACAATATTATTGTTTTTATTGTATTTTGGATCAGTTTTTTTGAAGAAGAAAAAACAAAACAAAAAAATGTTTACAACCCCAAAGTTTTGAATGTTAGAATATATTTGAATTCTGAATTTGAATATATATATATATATATATATATATATATATATATATATATATATATATATATATATATATATATATATATATATATATATATATATATATATATATATATATATATATATATGAAGAGTTTCGTTGCAAAACGAGATATATCCATTTTGAGAAATGTTGGTTATTTGACATTATTATTTAAGACATCAACAGTCAAGTTCATTCACAATTTTTTGTACATTAAACTATTACTTGAGCTCAGTGAAGGCCGGGACACAATATTCTTCAAATCCAGGATATTTTTTATTTCATTTTATGTCCATAAATAAGTCAAAAACCATGCCAAAATGCAACATATTTATCTTAACATTGTCAAACATCTTAAATTGGTTAAAAAAACAATACATCATAAATATATGGAATAGTATATACAAAGATTGATTAATAATAATAAGATTCCGAGTTAGTTTTGGTCAGAACATACACAACATAACGTTTTTTTTTTTTTTTTTTGCAAAACGCTATATATCCACCTTAGGCTATATTCTACTACTGTAATACCATTAAGAAAAGCTAGTGAATCAATGTTGTGTGTGTGTGTGTGTGTGTGTGTGTGTGTGTGTGTGTGTGTGTGTGTGTGTGTGTGTGTGTGTGTGTGTGTGTGTGTGTGTGTGTGTGTGTGTGTGTGTGTGTGTGTGTGTGTGTGTGTGTGTGTGGGCATGACAGACCAACATTACTCGCAGTCGCACGATGACAACAATTAATCTTTGGATGTTTTCCCTCCCCTGAATGCCTTGCCCGTTTGTCTTGTCCCTTTGATGATTTTCTTTAGATGCCTTCCTCTTTCTCCCAACAGCAGCTGGAATGACCGGCTCCAATCCGTCATCGAAATCCATAACGTTAGCTTGACTCTGAAGCTTTGATTCTCTGACTGACAGACAGCTGTTGATCAGTGACGTAACATACGTGACTGACAGCTCGCCTACAGTATAAACTGGTAAACGTTTTTTAGTTAGCCTATTGAATCCTCTTTTTAAAAATATGTTTTTTGTTTTGATATTATCGTTAAATCACTGAGCAAACTCGGAGCACTTCACCGGCGGTGACTCTCCCCTCGCGTGACATCCTGAGCTTGCGCGGCATCCTGAACGTTCTATATCGCACTTTGTAAAGAAACTGGGCTGGCGGATATCGCGTTTTGTGAAAAAATACATTTTGTAGTTGGCTTAAAATGTACATTTTCAAATCTTATTAATGGCAGCAATTCACACATAGATTAAGGTACATCTAAACAGTGATTTCCAATAATAAAATCCAAATGTCAAAAAATGGCGTTTATCGCGTTTTGCAACCAAACTCTTCATATATATATATATATATATAATACAATAAATAGATTTTTGAATTATTCATCTTAAAATTTTGTATATGATGGAAACGTTTTTGTTAACACTACCACTTATGTGATATGTTGGTGGAAATGTTTGTATTGTGTGCAGGTAAGCATGATCAGATCTCTGTCCAGATATTATCCAGATAGGAAAAGCATGCTAATGCTAACTGTAAAAGGGCTATAAAAAGGAGTGGAATTGACTTCATACCTTTGCAAAACAATGGACCAGTTTAGTGAAAAATTATAGCAAAAGGAATGGTTAAAAAAGTCAGTTCTGAGAAAAGGTCGATCATCCTTTGTTTCCACATGCCATTTACTTTGGTATTTTTTTGCTTTTAGAAATGTAGTTTATAGCTCAAAAACTATTGCTGTGAAAAGAAGTCATTGTGCAGGCTGCCTGGATCTTAACTCTGAGTATCTGTAACAGCTTGTGTCCGTAACAGTCTTCAAAGAAACCATTGAAATATAAACCTGGTGAGAGGTTTTTTTTAAAGAGATTGAAAACACCATAAGGGTAAGGGATTGTGAGCGAGGCAATGAATGGTATTGACTGATGCCTGTAAATCAAGTCTTTGATGGCCACTAGCAGAGCTCAGGGCACAGGTGTTCTTTGAGTGGACTAGCTGTGTGGATAGACCGCTTTAGAAAGCCTGACCACCGCTACAGCTGGGCGATACGGTTAAGACACACAGCCTGTATCGATTATTCCTCTTTTGGACAATATAGCTACAGTTGTCAGCGGCGACGTCCATGCTCATCTGTTTCCTGGGTTAAAGGGCAGCCAGGACAACAGGCTGAACATATCAGTGCCATTAGCCATGTCACACACTGGCTTTGTGACTTGATTAATGCCGGCACCTATATACAGTGGGCTATTCTTAAACAGAAGTTGATCGAAATCCTACAATTGATCGTATCTCGCTAAACCATTTGCGAATGGGCAGTACAAACAAAAGATTTCGAGTTTTGAGAGTCATGTATCTAATCTGCTGTTCCACCGGCCACTGCATTTGTCTAGAGCACGGATGGACTTGAACAAAGAGAGAATGGGACACAGATGAATGGCAAAGGGCCTTTTATTTCCAAGCTTTTCTGTTTCAACTTGACAAGGCTACTTTGGTCTAAATACCATTCCCGTTAGGAAGAGGAACGCTGCTCGTTTATTTTTTTTTCCGGCTCTGCTTCCAACCATCCCCGGGATCATCAATCAATACCTCCGGATTACAGGGGGATTACGGACTACAATGGTCTCCGATTTTGGTAATCTGCCTTTTTTCTTCCACTTTTTTTTTTTTAGGAAAATGGATAAATACGTGGCAATTTGAGAACAAAATATCGACACTCAGCTTTCTGTACAGAGCACACAACAATAGAACACAATCCTCTTTGGAATTAATATTTAATGGTTTTGACTGGTTGTCTACAGTGAGAGTATCGTGCTGTTTTGTCTTTTTTATCTCCACTTCCTCTCGCCGTTAGAGATAGAAAGAGAACGGATGAGGCGAAATCCGAGGCGCGTGAGGAAGAGGGGCAGAATCTGTGAAAGAGAGGAAATGGAACCCTATATTCTGCTGTTTTATTTCAACATTTCATTTCCTGCTGTTCTGACATCGCAAGAGACAAAGGAAGCAAAGATGTTTAGATTGAGCTTCTGTCTGTCGACTCAGGTGTCACGAGGGTTTAATGTTTGACCTCCAGAGGCGACTCGAGACACCTGGTGGACCCTTCGCATGCAGTCATTGACGTCTATCACCTCTCCCCTGATCTTTAATTAAGGGTGGATGCCTTAGTTTATAACTGGTGTGTGTGTGTGTGTGTGTTTCACAGACCATTAGGGGAATGTTTAGGCAGGAGGCAGGATGCATTCTCTGTTGATCAGTTCCCTAAGGGCTGCAATGGAATCTGGGGAAAAAAAAACATTACACTGAAGACTACCTTAGGCACTCTGGGACTCTACACTCTCACTCTACCTTAAACACACTTATTAGGCATTTGTTTCGATGATGACAATAATTAGGTTAATCATAGTCTTCATCATTGTTCCTAGCATAAATCAATCATTGTCTGCAGTCAATAACTATTCATTCCACTGGCAATCAGCTAAATGTCAAATCGGTAAAAGTTGGATGATCTAGTGGTACCATATTGGTTATCAACCAATATTAAAGTTGTATTTTTTGTTTATCGGTAAATACTGAATATAAAGCCAATATACAATTTGTAATTTCTTATATTTACACAGTTAAATTATTTTTTTTGCAAATATACATACTGTGCAGTGTGATGTTGTGATGTTTGCATTTAAAATGATAGCTTTTAATTTTTTATAGTTTTTTTTTATTTATTTAGATATTTTAATATCAACCATTTATTAGTTTTCTGCATTAATGTTATTTAAAAAAATCATTAAAAACATTATCTAATATACAGTATATTATCTTGATAGTGTTGAGTGGAATTGTAATATTTTTGATAGGGATTGCATCCCTATTAAAATGCTGGCCATTCAAATTTTCTGTTAATTTCACAGTGTTTGGTATCTGAGTTCATATGGGACTTTTATTATGTCTAGTACACCGCAGAGTTGTAGGGCACGATTTTCCGAGCATTTGACTGACAGCTCTGGTGTGCAGGCAGATAGGTGTGTTCCCTTGTTAATGGTGTCCGTTTTGTTCCAGAGCAGTGTGTGAGGAGCATGCTATGTCTGAGACGACCAGCAGAAGAGAGAGAGGGAGAGTAAAAAAGAGGGAGAAAAAAGGGGTGGAAAACAGGACTGATGCACGTACGAGCTCACAGAGCCATGAGAGGGGGAGAGGAAAGAAGGTTAGAAAGAGAAAGAGAGTGAAAAAGAGAGAGAGGTACCTTGGGAATAGAGAACTGAATCAGAAAGGTAACCATGTGCAGCGGTTCCGTGCGCCAGCAGCTGAATCTGCCTCAACACAAAGTGCTGAGGATCAACAGAGCAGAGCAGGGACAGAGAGAAAAAATGGGACATGAGAATGAAAGCAAAATGAGTCGTGGAGAAAGTCAATGAATGAGGAGAGATTTGCTGTAACAAAAAGGAGCGTAAGAGAGTGTTAAACTCACAAAATGTGACCGGTTAAACTCAACTAAGCAGGTAGAAACAGTCACACATTTTTGCCCCTTCACACACACACATACTGCAGCAAACGAAATGGCTCATACTCGCAGTGGGACTACGTCACTGCACACAACTGCAGTGCAGACTATGTAGGAGGTCAGCACTCGATCTATACCGAATGCAAAGACAGTTTTCCTTTAGTTCAAACACATATTCAACCTGGACATCCAGAAAGATGTTTCCACAGAGCACGACTTCGCAAAATGTTACTAATTAGGGAACGTTCTTATCATGTTATTCAGACCAGATGGTATTAGAGAATACATAAAGAGCAGTTCATTCAGTTCTCTTTCAGTATCACTCACATCCGACACTTTGCCAGGTAGCCTTTTTTCCTGACCTATTAAGGGACCTTACATGTTAGATACTGTGTCTATCACTCTCAGTTACAAAGCCAAGAGGTTCTTCCATTCTTTCGATTCATCGCTCCCTTTCTTTTTCCCTAGCGAGCGGATGTGTGTATGACTCAAAGATGGTGCATGTGAATCACAGCTATGAAGCAGGCTGCTACTAAGGACCCTTTGTCCATTAATTAGGCTCAGCATGTGCTTTAAGAAAACCAGCTTTGTTTTGGCGTCAGGAGTCACGAACGTTTGAGTTATGGTCACGGAGGTTGTATAGATTGTGACGATCAGAGCTAGATAAAAAAGTTCTGTCGTCTCTCGGGTTTAATTGGCAAGATTAATTAGGTCTGTATGAAAGTAATTATTCATCGGGTATTGACATTTGTTTGTTCTTTAGTACAGTAATTGGGCAAGTCAGAGACAAATTGCCCTGTCGAGACCTTCAAAGTCTGACCAAAGTACAACTTTTGGATTTACCTTGGTGAATGATAATTTGATTGCAGCTTAGTGATGCCGAGTTTGCTTCTGAGATTGAAACGTATGCCTTTCGTTTGCTATATCTATTTACTTATTTGCATACATTCTCAGAATACACATAAATACAAACATACAATAGTATACTAAAAGTTAGTTCAAATACCCCTTTGCAGTCAAATAAGATAAAATCATACAAAAATTGCATTTTTAGTACTGCCCTGAAGAAGCTGTAGAGCTCAAATTAAATGGACAAAACAATAACTCAATTTACACAAATTATGCTGTTCAAAACTTTACACACCCCTTGGTTCTTAATATTTTGTTGCCTTATAGAGCACTGTTTGTAGCCTTTTATGATTTTTTTTAAGGATTTATATAAAAAATGTCCCTCAAGTGTCCTGAGTGATGAATCAGGACCTCGCCATCATTCAGACACTGTCAGAACTCAAATGTGCAGAGCATGCTGGGAAACCAAAGAACACACAGTTCTTGAAAGATGTTTTGTCAAAAACAGTGGGCTGCCACACTGCTGACGACAAACCACATGCACAACCATCACAAAAGCAGTCATTGATGCTCAACACATGATATTAAGAACCAGTAAACTTTTGAGTAGGATGTACAAATCCAGTTATTTTATTTTGTGCATTATAATATGTTGTAAAAAATATGTGCAAGAGTTGTAACCTTTAGGTGTGCAACAGCTTGTAACTGGGGCAGTAGCCTTGAAGGGACAACTTTGTACCTTATCTACCCCTAAACGGTGTATATTAGTACCTTAGATTAGTGATATGTACATTTGATGCGCTACTAAGGGTAAATAAGGTACAAAGTTGTCATTTTATGGGTACTGCCCCAGTGACAAGTAGTGTAAAATATTTGCACTTTTTTTGTTTTGAGAGTGTTAAAAACTGACATAATGTAGAATCGACAAATGATATGTGAACATTAATATACATGCATTAAACTAAGAGCAACAGAAGTTCTTCATGTCCAAAATATCTTTCCGACCTTTCCTGCCACTTGTAAACTCCAAGCATTTTCTGCTCATCCAGAGCTAACTCTAGCAACAAAAGAGGTTTATTCCCTCTGGGTCCGTACATGATTTAGTGCACTACGTGTCAGACGGTATCCTTCCATGTCACTTCTCTCCTAATGCTAATTCACCCGATTGCTCTCAGAATTACTTAGTCAAACTTATTGCTCGAGACAGACCTGTTAATTCCAATTCATTTCATTCTATGGGGAGCGGGGTGAAAGTGCAATGTGTGAGAGAGAGCGAGAGCGAGAAAAGAGACAGACTCACCCTAGTCAAACTCTGGGCTCTTAGGGCTCTTTGTCAGCACGCACAGTCAGTTAGAGCTGATGCAGTATTCATGGGGCAGAAAGGAAAGATTGGTGGTGGTGGGGGCGGTTAGACCCTGAATTACATTGAATAAAAAGAAAAATGAGTGCATTAGTATTCAGAATGTGGCCCGAGCTAAACCCCCCTCCATTCCTTTGCTTGCTTGCAGCAGGGGAGCTACAAGCTAACTGTTGCATGATAAGGTATTATCTAAAGGGGAGGGTGATGCACTAGGTGTCTGCCACAAAATGGAGTCAATCAACTGAACAGGGATAGTAATGCTAGCTTTCTGCAACACGAGAGAGGGAGTAACAGAATAGTGAGATGAAAGAAAGAGAAGCAGAAGGGAGAGTGCGGGAGGTTTGGCTATGGGTCCTTAAGACCACTCGACAAAAGAAAAGAAGGAAGGAGGGGACAGGAGGAGACGTTGAGGCCTGGGCGGACGTACTGTAATTGTTGGCGCAATAGTGCTCGCAAGATATTTCCTCATTCGTTGCCAGCCAGACACATATTTGCTGATGCTCGACCCATTACCTCAGGCCGGCCGGAGCAGGAGACAGCATTCTAATTCAGGGGGCATAACAGGTCCTTATAAATAAATGAACAGACAGAACGGGCTCCATTATTACGCTTGATGGGTTTTACATCTCCAACGTGCTTTTGTTCGTCCACTAGATTTTTGCTTAGTCTTGTTAAAAAAAATACATATATGATTGGGTTCAGAAGAGTTATGTCTCGTAACTTTTTGTAAGCCAATGAAATAATTTAATATATGAGGAGAAAGTCAGGGATCTTGGTGGATGCCCGCTGTGGGGTCCTTCTGTCAGTGTGAAATATTGCTGATTGGAGCACACATGCGGTGGGAAGGAGCTGGAATGAATCAATCTTAGTGGGGGTCCTAGAGTCATCTGACTTATTTCTTGTAAGATGAAGGCTGACACACAATACAGGAATTGAAAGGACTTTAGATTTATATAGTTGCTATATTTACTTCATTAAACAGGATTTTGTTTTAGTCTTGATTTCCAGTGAAGGAATATGTACAGATTTTTAAAACAGGAAAAATTTACTCGAGATGCAAAATTGCATCAGATATTAAGACTTGTTTTCTTGTTTAAGCAGCAATACAAACAAAGTTTAGTGAGGTTTATGCTCAAACAAGATTAAAAAAATATATATTCTCGGAAATCAAGTTATCATATCTTATGCAAAATGCTTCTAAAATAAATATTTTGTTCATTTAGATTTAGTTTTAACTGGTAAGCAAAACAGAAATACACAGCAAAACGTGATGTTCGTCCTCAGTTTTCCGGTACAAATATATGAACGTTATTAAATCAAGAGACATTAACTTGAGAAGCAAAATGACATAGGATATAACATCTTGTTTTCTGAAATAAATTATAAAAATTTAGTTTTTGCTTAAAACATCGACAAATGGGCTTAGAAAAATAACTTGTTTTCTGATGAATTATGTTGACTTTTCTTACCTCATTGGCAGATTGGCAAAAGTAAATGTTTCTTGATTTAAGAATGTTTTGATATTTATACTTGGGGGGGGGGGGTTGTTTGGAAGTATAGTTTATAGCTGTAAAATAGAACTCGTAGGACACTCATGTGGTTTATATCTGTCATGATGGTTGTAGGACATTTTATGCTTTAATCACACACAAAAATCAGACCTGGGCTGCATACTAAATTGCATACTTCCCTACTATATAGTAAGCAAAAAATAAGTATGTCTGAATTCAAAGTACTCATAAAGGAGTAGGCAAAAAGTACCCGGATGACTAACCACTTCTGACGAGATTTTGAAGTGTGTATACGATGGACACTTTACTATCCCATGAGGCCACGGGAGAGGATATGTGAATGGCAGGGAAGCGACACAACTGGTCACATGATAATGACAACATGGCGAATATAGTATGTTCGGATTCATACCACACACATTCATTCTATATAGAACATACTTTTTTTAGCAGTCTGAAGTAATTACCTACTCAAAAGAGTATGCGATTTTGGACGCAGCCATGCGCTCATATTCACACGCTCTCTGACATCGAACATCATCAGGTTCCTTATTTTCATTGACTGTGTAACACACTAAACCTCTGATCAGTCAGGCCACGATTGGCTCACACCTGCTCCATCGTCTTTGAACCCTGGCTTGCGCTTTTTAGCCAATAATGGCGGGCAATCGATAACGCACAGTGATGAACGCTAAGGTGATGTGATCACATGCTCTCCATGCGTTATAAAGATCAATAAAAACAATAACCGTCCCCTATTCATGATCTCACCATGCTTAGTCCCCCATCTGTGCCTTCTCATGGAGCTTTTCCATCAAAGCGCTATTACCCAAAGAGCAACGGTTGGATGGTGAGAGAGAACGGGGAAAAAAAAGGGAGCAAGAAAGTGAGAGAAGGGGTGAGGGAGAGAGAAATGCAATTTCACTCCCGACTACGGCAAGCCATAGACGGAAACAGTTTACAGATGAAAGTAATTTCATTTCATTTGCTCTCCATAAAAAGAGGGGCAATGCTGATATATTCTCGCAGACAGATGCACGGCAGCGCAGCTGAGACAGAAATAGCTTCTCCTGTTGGCGGATGAGAGTCGGTGGCCTTCCTCAGTCTGACAATAAAGGCGAATACTCTGTGTTGTGGTGCGATCCAGAATAGATGGTATTTAGGAGAGAGAGCAAATTTATAAAGTATTCAACTGCAGTACCAGACAAATATTGACTTTTTTGGGAGGAAGTGTTTGTGGCGTCTTTGAGGGACCTGCGGGCTCACCGGAGATCTGCCCTTAGTCAACAGAGAGCAGCTGTATTGAAGAATGCTGGACTGCAGGATTACATCCGTGTCACCTTTACGCTGGCCGAGACATGGCTTCTTGTGATGAGGTGACATTCACAAATGACCCTTATGGTCAGCTCTTTGAATATTTAGTGCCAGAGTCAAAGTAACATTTAAAGCTTTATATAGACTGAAGTCAAATCAGTTTTATTCAAAGATGTTTGGTTTTAAAGTCAAAATGTCAACATCGCAGCACATTTTGCTTCCATAACTTTGCAATACGAGACAAATTCACCTAACTACCTACTCAAGAGAGGATGCGATTTTGGACGCAGCCATGCGCTCATATTCACACGCTCTCTGACATCGAACACCATCAGGTTCCTTATTTTCATTGACTGTGTAACACACTAAACCTGTGATCACGATTGGCTCACACCTGCTCTATATATATACCCTACCTGGATGATGACACCACTGTCTTCTGCAGAGCTGCTTTAGAATCAATATATATCTATATATTTGCTTTTGTATATACATTATGAATGGTCAATAAGACCAGGAACAAGCAATAAGTTTGTCAGGTTGTCTTTAATTAGTCACATCGCTCACCATGCAAGCGCAGTACAATACAAGGAAATTACCCTTCAACCTCGTCTCTCTCCCTCTCACAGGTGAGAAAACGTACTTTCTCACTCACAGTACGAACAGTGAGGCCACTTCCTGGGAAAAGAAGCTGCTGGGATATTTGTAGCCATCATTGATCGAAGCTGGATGTAATACCCATGATGCATTGCTGTTTAAATTAGGAGGGAGTGTGGGAATGTTCCACGGCGTTAGAGAAAGTAAAAGACAGAGTAGAAACTATGAGGAGTTTTCAAGGACGACACAGCGTGTTTTCCATACAATCAGCAAGACATGAATGAGAGAAAGCCTCTTTCTGATAAAGAAACAAGAAATTGAATTAGCAATTCAGATTCACATATTCTGCCTGCTATGTAATTTGCATTTGTTTTTTAATCCTATACTGATTCCTAGAGAACAAAAGGCACAGTTTGTAATGCATGGAGCCATACTATCTTACATATACTGTGAACAAAACAGCAATGCTTATCTTTCTGTTTTTAATTCACATCCTCCTCACTGAAACCTCAGATGAACTAACAACCAATAATTCCAGACTATAATGTGATGCAGTCTTTTTTCAATTTCAAATACTTTTAACCCAGTTAAATATGCAGAGACAACTATAAATAAGCTTTTTTTTTACACTGATTTTCCCCAAAAGTGTGGCTCTGTGACAAGGGTCACAGAAACACAGTAACTAAAACTAAAACTTTAAATGTTAAAAACATGTTAATATTAGATGCTGGGGCGGCAGTGGCTCAGGAGTTCATGTAGGTTGTCTACAAACCGTGAAGGTTGGTGGTTCAATCCCCAGTTCCTGGGTTCAGACCAAATTCTGAGCTCGGAGCCCTCTCCTCGGACGGCATGACAAATATGCATATTTTATATTATCTGATTATATGTAAGTGTGAACTCATGAAAGCAACTATGGATCAACCAATGTTCAGATTTAGGCACTAATCTGTTTCTAGAGCTTTGATACAATTAAGCCATTGGGAGCAATTTACTATCATACAAATCAATTATAATAGTTGAGTAAGAAGAGTGTGTTAGGCCTGGGGCAGGATAGGGTTTAATGTCCATGTGCTTTTGTATGCTTTTATTTCTGAGGACACATACGTCCAATTTTCAACAAAAAAAAAATTTAATAATAATATTTCACAGTTATTGGCCTTCTCTCCGAATGTTGTCTTGACCAGCGACAAAAGGCAGATTTCATTTAAATAGTGAAAGGTTAGAAAAGGCTCCTCTTTCAGAGCACTGTGTGTATCTGTGTGGGAGAGTGTCTTATGATGGACGGCTTTAGTTCAGTCCTTGAGGGTGAAGCGACAAGGATTTATCTGTGTTGTGTCTGATAGGCGGCATGTGAAGCGGGCACTAATGTGGCATATTTATGGGGCAACTCTGTTCCATTATCATCTGTAGGGGAGGCCACAGGGCAGAATTTGCTCTTCCTTCAGTAAACACCAACTCTCAATGAAGAGAGAGAGAGCTTGCTTCACAACTGCTGCAAATTCGTACATCAAGTCATGTTTTTAAACCGTCTTTTATTTCTTTAAAAAAAGATTTAAAAATTTTTTTTTACGCATTTATATCCCACTTTTCCACTTAAATTCTTGACGGTTGTGAGGTGAAAAACATAAATTGGTCCAGACTTATTGTAACTGTTTTAAGACAGTGGGTCTTGCTTTGCTATAACTAACACACAGTGAGAACCCTTTGGCAAACGTTCCGTTAACCAGTGAACAACATTGACAGAACATTCTCAGAGTGCTCTCTCTTGAATAAGTACCTGCATGCACCTGTCACATCTGTGACGCAAAGACGTCAATAAATCTCGCCACTAATGCATGCAGGAAATCTCGAGCTTGTCCAATATTAATGATAGCTTGCTTGGCTTTGCTGTACTGTACACCTCTTCCAGACACTCTAAGTGGAAAAAGCTTTCTCAGCTAATGGTACAGTAATACAGAACAAAGTCCTTTCAGTCGCTCGCTTCTACTATACTTTACTGTGGAAAATCCTTAAAATGTCCTATAGCCAGGGTGGCCCAAAAATAATGAAATGGAAGCAAATAATAGTAGCCGCATCCCGAGCGTGATGGGTGCAAAACGCTCTCCAGCTTTTGCTAACCGATAAGTTAAACTGCTTAACTTGAAAAACGGACACTGAGAAGTTAGAAACATGACTAGTTCTGAGCCCAATCAAGCAAATAATGCAACCTGAAGTCATTATAATTCATACAAGATGGCGACCCAAACCATAAAGTCCAACTCCTTGACCAAACCCTGAACCTAACCATGAAAGGGGGGAAAAACAACCTGGTCTCATTGCAAAAACATACCTGAGGCAACATTTTTGCAAAGCGCAAAATACGTACCAATATGTTCATATCACTGCAGTTTCCAACATAAATGAACACTGGAGGCAGTAAAACAGCAAGCACTTTTTATCGTTTTCATACACACTTATGATTACAGGGGCAGATTATGGATCAATGACTTTTCACACGGCTCCATGCACAATATTATGTTATGACCTCAAAACATTTATTTATTTTATTTTTTTTACATAGTGCATGATTTGTAAACGAATACATTTTGGAGTATGTTTGGCTTATCTGACATACCAAGCTTGCTTGGTAGCTCAGCTGGTACAGAATTGTACTTGCAATGCTGAGAACTTGGGTATGAATCCTGTGAAAGATGAGTGAAAGAGCTCAAAGACAAGAGTTCAAAACACAAGTTAAAATGGGATGGTTGCGAATGCATTTTTGTCACATTTGCTTTTGTTAACACTATCGGGTAGGTTTAGGGTTTAGTGTAGGTGTACATTTATTTAACGTGATGGATCTTTCAGCTTTTAGCACCACTCACCTGGCATTTCAATTCACAACTGCAGTGATACGTACAAAAACCTATGTAATAAAACGTTACCAGATTCACGTTCATCTGTTCCGTAAAAAAAACGTAACATGCTTTTAGCGCTACTCACTGGAAATTTCATTTCGAAACTGTCGCAAAACGAGCACGGTGCAACATATTTTGCTTTTTGCAAAATTTTTGCCATAGCTACATTTTTCCAATGAGCCTGGGCGGGAAAAAAAAATGTGTTATCTTACAGTTTCAATCTCGTACAAACGTAATTATGATAATTATTATAACTGACTAATTCTCAGAACATAGCAATAACATACCATGGCCTGTTTCCTGGGTCACATCCATTGTCTTTTTCTCTCCGTGTCCCATATCTCGCTTTCATCATGTCAGCATTTCCAGTTGTGAGGATGTTTTCCTTTTTCTCCACAAGTAGAGAAATTGTTATAATGATCACACACTTGCTCTCCAGCTCTATTAATATTTTATTTGCCTCGAACGATCACACAGAGGAAAATAAAGCATCCTTACTTACAGTTTATGTGTTTGTGAAACTGCGTTAGCAGCTCTGATGCACTTTCAGATGAATCGTGAGCAATCTTGCACAGCCGTACATCTTGTTTTGTAAAAAGCTGCTCTTTTCATTTTGGGGATTTCTTGTTTTTTTTTATGTGTGCGCAGGGTCAAACACTGCCACATCACATGGATTCTCACCAGCCCGTGTCATTTGACTCTGAAAAGACAGCCAAGTGATTCATCATCGGCGAGCGATGGAGTCACTTTTCATCATTCCTTTAATAATACTAATGCACTCGCACCCCCTCCAACAGAGTGTACGACAATACAAGCCCTTTATGCCATACAATAGATTAGCCAAGCCCTTGAGGGAGGAGAACAAATTAAGCAAGCGCCTGATCCTCCATTTCTTATGTAGAAAATATATATAATGAGCATGCTTAAGTGATGGAGAAAATTAAATGCTAACGTAGAGGAGAAGTTAAAAGACATGATATGTTCCAGGCTTCCAGCTGTAGCTTTATTCCCACATTGTGCTTATTTGCATTCTTGAGACCCTGTTCTGACTGTTAGTCAGTTCTCGTTGCTGAAGTAATGCGGGTGGGAAAGTTCGAATCCTTCCTCTAGTTAATGGCTTTTAGTGTGTCTGTATTATTAGGTGGGAGATGATCCACCTATCACAGGAGCTCCTCTGCGGTCCATTATGCCTTCATCTACGGCATAATGTTGATATCCAAATCCACTAACCCTTTAAATGTGAAGAAAATGTGCAATTCTCCTTGTGAGCAAATGGAAAAAAGGAACAAAAAAAAAACGAAAGCCAACAGTGTTACATAGGAAACCAACAGAAGAAAATGAGAAAAGAGTTTGTCATTCTGTGGGCAGCTCCTCGCCCACAGTGGCGTAGGGTCATGTTTAGACGCTAGCTTGGACATGGCTTTCAGTCAAGTGTGAGAGAGTTTAGCGAGAATGTTTTAGGGGCTGACCGAGATAGGCCTGCCCTAAATATACACTCTCCATGGCCCAGGGTGAATTATACACTGGCAGCTTGGGCTGTGTTGTAAATGTCAGTGAATGCGACAGACCAGGAGACAGCTAGAGCAATCATGTATGAACACCATACACTCCACACAGCCCTACTGCGCTAGCATTATGGTGAGAATACCACGGCGAGGCTGCTTGGATTTTTTTTTCTTCATAAAATGTACATTAATAACCATACTTTCTGTACCACATAGTACTATAGTTACAAAAATTTGACCTTTAGTGTCAGACAAAGAGGCTTGAATTTTTGACCCATACTTAAATGGGACTTAATGTAAATCTTTATATGTAATTTCATAATTATTTCTATTCTCTTTGAAATATTGTTAAAGTGTAGCCTACTGCTGAATGTACTGACAAACATTTATGGTAAAATAATGTATACAATATTGTTAATTCTACTGAAATATGTATATCATGGATTTGTATTTGTAGTTAAACATTTGTAATGATGAAGCTGCAATTTTGGACATTTACAATATATAAAGTTTAAATGTAATAATATTGAATAACACACATACTACTGTTAAATTATGATCAAGTACGTTACATTTGCTATGGATTTAAATACAACTTTTAATTTGACATTATCACAAAGACAATTTTAGGTGTGATAAGAAACCGTCATGAAAGTTATAATATTATAATTATAATATGGAAAAAGTGAGCTGCTATTTTTAAGTACACAAGTGAAAGTGCACAGTCAATACAATTAAGTGCACTTCTTTTATCACAAGGATTCTATAAAACCCCTCAGGAAATACCATTAATACATACATATGATTCATTACCATTCATTACCATGCTATTACCATATGATGCTTTCACTCTTCTATGCTATCACCACAGTACCTTCTGTAAGGTATTTTAGTAGAACCTCTATCAGAACGGTTGCCATGGTAAATATCTGTAATGTCTAACCTATCTGATTGCTCACACTATTTATACTGTACATGCCTTGTACATCAAGCAGTTCCCTCACACTATATGAATTTTGATGCGACTTCAATTTTTATATGGAAGTTTCAGCACAAGGCATTTGCCAGGGCATGATTCTCTCTGTGTGCATACCTTTCTCCCCCCTCAATGGACCGTGTTGATCGTGCAATATTACAGCCAAGAGTAAGTTTTATTAAATTGCCTCGCACATTACCATCCTCTATGCAGCTCACTCACTGCGCACAGAATATGGAGGGAAATGTACTGCTTATTAGATTTCCAGGTGGTGCGTCAGCAATGTTAAAATCTATTGCTTTTTATAATGACAGCCTCACGCTACTATTAGAGCCATTTCGTGGGTACTATTTCTTTTTTATTTTGTATCCCATCCAACTACTGCTATTGATAAAGAGCCAAATCATTCAGCTCATAATAAAAATAAAAGCAACATTTCATTCTGATTAATGCGCTGCGTTTTTCTTGTGATAAATGAGGGTGCAGTTTAAGGATGCTTTTAGGCGGAATACTGCATTTTAAACTTTTCATATAAAATCTGCTACAATTACCAGTAATTCTGTTGAGCAACAATTAATGCACATTATCTTATGCAATAAGCTGTGAATGCAGATGTTATATTGGGTTTAGTTCGATGGCGGGCATGTTTAACGTTCTCGTTTTCACTCTCCTGCAAAGTAAAGTCACTTTTCACGAGCTTAGCCTTTTGAACGCTGTGCTCTGCTGAATTCATCAAGTGCTTTCTGCTGTTGTTTATTATGCTGGCATGACAAGTGATGCAGTGTGCCGGCCGGGAAACGGGACAGATTTCCATATGACCTTGCGTAATACAATTGCACGCGGGAGAACTTGTGGATAGTTTTATTGCTGAGAGATGATCAACTTTGTTGACTTTTTCTCCGAGATTTAAAAGAGTATGACGTCTAAAAGTCAGATAGCTTAAATCAGCTAGCGTGCGCGCACGGGCATACGAACGAGAAGAAACAGATTGCGTTTCTGGAATAGGTTCCAGCTGTTAAGGTCTCCCTTGTGGTTTCTCATTGCGAAGACACGGTGAACCTAAGGAAGAGGTGAGCCCCCTTAAACCTTTATGCATTCTCTCCGAGCTCGCTGTTGCCTACTGTACTCAGTCTGTCAGCCCGCGCTGTGATGTGCGCCTTTTATCAGAGACAGCACACAGGAAGATGAGCTTTTTCTCATCAGTTTTATCATCGTTAGGGTGTGTGAAGCCAGTGCTGTCGAGACAACCTGATGGCATGAAAGTTTGATGCAGAAAATATCCTGTAGGTGTTGAATTTTTAATGACATGACAGCAGATGGAATTATCAGCTACCCTCTTGCCACGCTCACAGGCGGAACGCTCCTCATCTACGCGAGGAAGATGTTTTCTTCTCCCCGCTAATGTTCAATTTTTGTCTCTCAGTGTCTGCTCTTTCCTAATGCTGTGCTACAGAGAGGAAATTATAAGGAAACACACATCTTACATGTTTATCCACGGAAATGCACTCTTGCATGAGGGGTCAAAAGAAAATCTCATCTGGCTTCCTGGAAAACAGGTTCAGCCTTCTTGGCATTCACAAACAATCCGAATATTGGCTCTCAGTCCACCCGTAGCTGATTGATATTTAGAGATGTTTGTGGGACCAAAACTGTTTGAACTGCAGCGTTCATAACAGACTCATCAGCCCCCTGGATCAATAAGGATAAATATTTCCCACAGCCCACTGCTTGAGAATCAGTGTTGCACTGCTAGGTGGGAATGGACAAAAATCAATCCGCCTGAGAGAGAGAGAGAGAGAGAGAGAGAGAGAGAGAGAGAGAGAGAGAGGTAGTAAAGAAGGACAGAAACCTTCAAGCGTGTTAAAAATACATTCCTAGGGGTTGACGGTCAAAAGCTGGCCAAAATGACCTTATGTCACACTAGGAGTCATTTTATATCATGGTCAAAAGTAAAAAAAAACAACAACAAAAAACAGCACAGTAAATATTACATAACCATGCATTAATGTTGTACTATGTTTCAAGTGACTACAGTCTTAAATATTTTAAAATCGCAAAGGACATTTTTTTTACTTTCTACTGGACACAAAACAAAAGATGAAATAATTTTATTAAATATTAAAAATATATTGATACATTTGAAGCCATTAGTATTTTTGTCTTGTTTTCCAGTACAAATATCAAAACATTCTTGAATCAAGATACATTTACTTGAGAAAAAAACAAAATTACTTAACATATTAGTGTCTTGTTTTCTGAAAAATGAATAAATAAATAAATACAATCCTACAAATTAAGTGAGTGTATACTTAAAAAAAAAAAAAAAATCTGCCAATAGGGTTAACAAAATATTCAAAAGTTTTTCAGAAAACTTGATTTTATATATTATGTCATTTTGCTTCTCAATTAATTCCATCTTTAATGTTTAGATATTGTGTATTAAACATTAAAAATATTTGCTTGACAAACCAGTGTGTTTACTATTACGCTAATAAATTAAAATAACATGATAACAAATACCCATTTGAAATATCAAGTAGCATAACGGACAGTTTTTATACAGCTAAAATAACTGGAAGCAGATGAAACTGAAAGCCTTGCACAACCTTTCACAGCCTTTCACCCACGCTCTTACGTACAGAATACCACGGTATGGCAGAATGGTTGACATATTTTTCTCACCTTATTTTCCCTTCAAAACAAGCATGCAAATATATTGCTGGACCACCAGTTCATCCCAATTCTGACATGTTTAAATAATCACAGCTTTAAATGGGAATATACTATTTGGTTTAGAAGACTATAACTCCCATGCCAATAAATGCCTTATGGCTGCTGTGTTCTCTATCTTTCAATTTATTTGTAGGTGTGTGTGTGTGGGCATGTTTTTGTGAAATATCAGGACACAAATGTGTATAATGACATGGGTATGACATAGGTATTACAAAAAGAGGGTGAAATATGAAGACGTTACCCATGTCCTCACTCTTCAAAATGCTTATAAATCATACAGAACAAGGTTTTTTTCACAGAAAGTGAACTGCACAGTCTCCTGTGATGGGTAGGTTTAGGGGCAGGGGCAGTGTAAGGGGATAGAAAATACGGTTTGTACGGTATAAAAACCATTACGCCTATGGAATGTCCTCACATTTCACAAAAACAAACATGTGTGTGTGTGTGTGTGTGTGTGTGAGAGAGAGAGAGAGAGAGAGAGAGAGAGAGAGAGAGAGAGAGAGAGAGAGAGAGATTTAATTGAATCACTTTGCCAAGAGTAATCAGAGTCAAATGTGAGAAAACGATGTGGCAAGGTGCTTTGATCGCTGCAGACACACAGGCATAAACCCCATGTGCAAGTGCATTTAATAAAGTATGCTCATTTTTCTGATGAGCTTGGGTGTGAAAAGACTAAAAAACTGTTTAATAATGCACGCAGAGATTTTAAGCTGTTAGCTTAGCTAGCGTTAACCCTTGAGCAGAGGGCTTCCAGATATACTGTATAATGACTGGAACGAGAGATTACATATACATTGTAGTTTTATCAAACCTTTACACCATGTCCGTATCCATAGTAGATTTACAAACAGACACGGAACTATAGCATTAGCTTGAATTGTAAGCATACCTGCCATTACACACAACTTCAAACATACTGTACATGTTCACGGAAGGTGGCCGGACTATGTGTGTGTATAGTGTCATTCTCTCCTCCAACAGTCCTCAGGTACAGTAAAGGGGCTATTGATATCTTAGTTCCAGCTCAGGAGAGTGCAGCAGTGGCAATGCACTGACACTGGCCTTGATTTAGCTCAAGCCACCTGTGTTACAGGCAGGCGACACACCATTGGGGCACATCTTCCCGCTTACAGTCATTTCTGATAACACCACACACCTGTAAGTGCCCTATGCACACTAGCAAAGGAATATCAGCCACATGTGCAGGTCAAAATCAATGAGGAACAAATTTAATGAGGCTGCAGAAGTATTTATGATTTCGATACAGAATTTGACTTTTAATTAAAGTATTTCCAATATAATATAATTAATTTTATATAATATAATATAATATAATCATATAATTAATATAATATAATATAATACAATATAATATAATATAATATAATATAATATAATATAATATAATATAATATAATATAATATAATATAATATAATATAATATAATATAATATAATATAATATAATATAATAGAGGATAGTGCTGTCTACCAAGTTTCTGATTTAAATGGAAATATGACTCATGTGCACTATTAAAAGGTTTTTAAGATGACATAATGGCTGTTTGGAGGATAAAGGTGCTTAAAAGCACTTTTGGTGTTTTTGTATTTTTGTGCATGCTGAATGTCACTGTTTAACATCATGGGACCATGTAAATGAATGTAAGCCTTTCGTCTGAGCAAAACCACTACTGAATTAAGCTATTTTGCCATTACTTTGAAGCTAAGTTAGTATACGGCTTTAATGTAGCACCTTTCTGGCTCCATCGAATTAAATTGTATCTTTGCACAAAGAGCTCTTTAAACAGGAGTGATTCTAAGTTTAAAGTTTTTTGGGTGCTAAATTGAGAGAATAAAATGGGCCGCGGTAATGCTTTAGCAATTATCTGTTCCCACGCTTGCCAGCATCCGGGCAAAAAGAATGTGTTGTTCTTCATTTTCTCAGGGGCCTTACACGCACGTCCCCATTTTGTCTTTTTTCGGATAATCACATTGTTAAAAAACCTTGAAAATATGCCACTGAAGGTGCTCGCAGCATGTGTGGCTTTGCCTTAATGAAAGCCTCAAAAAACCAAAGCCTGTCTAGGCTGAGAACTTTCTGTGAAAGTTCACTTGACTTTTGATGAGGTGCTAGACTGAGAACCGAGAGGACGTCTCATCAAGACCTTGCGGCTTAACCCCACGGAAATATGAACCCCGCTCATTTTGCAACTTTTCGCTCAATTTCAGCAGGCCTGAAGGGCCAAAACCCTCCAGTGTTTGAGATCTGGAGCAGGCAGCTAGACCCTCTCTACCACCGGTTTACTTAATTAGCCTCTTACACCCCTTGGCATGCTGGGAATTAAACATGGTGACTCAATCTGGTGCCTTTTCATGAGAAATATATGCAGGGTCCACGGCTCAGGCGTGAAGTGTTGAAGTGTGTGGCCAGTTAGGTCGACTAACAGAGAGGTTATGAGTCCGTATCCGCAGGGACGGTGATCTGTGTGTCATTGATGAGATGAGATTGTACTACATGTACACAAGTGGAAGTTTCATGACAAGCATTTCTCATCGAAATTGGTTTGCGGTGGAAAACTGTTTATTTGTGACCGTGTATAAATCGATTAGGGATAAGCCGGTGTAGCATTAAGTAAGGACACTTTGTTTTAAAGCAGCACTCTTGAGTTATTTAATTTAAAAAATGCAAGCAAATGCTGCATCCGTGTCAAATCACGGCGGAAACAATTGTTTGCCGTCCACAGATTGGAAATTCAGTCAACCTTCATTGTGTGCTTCAAACAATCTGATTTCCTTCTCCCAGTCTCTCTGTCTTTCATTTTCCTTCTCATTCTCTCTCTCTCTCTCTCTCTCTCTCTCTCTCTCTCTCTCTCTCGCTGTCTTCCTTCGATTTTTGTATGTGCACTGTATATATATATGAGTGAGAGAGAGCGTTGTTCCTTCCTCTGTTCCGTTCCCTCTGTGGTAAGTAGAGCAAAGCACAAACCAGTAGGTTTGTGGGATTTAATTGAAATTGTATTTTGACAAATACGCATTTAATGGTGTAAAATAGGCTATTGTGTGTGTGCGTCTGGGAACGTGCGATAAGGCACCCAGTTCTGAGCCAATGAGACGAAGTCTAAAGACCAACAGTAAAAAACACACACACACACACACACACACACTCTTACACACAGCCACAAACACACACATGTGAGATTTTAATCCCCGTCTGTCTCGTGCTTTCTATATATCTGTCTCTCTTTTGGCACAGAGTCAATCTTAGCTCAAGCCCTACCATTTTCTAATATATATGTTACAATTTTTCAATTTTTACTGTCTGTCCACCTCCTGAATGCTTCTCACCCTATCACTCATACTCTTTGTCATGGAAATTGTGTAATATATGTGTCAGCGCTTGCAATGCATTTGACTGCTGAAATTTTTTTTCACAGTAATGTGGGGGGAAAAGGCCTTTACTTTAGTTTTAGCTTTGCGAACGTTGCAGTCGCAGTGGTCTTTTCAAATGCACAATGCATAATTGTAGTTTTTTGGACTGGGAAAATGTCTTCTGGTTTCCCAATTTAGAGAGCTAGACATGTCAGCGCTGTGATTGTGTATGCCTATGAGCACACTCGCTCTTTTTTATGACAGATAGATGAGAAGTCAGGAAAATGAGGGTCAGCGCCACATTTCCGAGACTCGTGATGCCTTCTGATGAGAGAGAGGGAGCGTGAGATGCGGAGAGAGGGAGTCGCATTAGGTAATTGGCAGTGAGATAGTCGGCAGAATGAAATTATGCTAGTTAATCTCTCCTCAATTAATCATAGCTGGAGAGCTCTAACGGTAGACTAATTATTTCCCCAAGTGCTTTTAAGCACCATAAGGGGCCACCTATACCTGTTCAACACTAGTGAGAGTTTGCAGGGAATTTGGTGCATTGTGGGTATTTTTGTGTCTTTGGTTGGAATGATTATTATTATGATGATTATTATTTAAGCCCTATCATTAGTAGTAGTAGTTTCTGCCCCCACCCCGCAAAAAAAATAAAAAATTAAAAAATTAAATAAAATCACATTGTGAGATATACATTTACAATTTGGAGTCACATAGAGTGAGATACAGTATATATTCACAATTGGGAGATATAAGGTTGCAAAAATAAATAAATATAATTAGAATGATTGATTGTTTGTTTGATTGATTGATTGATTGATTTGGTTGGTTGGTTGGTTGGTTGGTTGGTTGGTTTGGTTGGTTGGCTGGTTGATTGATTGATTGATTGATTGATTGATTGATTGATTGATTGATTGATTGATTGATTGATTGATTGATTGATTGATTGATTGATTGATTGATTGATTGATTGATTAAAATTGGTTCCCATAAATAGTAGTAATCTGGAACAATACAGAATAAACAAACAATTTAGAAAAAATATTTCTCAATAGAATTATATTTATTATATTATATTAGTAAAAATGTGTATCTTTATAAATCTGAACACAGTGTGAGACATTGTTGAGGTCTCTTCTGAAACAAGAAAAGACTTTTAAATTTAATAATTCAGAAGATACGTGAGAGAGTTAATAAGAGAAAAAAAATCAAGGGACTTAAAACAGCTTAATTTTCTCTGTATTCAATCTCATTGCTGTCTTTAGAGAAACATTTGATATATTAAAGGGGTATCGTTTGTGAGTTTTCTTTCATATGTGAATGTACGATGGTGAACTGGTGGGTGTGGGCAGAGTCTGATGTAGTGATCGGGTAATAAATACACACATCACTCCGCCGCACCTCATTGCACCATGTCTGACATGTTTCTTCTCCTGCTGTTGTGTTACTGTACACTCTGTTGTCCTGGCTCACTGATGCAGCACCGCTGAAAGCATATGCAGCACAATGCTGAGGTTACTGAAGCAAACCAGGTCAACTGCGGCCTCAGTCCTCCTGAAGCTCTACCGGCTCATTCTCGCCCAATCACGTAAGCTCAGCTAAAGCACTCGTGAGCTGACTGCTGCGTTACCTCGCCTAATGCTATTAGAGGGCGTTATGCTGTCAGTTTGCTTGGAATTTCCAAGGGAAAGTGCTAAAAAGTTAATTTTGCTAACTAAATTATTCCGTTTGCCTGTCAGCAAACTGCACTGTAGGTCATTTGGTCCCAAACACCTTTACTATGAAGATGTCCAACTAATGTGTGACAACCAGAATGTTTTCGAATAATTTTGTCTTACATTTGAGTTGTCATATAAAATATCTAAACATCTTTTAGATGCTTTCTTTTTTGAGAAACAAGATTATTTGGGATTTGTTGGATATTTTAATGTGGCTTTCTGTAAGTGTCTATATACATTTTTGTGATGTTTGATGATTGATGTAATGACTTGAGGGTGTCCACACTATGCAAATAAAGTTATAGTCTCTAAAAAGTGTTAATATTTCACAAGCCATTTGTTGGATATTTTAGTGTGACTTACTGTGAACGTCCATACACTTCTTTGGGGGGGTCGCATAAAGGTGACTTTTGCTGATAGATGTGATGACTTGAGTCTAGGTGTCCACACTGTGCAAAGAAATAGAGAAAGTGGCGGAGAGAACATTAGATCAGCAGCCTAATGAGTCTTAAAGGACAGTCCAGGTTATTGAATCAAATGGACAGCACTAACTGAAAAGAAAAGAACAGTCTCCCTCATTTTTCTTTTCAGTGGTGTCTGGTGAAACGAACAACCTTCTCTTGTGCGGATGCCTCCTAATGAAAATATGAAACTCGTGAGGCGTCTATGGATAAAGACGAGATAATGAGTTAAAGAGGGGTTTTAATCTCACTAAAAGAAATAGTGTGATGCTGATTAGAGGCTGATTTTAGATGCAGGAGAAACAGACAGGGACATTCACAGAGAGACAAAGCATTCCCATTGTTGAAAAGATGTGGAGGAATTGTGTCTCAGTAAGTGTACGTGCCTACTACACAGTATCCAATATGTCAGCAGGATGTCATGATACAGTAGGTGAACAATATCAATATGACGTACCGCATCTGCTGAGATTCTGATGTGTGAAACAAGTGGACATTTTGCTATCCCATAAGGCCATTGGGAGCTGAGGAGCTGTCAGAATTGAAAAGTTGACAAAAAAGTGGATAACTGTGAGCTGGCAGCTCTTATCAAGTGCTATAGATATTAGGAAAGGTGTTCTTTTGGTTTAATTGTATTTGTTTAACAACACCCAAGTAAATTATATTCACAGTTCAAATTAAAAAAATAAAACCCAATTATTATTATAATTTTTTTTGTTTCACAGAAGAAAATCACATAGGTTTGGAATGACACAAGCACATGATAACAGTATTTTCATGTTTGGTGAACTATCCCTTTAAATATGTTCTTATTATCAGTGATTTTGTCTTTCTGTGCAGTCTTTCTCTCTCAGTGTGAACAGCAACGTTATTTGACATTGACATTTGTGTTGCGGTTTCTTGGGTCACGTTATCATGTGACACTCTTCTGTAAATGCCATTTATCTATTGGATAATCTTCTTGATTCTGCTAAGATTTTAGGGCGTCCACTACGCTCATCTCTGTCTCACAGACACACCCAACTGGAAAACAGAGAGCAAAAGAGCAGCCTGTAGTTTGGCTGGCCTCTGAGGGATGAGGCTTAACTTGCAGAAGATGAAAACACATGCACACACAGAGCATTTAAAATATAGAAAGACGACTAATGCTTTCACGCGCAAACATGTTCACGCACGCTAGAAAAACGAGGCATTAAGCCTTAAACAGCAAGACAAAATACACACACACACACAGACACATAGATTGCAAAATCCTCATATCCCTGTCAATTAGCTGAGCCTCTGGCCCACTTACAGCTTTCCAGAACCCTGCCACCAGCCTCACAACAGCAGAGCTCCAACTGCGCCAGGGAATCCACTTTTGTCCACACGTAATTAACTCACAGAATAGCTCTGAGAGCCATATCTTCCGTTCCCCCCTCCCGCCGTTCCCCTGATCTCTCGTTTTCAAACCCTCCGTCGAAGAAGAGTGGATGTTTCTTTTGAGTTATTCAAAAGGACTGGCTGTGGAAAATGGCAGGCATTATACTCCGAGCCCCCGTCGGCAGAAAAGCCCACTATACGGAGTGACAGTTAGCGTGCCACAGAGCCGCATGCGTTTCCGGCCTCTCTGCAGCCCAGCGACATTCGCTCTGCCCTGGGCTAGAGGCCCGAGTATGGCCCCTTTTGTTTGCCATCTCCAAAGCCTCGCTTTTCATACTCAAAACTGAGTTTTAAAAGTGGCTTGGGGTCAAATTTAAAGGCATGGGGTTTTTAGGGAGAATGTGAAAGGAAGGAATACTCTTTTGGGTCTGCAGACCCGTAAACGTTTGTTCACTATTGTAAGTGTTTTGATCCATGTTTCCAATGCTAAATTTCATTTTAGAGATTACCAAACACTGAACCTTATAATATACAGTTGCCACAAAAATGTATAAAATATAAAGCCAATTGGATATGTAAAAAAAAAAATTTGTTGTATAGAGCTATATGTTCCACACACTTACACACACACACACACACATAACATGTTTGTAATAGTTTAACATTTGGCAAAGGTTGTTTAGACACTTTCTGGTTGTGAGAATTTATGGATTGCGTTCATAGTTTATGTACGTTTTGTGGATGTTTTGATAAATGGCAATGCTTAATTTCATTTTAGACTTGACTAAACATTGCACAGTATCTTTTATAATAAAGTGGACACAATGTTCTTAGTTACTATGATTAACCACAGCTGTGTTTATTTCATATATTACTATATAATTGACGGGTAAAAGTATAACTAATTAAATAATTAAGAAAAGTGAAGATAGTTCTGAGAATAGGTTGAACGTTATTTGTTTGCAGGTGCCCTTGGTTTGATATTTTGTATATACCAAACCCTTCAGACATTTTTTTTTGCATCCAATTGATTATATATAAAGGAGATAGAGATGAATAAAAATGGATCAGCAGATTTCAGTCTGACTTATTCACTCCTGTAAGATGTTCATTTAAATTAAACAAGGTGGAGGCAAAGCCATTCTAGCAATGATTGAATTCATCTCAATGCATGTTTGACCTGTGTCTGCCCCCATTTAAATGCTTTGAATTATTGCTGCTTTAAAGTGTGTCTTTGAGTGGCATCTTAAATGTTATCCATCTTACCTCTATAATGAGCTGGAAGAGAGACAGAGATTGTGCAAATCACAATTACATGCTGTTATATTGCATTAACTGCAGCCTAGAATCAGACAATGTTCTGTTCCATTTGCAATGAGATTATTGGACAAAACTGGTCTTAGAATAGAACCTAAAATAGGAGCACAAACTAAGAAAAGACGAAATCCAGTTAAGACTAGACTGAGTTTATACATGAAAAGATGGCTTAGGGCCAGATTTACTAACAGCTTGCGCTAGCTATTGTCAGGATTGACTAAAGGCATGCAGTGAAAAACTAGTGCTGAAAAGGCGTGGACGGGGTTATTTTTGTGGCCGACCTTATTGCATATGCATTTGTAAGAGTTTCCATTTCAGACGCAAAATGTATGGGAGTATTTCAATGAATCATGCAAGGTGATTTACTAAGGTTTGCGCTAGTCAATTTACTGGTATATGCGCTATTTTTTACTGTCGTCAGTAGATCACACGCAGAACCATTGGTTGCCTTTGGGGGGGGGGGGGGGTGCACTCTCACGCTAATTTGCCCTGTTTAGTAAATCTGGCCATTAAACTGGAAGAGAACAAACTTTTAGAAGAAAAAGGGCACTATGCAGAACACTATACTTAATATGCCAGCGCTTATAAGTTTCACTTGAGCAGAATGGATCACAGACAAAAGATCTAATTTAAAAAACAAAAATCCATCCATCTTTGTCTTTCAAGGATAATTTCCAAAGCATTTTCCATGTTCCGGCTAAACAATGCTTTCAATGACAATGCTTTCATTTTTGTGAAATTTCCATGTATAATAATGTATACAGAGTTTAGTGCTGGAATAGTAAATCAAAAGCAGACTGTTACAGTGGTGTGCGAGAAACACCAATGAAGTTCCACTCTCACGCATGTCGCTCCTTTTATTGTTTTTCACTGGAGGAAACAGTAGCTGAAGACGGCACGGTATGCGATAGATGAAAAGCCAATGTGCGGCCTTGAGGGTTTGAGCTGAGCGAGAGCCAGGCATTGGAGTTGAGAAGCTGTGGAGATGTGGTAGTGGTCTAAAAGATTGATTGGTAAGACATATTCATCGACTGAACACTAACAATCTAAATTGGCTGGACTTGAAGCTCTATGTGGACAGAATACTAGACTGATAGAAAGAAGCTAGATGTTAAATCTCTGTAGTTTGATGTACTGTTATAGAAAGAAATAGAGAGATGCTCAAGGTGAAAATGAATATTCTTTTATTATTTACTATCCGTTCTGTATGAAACCTGTATGAATTTTTTAAGGCCATTCTTTTTTCATTTAATAGTAGACGAGGGCTTGATAGCTTTGTGTCTAGCTCTCCTTGGCATATCAATGAGAGAAAAGCAATATCTGACTCTGTTCTTTTGAGCCAACCATTTTTAATGAATCAACTGATCCAGTTCACTAAAGTCTGAATGACTTTTCTCAGGGGGTTTTCACACTGGGCACGTTTGCTGTGGTCCGAGTCCGAGCGCGATTGTTCCCGGTGCACCCCGCAGCGTTGGTCTGGTTTCACACTCAACTTGATTCTATTGAACCCTAGTGCACGCATGACAGCTTTCACATTAGTAATTTTTCATGCGAACCGTGCCCCGTTTCGAACTAAACTTCCAGTGTGAAAGCACCCTCATACACATTTGATGATTTACTCATGTCGTTCCAAACATGTTTGGTTCTGCTGTTGTGGAACATGAAAGGTGACCTTTTGAAGAATATTCTGGCTATTATTTTCCATATAATAAAAGTCCATAAGTCATACAATAGCTTTGTTTAGGGAACAAACTCAATTTAATTCTTAAAGTCTAGCTCTCCTTAGCATGTTAATAAGAGAAGAAGCAATATAGGACTCTTCAACGAGTGTTTTTGCCCATATAATCTTTAAGCTAATAGGTAATAAACTTATTTTGCTTGCTGTCCACTGATGAGGGGCTCGATGAAGCAGCTTCAACTCAAGCTCTGATATAGGTACCCTCACAGTGAATAAATATAGGATATGGTTACATAGGGAAAGGTACCTAAGATGGTGGACTTTGGGTAGGTGGAGGGATGCTGGAACAGCTGTGACTAAAGAGAGGTAAGCAGCTGCTTATATACTCTGGCTGTTGTTGGAAGCTCAGATGGGCTAGCTCCTCTCTAAATTACGTTTAGGAACTTTACTTTGAGTCAGATCTTTTCAATAAATAATTTGGTCTAGATCACAAAATTCTGAATGATTCTTTCACAATTTCGACTGAACTACTGATTATGCGTTTTGCATCCTTTTTTGAAGCTTGAATTCTTCAGTCCGCCTCCATTTTGTTTGCATGGAAAAGAGCAACCAACACATTATTCAAAATGTCTCCTTTTGTGTTCAATGAATGAAAGAAAGTCATACAGGTTTGAAATGACATCAGATGTTCTTCTTCCCGACTACTTTCTGACAGAGACTCAACACAATGTTTTAAAGAGATGAGCGCCTAATCATACACTGACGTCTTCTTGACAGTCGTGTACGTGAATAACCTGTTACAGTTCTTAATGTCTCTTTGAACACATTAACTGTCAAATAAGATTTACCCAGCCATTTTGTAATCCCTGTCTAAAGCATTAACATTGTGCTGGCATATCGACGTCCTGCAGATCGGAGCCTACACACTCATCTTTGTTATTAGTGCTATTGAGGTACCGTCGCTTGACTGAGCGCTCATTGGTGCATGACAGAGCTTTGTGGGACGAACGTACATCCACACCTCTCCCTAGACACTGGGCAGCAATCCAGCCTTACGTTATCATAAAAGCGCACAGGAAGCGGCACTGAACTCTTTCTGTGGTCAGGTGTCTCCATTGGACCCAACTAACCCTTACTTGCCCACAATGCAACCACACCACAGAGATGCAACTAAAGCTAACTGGAGCTCTGCAGGCATTATGGTCTGGCCTTGAGGTCAGAAGGACATGTTTGGTGGTTCGGTTGAGATCAGTGAAAGGTCCTTACCGGACAAGGATGCCAAATTGGTTTGTGTCAATAAGTATCCCAAACGAGAGTCTGAGTGGGTTTAAATGTGATCGGTGACTGAAGAACGCCATTCATAGCACTCTTTCTTTTGCGCAGCATTGATTTCCTGGAATTAAACAGCTTAACAATAAAAGTTGAGGAGTGACATGTTTGTAGCTCTTGTACAGATGTGTTCATTTCTTTTCTCACTTTCAATTTTTCTCAATCTGTCAATAAATATCTTTGTATAAAGCACCATAGAAGACATTTTTTTGCAAACATGCCATGTAATCAATTGATTCTCAGATAACTGCAACACATTATGCTTTTTCTTTTCCTGTCTGATACCTTTTTCTAAATTGATTAATCTTACATTAAGCATTACACTGTGAAGAAACCGATCAGTGATTCTACCCTATTCTTTCTTTGCAGGAGAAAAAGAACATTAAAAGTAAGCCATGGTTAACCCAAATTTTTGCTCTTCAACAAAAGGCAGCATGCTTTCTTTTCTTTTTTTAGATTTGCACTCACCTTCTCTTGCTTGTGTCATACCTCACATTTTGGTCATTAATCGACCATCTCTAACACTGCAGCTTTGTGCTTTGGCATCAAAGGTTAGGGATTTCAGCATTTAGTGTTTGTGTGCACTTCAGCTTAGTGAACTTCATATTCAACCGTGTTTGTGCATAGAATTTTTGCGCATCTGATGGTTATCTGTTTGCTTGTCAAGTGTTTAAAAGTGTAAATAGAAAATATTTGTTTAGAAGAGATTCTGAATAGAAGAGATATGAAATGTTAAGAATACTTGTGGCTTTGTGGCTTTGAATCTCAAACGATCTCTTCTCCCAGCCTGGGAAAATAAGCAATCACTCAGATGCGTGACAGTTAGAGCCTTTAGAAAACGCTTGCATAATCCTTTTAACTTACATACAAAAAAAGATGTAAAGATGTAACCAAATAGCAAATCCTCCAATATGTCGTTCTATAAGTACACTGTAGGTGTTTCCTCAGGCCAAGTTGGGGATTAACAAGAAAGAGAAGAAAAAAAACTACAACAAAAAGCACATTGTCTTCTTTTCCGTACACTTTTGCTAAAATTTAATAGCTTTTGTAGAGTCAGCTTGTTAGTTGAAACATAAAAAACACGTTGCATTCACAACGCATGCATAAAAACACATCAGTTACACACACTCAGCTATTAGAGATGAATTCAGGCCATTAGTTTAGGAGTCAGAAGTCATGAAACAGTAGAATTGCCCCACGTTTTCAAAGCATGATTCTTTTTAGAGCTCACATTATTTATTCTGTTTGATTTATGTTTTAGCTTTAAGTGTTGTTGTTTTTGTGTGTACGTTTCCATTTTTTTGTGTAATGTGGTATGTGTTGACCATGAAGTTACAGTGATTCAAAAATTGCACAAAGCCGAGCATAAATATTTAAATGGCTTCATCTGACACTTGCAATTGTAATGCCTATTTCATGAGACACATACCACAGTTATTTTTTTAGTGTCAATACTTTTTTTTTTTTTTTTTTCAGCTGTTCAAAGCCAAACAACGTCATTAATGTTCCACCGGTTCTGTTTCCTTCTCTCCGTTTCCTCCAGACTCTCGGCCCCTGCCTGACGTAGCTATGACGGGTAAATGCACGCGGGAGTGTGGCGAATACGGCCACTCGGATGCCTGCTGGATGCCTGTGCGCACCTCGCCTGAACGTAGGCCCAAGGCCACCCCTCCCAAACTCTCCACCTTCATGACCTCCCCCGGGGGCAGCGTTGCCGAGCAGCCCGGCAGCCAGGAGGCGCTAGCTGTTGCCAATGGCGACCCCTCGCATCTACTGGGCGACCGCAACCGCAATCTCCTTAACAAGAAGATGGCCTCCTCCTCCTCATCCTACGACACATTTAGTTCAGCTGGATTTTCCGCCAGCGAGGAAACATCTCGCCCCATCGAGGAGATTCCGCTAGCACCCACAGGTGAATACAAGCCGACGCAATGCGGAACTCTCACTAGGCGGGAAGTTTACCTGTAAACGACACACAGCAACTGCAAAGGGACGATGACAGTGACTCAGCATGGTTAGAGATGCTGTTAGAAAACCAAACCCTAAAACAAAAACAACATGGATTTTCCTCAAACTGCTCGCACAACTAGTGCGCCGTTACTTTCTAACCTAAATAGAGTAAAAACCGTGGAATTACATGTTGTAAATGTGTGTGAGAAGGATGAGATGGAGGAGGGGGAAGTGGCTGAGGTGGAGAGAGGGGAATGCTGGTGGATAAGTGCTACTTTGCTGCTAGCGTATCGGGCCCCGTAGACTTCCCCAAAGTGCTGCCTGGTTTCTGTAGACCTCTTTATAAACATGCATGCATCATCTAACCCCTTAAGAGTGTGTGCCCCTTGAGATGGACCTGGACTATACCTTTTTGTCTTTGTTTTTATAACTGTTGCTATGGCTATGGGAACCAAGAAGAATGGTTTTGTCTTTTAATCCATTTTTATTTTTCAGGGGTGGGCGGGAGTGTTTTTATGTGGATGTATAATGTCCATATGCAATCAGTCCATGTGCTGAACTGTCCGCTCTGGACAACAAATCACGTTAACAAAGAAGAAGAAAAAAAGACTGGCCAATGATGAACAAAAATCATTGCACGATGATCAGTGATGGCATAACCAGATGATGTCGGAGCTCTTCGTATGTCGTCATTGACTTTAGCATTTTACAAGGGTTTGTAGATACTCAAATGGCGCAAGTGAACGGCGTACGCGCTGTACAGCGCGAGAAGCAAGTTTTCCTGTGTGCCTATCAACCTCATGTACACACGAAGGAACACAAGCATACACACTTTTTTTTGTGTGGGTGAAGCATTGTACATAAATACAGTATATATGTACTGTAAACATACTCTGGACACAGGCATCGAAATCACAAGCGACCCGTTTCCATCCCGCTCCCACACACCTTTGGAAACAGAGGGACGTTCTTTACATCACAGATATTGACAGTTAATTGTCTGAATGTCACGAGTTTGTGTAATTGTGGTTCATCCCACTCTTGATGTGTTAAACTATGCTGAAGTTCTTCTTTTGTGATCTCAAGATGGCCTCCCGGCACGCACAAATTCTCAAACACACACACACACACGCACACAAAATAGATCTGCACATTGTACATACACATTATAATTATCCCATAAAGTCACGGGAACTCTATTTGGATATGCTGCTGGGGTGAATTAGTCTAATAATATTGCCCTGCTGAAGAGCTTGGGCTGGCCCTGTGTAACATTCCTAGTATGAATGTTAAATAGAGCAATAAACTCATTCAACAGATTCACTCTCAATCTCACACACTTCAGAAGAGTAATCAAGGATGAGAACTTGTGTCCCTCGTGTAGCAGTCAGCGTGAGCCGACTACTTGTACAATCACATTAAAAGTTTGGCGACTACAGGCACGACAGGAGTGATTGCAATGCGACGCATGATGCCGCTGTATAACCAAAGTATCGGGAACAACATGACGTGGTGTCTCAGAGAACTGGGACAGGAAAGCTCCTTTTTAGGTCACATGTTGCTTTAATTACCGTCACATATGTGTCTGTGCAATGTGGGGAAACTACGTGCACATTTCTACATGCATAATTGGCCTATCCCAAACGATTTTCAAGAGGAGTATACTTAGGAGGCATCATGCTTTTAAAAAAGGTGGTAAATTATTCAGATGCAATTGTGTTTTTTTGTGTTTTTTTTGGTATGTTAATGATTCCTTGAGTTTGAACGGACTGCCTTTTTCGCAGCTTCCAGGTCTGTAGTCTGTATGTACTACTCGTGTTTAAAAGAAGTGCTCTGATGCTTACAAACTGTATACATAGATATGTACTTTTTATTGCACGTTTAAAGGGAATCTACACTTACTATGAAAAAGAAAAAAAAAAGTGTACAGATATCATACCCTGTGAACATGGAAGTCCACTGCTTGCGTTTGTTACAAACAGACACTAGACATTGTAGTATGACTGTGTATATTGATTTGACGAGGATGAAGAAGAATCATACACATTCGTGATTCACTGATTTATTTAGCATCACATCATACGTTGCTTATTTATCTGATTTATTTATATATTTTTTAAAGGCAAATGTACTTTTACCCATTGGTTCTGTGATGTTTATATTCTTTTCACAAAAAAACAACAACAACATACCTTTCATTATGTAGAAAATGAGTTGTGAAACAAAAAGAGTCACAATTACCTCACAACTCTCCGTTCTATTTGTTTTTCAAATATACGCTCATAATGATGCCCTCTTCAGATCTCATCAGTCATATCTTTCCCTTTCCTTCCCAGTGCCACTTTGTATATGTAGTGCTTCTGTAAAAAAGAAAAAAAAAATTCAAAACAAAACTATAGAGTGAATGCAAAATATGCAACTGTGCCTTTTTATACCTTTATTGGTATGATTCGTTGGTTTTAACCAGTATGAAACCAACTGTTCTGAGATGCTTTCTAAAAAGTGGAGGAAGAGTACTTTATGCTGAAACTACAGTCCTGGCAATTTTACTATGATAGACTTTCAAATAACAAAAGCTTTTATCTTGTGGCTTCTTTAAGTAAGCTCAGTCGAACTTTGTCCAGTATATTGATGAGTACCAACTGTACATGTCATAGGTGATACCCTGGTATATTCATCCATTTCAAAGTTAGCATGGTCACATGTCCAAACTGCGATTTTTATAGCAAGGATAACTTTAGTCATGAAAGCGACAGCTCAGAAAGGATCAGTAATGATACAATGCTGCAATGGTGGCACAGAGGCACAGCAAAACAGAGAAAATGCACTGTCCATTAGGGATGAAGCAAATGCGCTTTGAGACATTCTGCGGTTTTCATGATATGAGAAGGTAGAAGAAAAACAAAGCTCCAAAGGTTTTTGAAAGGGACACACACCTCAGATGACTGTAAAGTAGATATATCAGCTGATTTGTTACAGTAGGAGTATATGGCAGTTATGTCTAAAAAAAGGAACTGAAGAGATTGACACCTACATTCTGTACATGCCTGGAAACAGCCTGCACCTTAATTCCTAAAATACATCTGACTTTGTTGTTGATGTGCTGAATTTGCTTTCTTTAACTGTTGTTTGCACTCTGGGGTGTGTGTTCCTTAAGCTTTCAATTTAGAAAATATAAGACTTAAGTTGTAGCACTTAGGTCATAGGACGCATCACAGATAATGAAAAAAGAAATTGTAATTTTAATCATACTCTATTTGTCCTTTGACTTGGATGTTGATGTAGAATTGAGGATTGATTTTAATCATTGTTTTATTAGGAGTCACTATGCACGCAGCTTAGCTGAACATGGCAAATGTACTGAGCGCAAGCCCACCTCTATTTATGATCTATTTTACATATTTTTTTGCTTTTGTACAGGTATTTCTGTAAATAAATTGCTTGTCATTTTTGTCTCTGCAGAAATTAAAATATACCATGATACAAGTGGCTGGATTTGTTTTTTAGATGTCTTTTGGGATGTTCCACAAAGGATATTACATAATCATTACATTTGTCAAATTATACACTGAATACTTAATGCATGGATGCAAACAAACTATGAATAAATAAATAAATAAATACACTTGTTTTTTTGCTTATCAAATGCCTGGCAGTGATGCATTTTACATAAATCACAAGTCAGAGAGTGCACTTATACCTAGCCAACACAGACTGGCGAACAACATACCTTTAAATGAAGCCTTTTACTTTGCTAGGTTGTGAGGGCAAATAGGCTTCTTTTACATCTGTTAGCAGCATCCAGTAGAGTTTAGAAATGATTAGAGAGCAGATAGAGTCTTCCATTCCCCCAATGCTGTTAAAACTTTCATTGAGCGCCAATCATCAATCAGAGATAATCATAGCACAGTTTAGTTTTAATGAATTCCTAAACAGATTCAGACTCAGTGCATTAAAACACAGTCTAGACTCTGATATCGAACAACACTCAAAGCCACAGTTCACACTGATAATCAGTGCTCCAGAAACTCATCCATAAGATCTAGTAAAATATGTATATTGCATTATAAATCAGCACCACACTTTTTCATCCTAAATTACGTAATTAATGTACCAAAATAAAGTTTCTCTGTGACATTTTTAGTGTTCTAATCAAATTGAAATTAATTTTAAACACTGTGTCCAGACACATAAAGACAACGGCTTTGTTTAGATTATTATGTCCGTGTCAGGTCTAGAATGATAATGGCACAATATAGTTTCGCTTTTTTCGAAAAGTGGGCCAAGTGAGGGGCATTCATTCCAAATTGCATATTTCTACAGCGAGTGTTTTCTATCCCGGTGGGGACTTCAACCTGAATGCACACTGACTCATGGGGACTTATGTCACCGTGGGGACCTAACTTGAGGTCCACATGAGGAAACAAGCTTATAAATCATACAGAATGAGTTTATTTGAAATTGTAAAAATGCTGAAAGTTTTCTGTAATGGGTAGGTTTAGGGTTAGTATACGGGGATAGAATATACAGTTTGTACAGTATAAAAACCATTACATCTATGGAGAGTCCTCACAAAGATAGCAAACCAGACATGCCTGTGTGTGTGTGTGTGTGTGTGTGTGTGTGTGTGTGTGTGTGTGTGTGTGTGTGTGTGTGTGTGTGTGTGTGTGTGTGTGTGTGTGTGTGTGTGTGTGTGTGTGTGTGTGTGTGTGTGTGTGTGTGTGTGTGTGTGTGTGTGTGTGTGTGTGTGTGTGTGTGTGTGTGTGTGTGTGTGTGTGTGTGTGTGTGTGTGTGTGTGTGTGTGTGTGCCGGTATTCACCACATTATGGGGACCAAATGTCCCCACAAGGATAATGATACCAGTAATTATTAAACCCATGTGGGGACATTTTTTGGTCCCCATGAGGAAAAAAGCTATATAAATCATACAAAATTATATTTTTTGAAAATGTAAAAAAAAAAAAAAAAAAAAAAAAAAAAATTATATATATATATATATATATATATATATATATATATATATATATATATATATATATATATATATATATATATATATATATATATATATATATATATATGTATATATATATATGTGTATATTGTGATGAATATACAGTTTGTACAGTTTAAACATTATTAAGTCCATGAATAGTCCCCATAACAACATGAAAACGCAACGTGATTATGTGCACGCAAGGTACATGGTACATGGACTCCATGTAATTATGCAAAATAAAAGATATCAGAAAAGATATTATCCAATGGTAAAAATATGACAATTTAAAAATAAAAAAAGAGCTGCAGTCTGGATACACTGTGAATAACTCTATTTATTTTTGTCTCTGTGGTTAGTTACACAAGGACATGGTAACACAACCCTTGAGATTTGTTTAAAAAAAAAAACTGAATTATTTACCCTGTGCCCTAGAGAGTTTGCTGACTTCTACTTTTGCAGAAGGGTGCCTAAACTCCCCAGAGTTCACTGCTGTTCCCTGCTCAGCCTCATAAAGTCCCCCAGCCTGTGTGATGGATGGAGCACTCACAGAGGACTGACCCTGGATCAGCAGCTCTCAGCTGCTGCAGAAATCCAACACAACCCTTGAGGTAAGAGAGCACAGCTATTACACCCCAAAAACTCTATAACTTCTTTTGGACTCAATAATATAAACTTGTCCCTAACCTTTTTGACCATGATTTATACGATGCTCCAAATACAGACTTCCCGGGTGTAAAAACAATAAATAATAGTTGTAAAATGTGTGAAGACTTGCACCAACAGGAATGCATTTGACTCCCCATCTGTACAAAGCATTATGTAATTATGTTCGTAAATTTGAAGGCAGGGGAAGGACATCTCATTCTGAATGAGAGCAAACTATGTTTGCCCCCCATCTCAACAGCACATAATGTATCTTCATCAAGATCAGATGTTAGGGTGTGGTAAAGGGGAGAAATTGAAAGAAATGGAGATCCAGCGAGAGAGTCGATACTCAGCCAGGGTAATTAATAATGTCATTGATCAGCGCTCACTGCGGTTCTGCTCAAGATGGTGTTTTGAAATGAATTTCCCTGTCATATTTAACCCTGCCTTTGTCAGCCACTGATTGAGAATTATATGAACCACTGAGGCAATGGCAAAACATATGGGCACAGCCCATACCCTGTCAATGCAGAGTTATGTTTACCTGATTTCTGATTTTCTAATATTCTTCTCTGTATAACGGGAAATTCAATCAAAGGCTGTTAGCACTTTGTACAATAGATTTTTATTATTTGTGTGGCCTATTTTTTCCCCGTCAGTATAAACTGAAATAATTAAATTGCCATTTCAAGCACTGTGAAAGTGTAGAAGTAAATGATGAGTTAAAAAGAGGGCTGCAATAACTTTGAATTTAATTGAAACTGTAAAGATTAAATCACCATTTATTTGTGGGAATAAAGCACCTCTGGGATAATACTGCTGCAGCATATGTTGTATTTGTAGCAGGGATGCACAACAAGGCATACCTTATATGTACATATAACATCACATTTTTAAGCACACCAGTGCCTATGGTCGAATCACAGCTGCATTGATATTTACACAGCATGATTGCCAGTGTGAGTTCAATAAACAAGAAGTTAATACGGACTAGTGACTAACTTGTGAAATTGAAAGTCAAAACAGGATTAATTTGCTGCACGACTCCAGTAAAAAAACAGTAGTGCCATTCCAGAATGAATGTTTTTGAACAAATCATTTGAGTGAATAATTCAATGCCGTCAATGTTAATCCGTGTTTTGAACGAATCGTTAGAATGAATGATTCACAGACTCCTACTGCCATAACAATGTAACCTGCAGAAAGAGTCACTGAAAAATCCCAACCCAGGCTCACTGGGGGAAAAAAAGCCATTACAGCCATTCCCGGAAGAAATGGTACGATCTCCTACGCTCCTAGTCTAGGCCATGGAGGCTGATCTGATCTCCCGTTCTCCATTCTCCTTCGTCAGCAGTCTCCTTGTTACTACCACAGTAGTCATTACTTATGTTACACCTCTCAGATTCTCTGAGTCATTGGCAACTCCCTTTCTCCCTGATCCACTACCACCTCCCTGGTTCTCTGAGTCATTGGCACCTCCCTTTCTCCCTGAACCACTGACACCTCCCTGGTTCTCTGACTCATTAGGTGTGTTCGACATCGGCTGCGTCTGGATGCAACCGATCGGCGAGAGCAGCCTCGTGCAGGCGGGGAGGAGCTGCAAACGGAGACGTGAAGTCAGACACTTTCTGCTTCCCATAGTGACGCTCGCGCTGTGTTTGCATACTTTATCACAGCAGAAGTGAAATAAATGCAATATTTGTCAATACACAGATGTTTCAGAGACATTATTGTCATGTAATCCTTTATGCACTGCTTAATACAGCGTGTGTTTGTACAGGAATAAAGTTCAACATATAAGCCAACACTATCAATGAAGTGGGGTCTACGTTTGTATCAGTTTTATTTTGATAAACATGACAATAACATCGCGACTACGTGAAAAGAGATTTTACTGTTATAAAAAACTGATTTGTGAGCATTAGTGAAGGTTTTAAAATGAACACGAAACACACGTGATCGCTGTCATGTGGTGAATCTGGCCAATCGTGGAACAGCTGTGTCGTCATCAGAACTCTGCAGCTACTCTGGAGAAGCTGCGCAAAAAGCACCAACCACGTGGCGTCGGTGCTGCCTCAAGACGGACAACATTTCTAATGCATGCACTGCTTCAAGTCAGCCGCCAATCGGTCTGCTCCTCGCTGCATCAAGTCGAACAAGCCTATTGCCACCTCCCTGGCTCCCTGAACCACTGACACCTCCCAAGCGTATCACCCTGGTCATCTGTGCATCAGGAGAGAGCTGCCACAATCTTCAGACACATCTGCACTGCATTTCCCAGCATCCTTCCTGGCTTCCAACTATAATCTCTCTGTCACCACCCACACCTGTCATTAATTATACTCATTAGCAGCTCTGCATAAAAGCCTGCACCACACACAAGGACTTTGTTTTGTCTACAACTTGAATGTGTTACTGTGAGTACCATACCTTTGTGTGATTCCGCATTGTCCAACTCCTGTGAAATATTGGATTCTGAAATCCACTGCCGCTTCAATATATCTATATATATCCAAATTAAATGAATAATCAAAGCCTTAATCATATTTATATTTCTATATTGATTTTTAATGATTATTTTCAGTTATGATGGCCTATTACTAAATTAATAGGACCAATGATAGTTGTTTCTTCCTTTTATATTTTCTAAAGTTTGTATTTGGTCTCTGAGTGGGGACTGAGGGTATGTCCCAGTGATGTGTGATGAACTCTTGATTTCAGTTGTCGTGTGTTTGGATTTTGGAGGCATTACACCACCCTAACCTGACGGGAGTACAGTAACAGTGTTTACTCACTTAGCTCGGCTTCCAGATATGAAATGTGGATTTGTCTTTCATTTTATTTTTTATTTTATTTCATTTTTCCTTTTACTGAAACCCTAAAGATTTAAATGAATATGGCCTGTACTATTTTCTGTTGCCCTCAACCAACTCCAACCTTGGAGAGCATGTATCTGTGTGTGTGCGCAGTCTTCTGTGTTAAGGGATGAGTTTTTGTATGGGGATTACGTGCATCCTAAGAGATGGGTGAACTTGTTGTTCTGGGCAAGCTGGCGCCTGCTCCAGACCGGGAAGGTCACTACGTGCCTAATTCCAGGGTGAAAGAGTCAACAAGTGATATATGTACACGTAAATCTGATTAACTGACATTGTGTGGAAATTTACCATGACTGTTCATTTTCTCTGAGCCAATCAGAATCATCCACCTTGCAGTAATGACGTGGCTAGACCTTGAAAACAGTATAACTGTTGAGAAATTGTATGTACTTGATGCGGGAAGAGGGAGCGCGGCCTACGAACTCCTTGTGAGACATGAAGCTGGCTTCTGCCGATGAAACCGCAAACTATTCTTCAGTACATTTTTCTTTAATTACACTCCTGACTCTTGGTCTTCATTTTTCAATACTGGTCCTGGGTCTTAAACTGTTAGCACAACATCTGTGTACTGTGTAGAGTTGTTTGCTATTAGAATCAACAATGGAGTTTAAAAAATACGACTGATGGACCGACAACGAGGTTCAGGCTTTATTAAGTTTATATGAGGAGGATGAAATCCAGTGGGAAATGGAAAATTGCGCACAGTCCTATGTCACCAGACTAATCTTCACAGTACTTTGGACCGCGATGGAAACGCAGACAGCAACATGTCTGAGGGTAAACAAAATCCTGGGACAAATTGTTCTGGATAAATTTGGTGGAAATGGGGCTTATGTTTACAAATAATTCACTATGGTAAAAAAAAAGAAATGCATAGTATTGAGTAATGTGAAAATAAGTCAATTCATTGATAATGTGCCCAGGATTCATAATTTGTGTAAAGGACTAAAAGTTGGTGTTTTACAGCTGGAAACTGAAGTAAAAAATATTTTCTATAGGTAAGTTTTTGGAGTTTTGCAAAAATGTAGATATAGAGACACATTTTTCCAATGAGCCTATACAAGTAGATTGATACAAACACTGAAAAGTCCAAGTTCTGATGGATCTCTGCTTTATAACCCCAAGCCCAAATGAATAACGCCCTGGATGGTAATCCAAGAGGATTTGCCAGGAGCTAAATTTGATCGCTTTCAGACAGTTTGAGTTCTCAAAACTGATGGCAGACTAATATTGGCCAATTCAACCTTTATCTTGCAGCAGCGGATATATATTTCTTCCTTTTTCATGTCATGTGGTTAAGAACTGCCAGTGTGATCCATCGAGGTGGAGCTCTGGGCCTCAGCACTCATGTCCATAATCTGTCCCTTCCCTCACCATCCCATTAATCACTTTATATTTTGTCAGACTGAACTGAAACCCTGTGATTTAACCATGCAGGAGTGTGGGTAAATGTGATGGAACAGTGACAGGTAAAAGACACATCTATTGTCTGCTCTAGATCAAGTAGGTCAGCACTTATTCCAGACTATAGTCAAAGTGCACCATCCCTGCGCTGATAGATTAGCAGAAGGAGACACAGCGACTTTCACTATGACATGCTGCCCATATACAGATTCAATAGCTATGTTAACAAACAGGAACAGTCTGTTTATTAGTGTATTGTCTCAGTATATTGTATGCTTTCCAACTGTATGAACCATAAACAATAACTGCACTCGGAAATGGATTTTGCTTTTGTGATTTAGTACATTAAAATAATGCAATATAATTTGTGCTCATTTTGTTCAACTTAATCTCAATTCGTGCAATCAATTTAAATTTGTACATTTTGTTAATACATTTGTGTTACATGAATAAGAGCTAGAGAAACATTGGAAATTATTACAAGCCTTATTGAGTTCATATTCAATTTAGGACAGTAATTGTTACTACTTTATATTATTATTATTATTATTATTATTATTATTATTATTATTATTATTATTATTATTATTATTATTATTATTATTATTATAGCAAATAATTATTAGCCAACAGTGGCACCTTTGTAAAAAAAAAATTAAAAACATGTAATGAAATTGCATTCATATTATTTAATATAATTTAATACTGTACAACAGTAGTTTGACACATTTTAATCTAGTTTAAATTGATTTTAAAAGTATACAACAAACCAATAATTTTGGCATAATATATATGTAATATATAATATATTATACAAAAAAAAGAAAACCCATAAAACATTGTTCGCACAATTTGACTTTTCATTGCATCACAAATAAAACAATTGTCTCCAAGCACAAATACACAATATGCTTACAAAATCTTTAACACATTTGTACTATATAGGGTACAAATGGTCTAAAGGCACATCCTAAAAAATTGCTTTTCACTATTCCCATAGTCTGATTGAAGATTGTTTTTGTTTTTTTTGTTTGTTTTTTACCTTAATGGAGCAACAGATTTTGTGTGGAAAAAAGTCATAAGTGGTTTGTTTGTTTCAAAAATCATATAAATGTAGGAGGTGGCGAGGGGGGAATTGTACCCCACACATGAGGTAAAAGGCTCACCAGCATGGGGTAAAAGACACATATCAGGTAAATAAATACTTTAGCTAAAATAATATGTTTTTAATAATGTCTATATTAATACTTTTTCCAAGCAATCCCTTTGGAAAAGTGTACTATTTTAAAAAAAGTGAACAAATACATTTTTGTTCAATAAATATACTGTCATTACACAGAAACAAAATTATTTAAAAAAAGTAAAGATTCTGAAAGCATTGGATACCATAATAAATGAATAAAGCTTACAGTAGTAACAAATAAATATGATATTGTATTGTATGATGTGATTAATATCATATTTTTAAATATGATGGTTTCATTATAAATATGGTGATTATCCTGAGGTGGACCTAATATATGTTAATTACCATCTGAATCTTACCATGTCATGTCAACAAATGGAAAACTCAGCCAGCTGTTTATTATCATGTTAATTATTGTGCCTTTAGCCGCAACAGCAGTGGCGCATTTTACCCCTAATACCATACTTTTACATATTCTTCCGTTATTGAAAAACTGCTGCTTTAATTACCTTGAACAAAACTGAAAATCATTAACAAGACCTTTGTCTCAAAATATAATTTTATCGATTCTCATTTGCTACATCTACAGCATAAAAAAACATTAAATATTAGATCAAAATAGCACAGAATCAACTTTGCATTGCTTTCACGTGCATCAAAAGCTTTTGTTAAAGCTGCAGTCCATAACTTTTGGCGCTCCAGCGGTTAATAAACAGAACTGAATGTGTCTTACGGAAGAACATTGTAGCCGGAGCTACTTCTGTCTAGTCACGCAGGTACTATGCTACTGCGCAGTGGTGCCGACCCAAACTAGACAAAAAGAGTCAGAATATAAACACTTATTATAGGTGTACCGTAGTGATTCAGGATAAGACAAAAACACGGTTTAGAAAATGGATTCATGATGAACTCGCTCATTGTGAATTTTGAACACAAAAAAAGTTACGGACTGCAGCTTTAAGAAAAGTGCTGAGCTGAATTTGTGCCAGCTAGTAGTTTAAAAGAGTATAAAGACAAATGCACCTTACCCCAGTGCGCCTTTAGCCCTGTTGTACCCTACGCTGCTGTCACAGTATCAAAGCATCCAGCTCACCGTTTGCAGCAATGAGGCAACAAGGACTTGTGTCTTAACCTCGCTGGTGGGTATTTACTCACAGTTTGGCCATCAGGGGATCAAATGAGATTGGCCACATTAAACGTTTAGTCAAGGTTTGGAGAATGATTTAAATGCCACAGTCTACATAAGTGATATACACAGCCTGACCTTACTGGCAATCTGAAGATGGAATTTAAAATATCTTTCTTTCTCTCTGAGTATGTCTGTGTGAAGGAAATATGATGAATTCAGTCCACAGTTTGATTCCAAGCTGCAGCTGAGCTTAAGAGACTTGAGAGCATGCCTGAATCTCAAGATGGGAACGTGTTTGGACTCTAGCATACAGCCCGGTAACACACACTCCTTCCCTCAGACACACACGGGCACATGACTCCATCACCAGTTCTTTCTCTGGATACAGCGCAACGCATTTATTTCTCTTAACCAGCTGAATTTCTGTGCACACACACACCGATATGGTGGAAGAAGCTGTTTTTCTTCATTCAGTAGGTGCTCTGAGCCCCAGCGTCTGCACCCAGGCGCAAGAAGCAACAATTTATACTGAGTCCAGTTAAATAAGCATGTGAAATAACAGAGCTCAAACAAGCCCTCTGAATGTTTCAAAAACGTCCCCTCTCGCATCTGAAGGCATCTCTATAAAGCGTGCAAATGTATGGCCGTGTAAAGCGGTTATGAATAATGCAGTGCGTGTGTGGTGATGGGCTGCAAAGATGAATGGTCTTGGGGGAACAGGGCTTAGACTGACTGCCTCTTACCACTTTATCCCCTTAATTACACCATGGGATCCGATATAGGGATCAATTAATTCAAGTGGCTCTGGATTTGGCTGATTGGGGATTTCAGAGAGCCATAAAGCTGATAATATGAGCGCTCTTGATTCCCAGAAGGGATGTGGAAAGTGAACAGATGCGAGCAGCAGACACAAACACATATACTCGCATACAGACGCACACAGAGAAACAAACAACATACTGAGCGGTGAACTGTGTGGGCTGTACATCCACATGATAACTCTTGATCTTAAGTAGACTCTCAAAACTGCCATCAGCAATATTATGTCAAACATCAAAAACGCACAGTACTGAATATCTTGGCAGTCATCACAAACAGGAAAGACCAAAGAGCATTTAGCAAGGGAGCTAACTAAATGATGTCTATTATATTCTATACATTTTACACATTAAACAAATAAGTCCTCTGCGGTTACATTAGCAAAACTTAAGGATGGGGAAAAAGGCACAAAAAGGTAAATTCACTTTTATTTATACAATATACAGGTTATCCCAAAGCAGCTTCTCAGTAATAAACAGGAAAATAATAGAATCAATGACGCAAACTGTATTACTGTGAATATGAGAAAAAAAAAAAACACTATAGTGCCCTTATTCAGCTCATGTCAGTTCAGTGTTGAGTCAGTATTACTATATTATTAATATTACTAAATAATATTTTAAACCCCAACTAAGCAAGCTACAGGCGACAATGGCAAAAAATTCCATCAGGTGAGAAAAATGGATAAAAAAATAGCATCACAGTGTGAATTATAATACCAGGCAGCATTTGTCAGATTTGTGGATTTAATATTATTCAAATATTTTGCATCCGGTTCCTTCTGCTTGTATAAAGCAATGTTTAAAGCACAGTTCACATAGAAGTCACTTTCAAACCAAGCAGCTTTCTGTTGGTCAACGTGACAAATTTGTGTGACCAACTTAAACACAATGCAAAATCTGCATTGGGAAATCTTTCGTGCTGACGGCGACATTCCCGAATCCATGGATTCCTATTGAAATGACTGGATTTCACCCACGAAAATCCACTGAACAGCAGTATATGTAAACACACACTCCGTGGCAAAGAATTCAAAGTTGAACTAACTTGAATCGGATGTGAAATCCGCAAAACATATCCATCACGCAAATTTCCAGATTGTGCCTATTGACATTACTGCATTTTGCCCATGGTATTTTGCGGTAAAAAAAAAAAGTAGATGTGACGCACACTTATAATATAAAATAATAATATAAAACCTTAAACAGGAGGAAACTGAATTCAATTCTGTAACATTGTGCAGTGGGACATGCATTTCTGTCCTCGCTCTTATCTGCCCTTTACTCTCAGTTGTGTTTGTGTCTCTTGTTTACCCTCTTAGTTTAGTCGAGGTCCCAAGGGAAGTTTGCCGTCTGCTCTCCAGACACACACACTCCCTTTGCTCACAAATTACACACTACACAGGGATATTTCATAAGGTTGCCATGGTAAATCACCCGTGTGATAAACACACACACATACATACCATACAAGACATGCGCTATGAACATATGAACACTTAAACTGAAGGGCCTTGGGATGTGAACAAGCATGATAAGTACATGCATAACCAAACATTTGCATTTACTTGACTGACAAGATTAATGGAAATTTAGTGAGTCTTAAAAGTATCAAATTATGTAAAATTATACAGCAAATACTGCTTTTCATGTATGATTTGCTATGTTGTACTGAAGTATGAACCCTGCTTGATCCTGTTTGTTATTGATCATTTTAAAATGCAGCCTTAACCCCCCTGAATGCATCATGTGTAGCTACATCACCATTACTATTCCCTCAGCATCAGTCAGAACTTAAAGTTTGCGCCCTTATAAACACTGCATGAAAAGTGGGATTTTCGACCCCATAAACGCCTGTATACTCCCGGAAATCTCCCTAATTTTCGGCAGTTTTCGACAATTTAGAGGCAGCGAACGTCGCGTTTGTCTGTGCCACAAATTGTCGTAAACGAACCATGACGTAGGTGGAGAGCCCCCCGCTGAGACCGCGCGGAAGGTGGAGAGCCCCCGCTGAGAGACCGCGCAGAGGTGCGACGCCTCTAATTTGCATATGAATAGCAGCGAAACCAGAGAGTCAACGGCCAGACTTGAATTTACTCACTCAGTATTGGCTGAGGCCACAACTTTTAAACAAGAATAAACCCTCGTGATTGGTTGGCAGATCACTGCAAACCAATCATGATTGGCCCCCCTGGCTCATTATAAATGTAAACCCCAATAATAATAATAATATAAAATAAATATATAATTTATGTTTTATATTAGTGCTATGAAGTACACTATTCATACCATCAAAGAATATATGGGACAATTATACGGACCGTGCCGTTTATTCAATGAAAGAGCTTAATATATAAAACACACACAGCTGTTCATTCAAAGAAAGAGCTTTATTGTCAAACACAAATAGTACAGTGCAGCTTTTATGTTGTCCTCCAAAAACGTCAAAAAGAAGCGCCCAACACATTAGGGGAACACAGGCGTATATGGTGAGTCGCCCTGTACTTCGGTGTGGCCTCTAATCTGGATTGCAAAGTGTTACAAAATTCGGTGAGCTCCGGGCTGCGAGAGGGCGGTGGCCGCACAATCCATCCAGACACACCGTCAACAACGCCGTCTTCCTCGTCAGACATGAGTTCAATGGTCTCGGACTTCCAAATGTCAACCTCATCCGGAGCCAGCACACTTCGTCTTGCTTCCAGCAACTGTAATACAATCCATAAAGACAATAAGCAACCTGAAAAATACTCACATTGACAAAAAACGGATCTAATATAATAAATCTTACCCTTTTTCTTCTTGATCGACTCCGAGCTAAACTCTTCGCAGTTTCCGCCTGCGATGTAAGTTCAGGTTGTTTGTATCTGAAGCTCCGGCGTATCGATTCATAATACGTCTTACAGGCAGCTGGAAAACAATTACATGAGACTGGTATTAATAAAAACAGTCACGGTAAAATTAAACAAGGAATGAGAAAAACATTAGTCATACTTACACACAATGTCCTCATGTTCAGCGGTTAAATCTGGACTCGCGGAAATCGCTCCAAGCAGATAAGAGCTCACGGCTTCGTTATGAGGCGAGGATAGTCTGTGTAAACAAAATGTGCAGTTATAAGCTCGGATCTATTAACGCATCCATTTCCTTATACAGCTGAATAAAAGCATATTCTTTCAATCGTAACGTTACATAACCCATGCTCTGGCGCCTAAAGTTTGCCTCAGAGTTGTGTAGACGCCGGACAGCCTCCTGAAAAATACAAGACAAAATACGCTTATATATAAAAACGCAAACTGGTTCTGCAAACGTTACTTTTAGCGTGGGGTACTTTAAAAATAATATTACCGTTATACATAAAAATATTCTTACCGCAATCTTGGGATTGTGCACTCGTCTTCTCTTCTTGGAGTTATTTTCTTCCACAGCACAGCGGTTTTTCGACTCAAAAGCAGCCCACTTATCCTCCATGGACAGCAACCTGGAGTTTATTACATCAAACTTCTCATTCAGTTGTTCGTAAGTAGAGTAAGCTGACGAGACAGGCCACTCATAGTATTCAGCAGTTTCTTCTCATCGGTCAGCGGACTGGCGGAAAGGGGTTGGTCGCGTCCATTCAGAGGAGTTGAAGGAGAGCTGAAGGCGAGGCGGCGTCCTGTCATGTTGATCACGCAAAGCAGCAAAAACACAGAAAATGTAAAAAAAAAAAGTCCAAAACACGTCTGTTTAAAACACGTCTTGTACGCATCATGGCCTTGAACTCGCACGTGATTGGACGAGGGCGAGAAGCTCGTCGGGCTCCTCCAATCACATGCGAGGTCATTGTTATGAGGAATATCTCGCGAGATGTGCGCGCATACAAATGAGCAAGCGGTGTGCATAAACTCTGTGATATCAACACGGTGTGACACACACACACACACACACAACTTTATTCACTTTCACATAATAATGTTTTTGTAATTTGGTCTTTAGTTTGTTGTATAGTTTGTTTATACTGTTCTGTCTCTGTTTTGTTTCCAGGAACATCTGATGAGTGCTATAATAAAATGACTTCATTATATTTAAAATATGTTTTGATATACATTTTATTTATATTATTAATATTTTATTTACCCATAAAGGTGTCTTTAGGAAGCCATAAGTTATAGAGACAAGAATAACTTTTGCCATTTAAATGCCACATTAATTTACTGAGGACCCATACAGCCAATGATCATGTGTGAAAACACTTATACATAAATTGATCACTTAGAAATCAAAACTAAGGTTTGAGAAAGAAAGAATATGCATACAACAAAATATATTGTTTCATAGCAGCTTCAGTAACAAGTTCAAAACAAATTCTGCGGTAAACCGGCTCTAACAAGCCAAAATAGTGTCAATATTCAGCTCAAGTGACTTCAGTGTTGATTCAGTTCAACTGAAAATTCCTCAGTTGTGCATATTTGTGTGTAGTTAGATATATGCAAAAACAACATTTTTGGAAGAGTTAAAATAGTTTTGCACAAAGTGTTGCTTTTGCAAGCGATGTCTGATGTTTTGCATGTTGTGTGTTTTGTGTGTAGAGTTACAAGAAATGGAGCCATATTTTCAGAAATTGTGTGTAAGCAATTAGATAAAACTGTAAATGAATCCAGTTTATTTTAGTTCAGGACTCATAGTCCAGGTGTTATGCTGCCTTCACGTGCTATCGGAAATTTCCTAATTCCCACTTTAGAAGTCGTGATTACGAGCTTGTTGCATTCAAGTGCTTTGTTGTCGGAGTGAACAGGAATCATGGTGGACACCAGGTTATTCTTGCCTTATTGGGAAAATCTTATTAAAACCATCATCATTTGTAGTCTCCATGCACCGACAACCATAAACATTCCACATAGTCCGCTTTCTGCTGATTCTGTAATTTCAGTCAAATGCAGGCTATTTTTGCTGTGTACCAAACATACAATACACTTCATATGATTACTCTTACATGTAAATATGTACTACGTTAATGTCAAGACAAGACGACCAAGCTGTTTTGGAAAAAAAACAATAAAACCACACCTGCCACAGCAGTCTAGTTCTCCCCGCCACCATGTTTAAAGCTTATGACACGGCCATCTCAGGAATTGGGGTATCAAAATTATTTCCGAACTTCCCAGTGGTAAACACGACATCAGAGGGTGTTCATGTGCAATTTTTACCTAGTAAACTCGTATTTACGATAATTCCGATAGCACGTGAAGGCAGCATTAGTAATCTGTGCTTAATCTTTGCTCCAGGCAACAATTTTTTAACTCGCGATTAACTAGATTAAGGCCTACTCTTGGCATAATTTAAACCCTGTCCAGGAAACCACCTCTTGAAAATCTGCATTGATAATTCATAAAATGTGGTGTGAGCTCAATTTAAATGACAATTACAGAAAAACACACAAACTTGTACTTTTCACATTTATGATTAATAGCCATTTAAAAAATTATTCACAGTGCAGGGTGGAAAATTTTATTTTGGTATGTAAACTGTATGCTTTACTTGATTTATTTGTGTGCTTTGGTTCATTGTCTTGTTGCATCAAATAACCTCTCTAAAGGTTGAAGACATGAACTGCTGTCCTGTATTTTTTTTTTTTTTTTTACATAACATTGGTTATTGCTAATGACATACAGAGTAATTAATCTACACTGTGAGCCCGGACAAGTTGAATCTACTTAAAAAATTGGAGCAAACTGGTTGCCCTAAAAATGTAGTAATGTGAACTAAAACGAGTACATTTAACTTAAATTTAAGTTAACATTTTAACTTAAACTTTAAACTTGTTTTAGTTAAAAAAATTCAGAACCTAGATAAAACTCCCCCTGCTGCTACTCTGATTTGCATTTGTGTAGCTCACAGCATGTTCATTTACATGATAAAGCCTCCCCTAGAATGAAGGGGAGGGGGGGTCATGGGGGGACAACTGCCAAGCAAGGTCCACGTCAATTTCCAACAATTTACGGCAGTTTTCGGTGTTGCCTGCAAATTGCCGTGCACAGTCGTAAACCTGAAGTTCCACGGCAATCTACAGTGCCACATACTGACGAAAATCCCACTTTTCATGCAGTGAAATGGGTTGTAGAGATGTGTCTTCTCTGCAGTTTTAGAAGAAATCTCCTCAATGACTCAAGCTGTGCTCAGATGTACCAATACACCAAGGTCTGCAATCAAACATCAGAGGTTTTACTTTGAAATTAAACATTTCTCATCAAATTCTCCCAGAAGCAAATCATCTGAGCTATTCCATCAACATTCATTTATTTGCTCAAAAATTGACTCATTTGTGTCTATTTGTATTACTCCCAACTAAGGCATTTTAGAAGAGACCTTAAACCTAACTGGTGAGCGATATTCCTCTAGAATGCCAACCATCACCAATGTGCAGCATCCACCAGGATGATGGCAGGAGGTCGAAGGCAGCCATAGTGCAATAGAACGCCCACCACACACCAGCTATGAATCATTTAAATATGTACATTACCATTTGAGGTCAGTAATGTTTTTTATATTTAGGAATTAATACTTTTATTCAGTAAGGACAAATTAAATTGGTCAAAAGAGATGATAAAGACATTTGGAATGTATTCTCAGCCATCACGCCCAGAGAATATTGACTGAAAATATGATGCTTAGGGCACACAAAATTGGAAACACTTCAGGGCTGTGTCCGAAATCGCCCCTATACCCTTAAATCAGCGTATACATGTGCGTAAAACTGTCCTCTTATTGGTGCTAGTGCACCTGTTCATGTTCCGGAATTAAGCTCATAGTGTTCATCCACCAAGATACATATACCAGGAGCCATATCACCCTGCAGCCCAAGACTGGTTTCCCACTGAAGCTAAGCAGGGCTGAGCCTGGTTAGTACCTGGATGGCAGACCATCTGGGAAAACCAGGTAGCTGCTGGTAGAGGTGTTAGTGAGGCCAGCAGGGGGTGCTCACCCTGTGGTCTGTGTGGGTCCTAACACCCCACTATAGTGATTGGGACACTATACTGTAACAAGCACGTCCTTCGGATGAGACGTTAAACCGAGGTCCTGACTCTCTGTGGGCATTAAAAATCCCAGGATGTCCTTCGATAAAGAGTAGGGGTGTAACCCCGGCATCCTGGCCAAATTTGCCTATTGGCCCCTCTCCATCATGGCCTCCTAATCATCCCCAAATACAGATTGGCTTCATCACTCTGTCTCCTCTCCACCAATCAGCTGGTGTGTGGTGGGCGTTCTGGCGCAATATGGCTGCCGTCGCATCATCCAGGTGGATGCTACACAATGGTGGTGGTTGAGGAGATTCCCCCTTCTATATGTAAAGTGCTTTGAGTGCCTAGAAAAGCGCTATATAAATTTAACAAATTATTATTATTATTATTAAATAGGGTACTATTTGAGGGGACAGCCATTTGAAATGGTGTCCGAAACCAAATCTTTTCATTACTACTGGAGCTGCCAGTCACCTGATTGGATGAATTCTATAGTGCTGCGTCCCAATTCGCCTACTTATACTATGACCTAAAAGTATGTACTCTTTTTGTGAAGAAAAAGTACATACTTTTGAGTGTGTAGCAGAAGAGTTTACAAGCTTTGGGACTTCGTCATCTATAACGGACTCTGTTGCTTAGTTACGTGCATCCCGTCACCGTTTATCGTCTATCTAACACTCTCTACTTAACCGTCGGACTCGCATAACCGTCATGTTTGTAGTTTTTTAATACTTTTTATCCACGTTTGTAGTTCTAATCAAATCCTCGTCCATCTCGTAATGGGTTGTGGGCAATATCAGCCGTTAGAGTGCGCATCGATCTGCACTTCGAATTCTGACCGGAAATAGTAGACCATCCAGGAATCTTTGGAATACTCTTTTCAACATACTATGATTTGGGACATACTAATTCTTTTTTCGAATACTATTTAGTACGGATACTATGCCAATTGGGACGCAGCGTATATTTCCGGGAGACGCATTTGTCACATTCTTTAACGGTCCGCCTGGAAACAAAGCCGTTGTGAAAACAAACCCCCTCATGGAAGAAGAAAGACGTTGTGTTTGCAAATGTGACAATTGAGCACTCCTCAGGATCAACACTGGTAGTTCACCACATGGACCCTCTAAAATAAGCAAGAGTTTTACACACCGATCAGTTATTGTAGGGACATCGACGTTACATTTTCACACCCCTAAACATGACACTGAACAAAACGAACTGCGATTGGTTGCTTTACATGTTAGTCAGCTGGCCTCTGGGGGTCCATGACCAATGAAAGCTGCTATGGATTCTGCTGTCAGTCTGAAGGTCTGGCTATGCTTTCTGTTCATCAGACAATCCTGAAAAATAAAGATGATTTCCACAAAAATATTAAACCGCACAACCATTTTCAATATTCATAACAAGAAATGTTACTGTCACATGAACATTCTTTTGTGCAGTTTTTGCTTTTGTTTTCTCTTGTCTGCTTAATTCCCGTTTGTCTGTGTTCTTATTTGTCTCCTAGGTTACTCATTACCCTCTTGTTTGTTTGTAACTATGGTTACTCATTAGTTCCCTCGTTTGCTTCACTGGTAATGTTTATCCAATTATTTTTGCTTGCGCTTAGTATTTATATGCCTGTGTTTCAGTTGTCATTTGTTGGTTCTTGTTAATGTTTGTGCTTAGTATCTTCAGTTTTTTCCTGTAGTACTTTTGAGTGACTTTAATTGTTAATAAATTCTATTGGCTCTATCTTATTTGTCGTGCTGGCTTACCTACCCCACATCTTGCAAAACTTGACCGTTACTTGAGCACCGAACATATTGAAATGGTTGCTGAAGAATCATGTGACACTGAAGACTGCTGAAAATTCAACTTTGCCATCACAGGAGTACATTTTATTTTAAAATATGTGTCATGTAACAGAAGGACAGACAACAGGAATGCAGGTAACAGATGTATATTGAGCAAAGAAAGTAGATGGCAGGCAAGTTGGCAGACTTAACTTTTAGAGTTATTGGTTTTGCAGGTACACAATGACTTGAGGAGAAGATGAAGGCAGGTAGACACAGGTAGAGTTATTTAAGTCCAGACTAACTGAGGATGCCATTAGTGATGGGCGATTTCGAAACACTTTTGTTTCTAAATCAGTGGTTCGGAGTGTGTATCAAACTGACAAAGTTGCGTGATTTCAGTAAAAGAGGGTTGTCATAACTGTTTCGAAATGTCAATGGTTCACCGCTGGTGGCCAATGATCTCTATGATCCCATGCATCAACGGTGAACCATTGAACATGTCCCTATGGGTTTTACCTGATCTTTGATCAATTGTATACATTTGTAGATGTTTTAATTATATACATTTGTATAATTAAAAGGAATAATAGTTAATAGTCTCTTATTGACCATCCACGGAACACACAAAACAAGCCCTGTAATTGGATAAAAGAACACATTTGTACAGAAACTTGATATTTAATCTTATTAGATGATTAGTTAATTGCATTTGATAGCTTATAGGCTACTCAATAAAACATTTGCAATGGGTTTGTAAAAGGTTTTGGTTAAAAAATTAATCAGCTTAACGCATTAAAAATATGTAACGCAAATAACGCAGCATCCGTTTTTATATAAATTTTTGCCTAGCTACATGATAACGCTCATATTCATGAAAATGCTTCCATGCGCGACAAGACACAAGAGAACGCGCTGTATGTCAATGTGCTGTCTGTGTGGCTGCGTCTCATGTCAGCTAATCGAAGGACACTCTGACACACACACACACACACACTCGACGCACAGACAGACTCGCGTCAGTCTCCTGCTCACATAGAGTTCTCTTTTGCTCATGAACAAACAATAACAACAACACAGAGAATTTTGAGTATTCTCATATTAGGAGTCTTAAATTAGTTAAATAACGTCTTAAATGAACTTAAAGAGTTGGGTGAGGAAATGAGATGTGCGGGACAGCTCGTGAGATCCGCGTCATGTTCGGCAGCGGCCATTCTCAAAGTGACAGGAGCACTGATGATACCTGTTATTAATGTTCATCAAAGAACAACGGGAACAGAGAAAATTGTAGCTTTAATGATGATTAATCTATATTTAATTTATTATTTATGCAGTTAAGAAAGCTGTTTGATAACTATTACATTTCTGTATAAGTCTAACAGGGAAGGCCATTGGTAAATATAACATGTATTATTTTGGGTTTATGTAAAGATTGTTTTAAGTTCACTTAAATTAAAAAAAAAAATTTTTTAAAGCTTAATAAATGTTGAAATTGGGAGCTTTCAGTTATACTGTAATGTAACGTCATTAATGTTTCATAGAGACATTAGTATCAGTAATACTGGCCTTCATTCATAAAAAGATGCCATTACGAGACATATTTAAAATATGCTGTCTTTAAATTGTTTATACATTAATTTGGAGAGTAACTGCAATTATTACAATATCAAAATATTAAAAACTTTAAATATTAAAAACTTTGATCCCCTTAATTACAGAAAAAAATGTGATTAATTAGTAAAACATTTTAATCGATTCCCAGCACTAATATATATATATATATATATATATATGCTTTTTAATGTTGATGATCGTGTCATTTTGCATATTAATCTGCTTACATATGCTATCGCTTGTTTCTGATTTTTCTTCATCTGTATTTTGATCAGGAGATTCAGTACACTTTCAGAAGAGTAATAGTGTAATAGCACCCCCCTACCGTATAACAATAAAAAAAAAAAAATTTAAAAGCCGGAAAATTCCGTCAATGGCGTGGAAGCCTTATCTCATAAATGACGGAACATTCTGTCAATGGTAGGTAAAGAGTTCAAACATAAAACAGTTATTTTAAATTGTAATATTTCAGAATATAAAATCTGTTTTACTGTATTTGTGATCAAATAAATGCAGCTTTGGTGAGCATAAGAGTCTTCCATTTGCTGATATAAGTGTTTTAGTATTGATCTTACTGAGAGAGAGATTATAACGAGATTTCTGTCAGACAGGACAGATTGATGGTTGTATAGAGAAACATCCAAACTTTTAATCTACTTGTAAAACTGCTGTTGAGCCAAATAAAATGGAGGCTTGTAAGATTCAATTTGGTTATAAAGTGTTCTACTATCCATACACAATTACCTTACAGCATAAAATCTGACAAACACACTCACATACGGTACACAAGTGTCTAAATAAGCATGATGTTGACAGCTCCCTTCCTGCTTTGCCTTGCGTTAGCATTACCGCAGGACCCAAATAAGGAAACACACACACACACACACACACACACACACACACACACACACACACACACACACACACACACACACACACACACACACAGAGTAGTGTTTTCATGTTTTATGGGGACTTTCCATAGGCGTAATGGTTTTTATACCGTACATACCGTATATTCTATCCCCCTACACTGCCCCTGCCCCTAAACCTAACCCTCACAGGAGACATTCTGCAATTTTACATTTTCAAAAAACATCACTTAGTCTGATTTATAAGATGTTTTCCTCATGGGGACCTAAAAATGTCCCCACAAGGATGAGGATTTCGGATATTGCTATCTTTGTGGGGACATTTTGTCCCCATAACGTGATGATTACCAGTCCACACACACACACACACACACACACACACACACACACACACACACACACACACATAGGGGAATGAAAACTATGTAATAAAATAAACAAGAGGGATGTGAGGTGATACAAAGTCTTGCAATGCCTCATAAATAGTACACTCTACTTCTAGATAGAGACAGAAAAACAAAATGGACGTCTGCAGAGGCAGGGAACAGTTACATCACAACATGGCACAAACAGTAGCCTACAGCAGGTTGTATGTACAGGATTGGGATTCATAGACAGTTCAAGAGTTCACCCTCTTCTATTATTAGGTCATTGCATTATTTCATCTTCTCAACTGGATCAAAACATTACTGATGATTTACATAATCAGATTCATCTATTAGCAGAAGCCCTTCAGCTTTAAGTTACAGTTATGAATCTCTTTATGCAAGAGACATTTGAATGTTTATTTATGTCACTGTTTTAATTACTGACTTTATTGTATATACAATACTTATGGATCAGTCACTGTGGAACACATATGGGGTGAAAGGAATAGTTCACTCAAATATATATAAAAAAAAGTTTAGTTTGAGCTTCTGGGGCCGTATTCACAAAATATTTTATCTATAATTATTTATTTACCTCGAACTCTCTTTGCAGAACACAATCCTTGCACCCTGTGTCTCCCCAACCATTTCCTCCACCATAATCTGTTTTATTTTTCTCCTTTTCGCTGCAAAAAAGTGCACAGACAATTTGGACCACAAACTTTCTGCAGTTTATCATTTTTAATAACAATCCTTGCTATGAATGATGTCTTCACGCTTACTAGCTATGACCACAGTGATTGGCTGATAGGGGAGGGATCTCTGTTAGTGATTTAATAGAAATATTGAGGTACAAGGTTTGTAGAATATGTTGCCATAATCAAATAAAGTTTTCAAAATAAGAATGTTGCCATAATCAAATAAATATTTAAAAAAGTAGGCCAAGTGTTATTAAACTAGTGTATGTTCAGCTAATTGTCAGCCTCTTACATGTCTGCATCTAAAGAGATTGCAGAATTCTAGCGACAAATTATGTTTAATAAACAAAGTTCGGGATGTTTTCTGCATCCCTCCGCCACCCGACACCTCACACTCGGTCGGCGATATGGGGCAGAACTCTGGGTTTGGGCTAAATTCCAAGCTCGTAGTCCTCGATCCCCTCGGACAGCACACCAAATACGCTTATATTCTTTTACTCTATTCAATCATTTGTAAGTGTGAACTTGTGAAAACGGCTCGGGTTATGTATATAACCCTTGTTCCCTGAGAAAGGGAACGAGCACTGCATCGGAACGACGAATTTGGGGACACTCCCTAAGCAACAGCGTGTCTGAAGTATGAATGAAATCAAGCCAATCCTGATTGGTTTTGCGTCATGACGTAACTATGACGGCGTACCCGGAAGGTACATAAGGGGAGCCTGTGCATAGTAATGGCAGTTATCGCGATGAAACATGCGCTCCAGGCGTGCCGAGGTGTGGCGACGGGATGCAGTGCTCATAACCCGATATACATAACCCGAGCCGTTCCCTTTCGAGGGAACTCGCACTGCATCGGAACGACGAATTTGGGGAACGAGTACCCACTAGGCCACACCGAGGGTAGCTCCAGTCCTAGTGTGAAGCCGGAGACCGGGCACAGCTAGGACTGGAGCACCCTAGCACCAGGCGTCGCAGGGAGGTGCAGACTATAAAATCTAATAAAAGTGTGCGGAGTAGCCCATCCAGCCGCCTCGCAAATGTCCTGCAAGGGGACCCCAGAAAAGAGAGCCAACGAGGAGGCCATGCCCCTGGTGGAATGCGCCCTCACGGCCATAGGTGAAGGCAGATTGCGCACCTGATAGGCCGTGGCTATTGCCTGGACAATCCAGTTACAGACAGTCTGGGTTGACGCAGGCAGCCCCTTCTTAGATGAACCAAAACACACTAATAGCTGCTCAGATTTCCTCCACTGTGCAGACTTCTCCACGTATATTTTAAGGGCTCTGACTGGGCAGAGCAGGTGAAGTCTCCCTTCTTCCGCCATCACGTGAGGCGGAGGATGAAATGCCTGAAGAACCAAAGGCCTGACCACGCTTGATGGCACCTTGGGCACATAACCGGCCCTAGGGTGTAAGATGGCCTTCACTTCGCCAGGGGCAAACTCCAGGCAAGTCGGCGTAAGCGCCAAGGCCTGAAGGTCCCCCACCCTCCTCAGAGAAGTGATGGCTAAGAGAAGGGCCATCTTAAGGGTCAAGCTCTTTGGGTCTGCTGACTCTAGTGGCTCGAAGGGGGCCTTAGCGAATCCCTCGAGAACCACTACCAGGTCCCAGGTTGGGACTCTGGAACAAGCCGCAGGCCTCATCCTCCGAGCCCCACGGAGGAACCGTACAACCAACTGGGTCCTACCCAAAGGCCCATCACCCAACGGTGTGTGGAAAGCCCCAATGGCAGCCACGTACACCTTGAGTGTGGACGGGGTAAGCCCTGCAGAGAAACGATCTTGGAGGAACTCCAGCACTGAAGCCACTGGGCAGTTAACTGGGTCCACCTCACGCTCTCTACACCAAGTGGAAAATACATTCCACTTGAGGCTGTACAGTCTCCTTGTAGACGGAGCCTTGGAACTGAGCAAGGTCTCAACCACATCCGCCGGCAGGCCAGCCTCTAGGTATCTGGCCCCCTTCAGGGGCCAGACCCAAAGGTTCCATATCTCTGGCCGGGGGTGAAATATCGTGCCCCCTGCCTGAGACAGGTGATCCTCAGAGGAATATCCCACGGCTGACCCGCTAGCAGAGCTATGATGTCTGAGAACCAAACTCGAGTCGGCCAACGTGGCGCCACCAGAAGCAGGCTGGCGCCTTGTCGACTGACCCATTCCAGGACTCCCGGGAGCAGAGCGATCGGGGGAAATGCGTACAGACGCAGCCTCGGCCACGTCTGCACCATGGCATCCAGCCCCAGTGGGGCCGGATGCGTGAGAGAGAACCACAGTGGAAAGTGGGTCGTCTCTCGAGACGCGAGTAAATCCACCTCCACTGGGCCGAACCTCTCGCACATGGCCTCCACCACCTCTGGGTGGAGTCGCCAATCCCAGGGCCCCAGCCCCTGCCTCGACAGGATGTCTGCTCCCTGATTTTGGACCCCCAGCCTGACCTTTGGCGCCAGTCTGCATAGAGGGCGCGACCTGAGACCCCCCTGCCGGTTGAGGTACGCTACGACAGCCGCATTGTCTGTCTGTACCAGGACATGGTGACCGCAGAGGTCCGGGAGAAAGCTCTTGAGAGCCTTGTAGACCGCCATCATCTCCAGGCAATTTATGTGCCAGGAGGAATGACGGCCCTCCCACGGGCCCCTCGCAAAGCGGCCGTCCATGACCGCGCCCCAACCAGTGAGGGAGGCGTCTGTTGAAACGGATTTCCGGCAACAGGACGCTCCCAACACTGGCCCCTGGGACAGAAACCAAGGTTTCTTCCATATGACTAGGGAACGAAGGCATTCGCGCGTTACCCTGATCATACGGAATGGATTCCCTCTGGGGGAAAACCCCTTGGTTTTCAGCCACCACTGTAGGGGTCTCATGTGCAGCAGGACAAAAGGTATTACATTGGACGCTGCCGACATGTGACCCAGCACCTTTTGAAAGTGCCTGACAGTGATGCTGTGGCCTAGCCATAACCCTGAGACCATCGCCCACGTGATCTCGACTCACGCGGGAGCTAATTGTGCCCGCATCGTTGTCGAATACCACACGACCCCCAGGAACGTCGTTCTCTGGGACGGCGTCAACACACTCTTCTTGGTGTTGAGTCTCAGCCCCAAGCACTTTATGTGGGCTAGAACGACATCTCGATGCCGAACTGCCATATCGTACGACTGGGCCAGAATGAGCCAGTCGTCGATATAATTCAGCACACGGATGCCCTGGTCTCATTGGAGCCAGAGCTGCATCCATGCACTTTGTGAACGTGCGTGGGGAAAGAGCTAGACCAAAGGGAAGCACTCGATACTGGTACGCCTCGCCCCCGAAAGCGAACCTCAATAGCTTCCTGTGACACGGAAGGATGGATATGTGGATGTATGCATCCTTCAGATCTATCGTGACGAACCAGTCCTCGGACTGGATCTGACTCACGATGGTGGGAATGGTGAGCATTTTGAACCTGAACCTCCTCAGAGATCGATTCAAATACCTCAGATCTAGAATAGGACGCAACCCTCCATCCTTCTTTGGAACTATGAAGTACCGGCTGTAGAACCCGGACTCCCTCTCTGGCGGAGGGACACACTCTATAGCCCCCTTTACCAGCAAGGATTTTACTTCTTCTTCCATTACCCGAACCCGCTCTGGTACCACTACAGTCCACGTCACTCCACAGAATTTCGGTGGAGGATGACCGAACTGCAGTCTGTAACCCTTTACTACAGTACGCAGGACCCATGTAGAAATATTCGGAAGGCATTTCCAAGCGCCGAGATAATCTACTAAGGGAACCAGCCTCTCGAGGCTGGCCTCGGGTGCCAACCGAGCCTCGTTCCCAACCCCCTGAAGCGGCTGACCGGCAGGGAGCAGTTGGGAACGATTTTCGGTGTGTGGACGCGTTAGCTGCCCAGCCGCAAGTCCTCCCGGAGGCAGCTGGAGCAGGGAACGTCCGCGGGAAATCGATGTGGCCCGAAGCGTCTGTGACGGCGGGATTACCACATCGATTTCCCAAGAGCGCCGCAGAGGAAGCAACCTTGGTTGCTCCCGCACGGGGGGGACCGCTCTTTGAAGTCCAGCCGGAGCTAGGACTTCTTCCCAGCAGACTTCCTAGCCTGAAGGACGTTTCTCAAATCGCCCACAGGTGCGGAAGCCTGCTGGTGCGAGCGCCGCCTCTGTTGCCAGGCTCCCGGAGGAGGGGCTCGAGAGGCGACGCTCTGCTTTTGCACCTGCCGGTGCGAGGAACTGGTAGACGGCTGAGGCTGCCCGCTGGAGGCAGCCTTCCCTTTAGAGAGACGAGGGAGGTACTGGCGGAAGGCTGCTGACTGCTTCCTCGCCTCCTGGAACCTGTCGACGACGGTGTTAACGGCGTCACCGAACAGGCCAGAAGGCGAGATCGGGGAGTCTAGGAGAAAGGTTTTATCCTTCTCCTTCATCCCCGATAAATTCAGCCATAAATGTCTCTCCACAGTCACCAAAGAAGCCATGGAGCGGCCCACAGCACGGGCCGTCTCCTTGGTGACGCGGAGAGACAAATCCGCAGCCTTCCGGAGCTCCAGTACATCCTCCGGAGAGGGACCCTCACCCTCGTCTAACTCCTTCAGGAGGTCGGCCTGGTAGGCCTGCAAGATGGATAATGTATGCAGGGAACTACCAGCCCGCCCAGCCGTCATATAAGCTCTGCCCACCAAGGCTGAGGTGTCCCTGCAGGGCTTGGTGGGCAGTACCGGGGCTTTCAGCGATGACGCCGATTCGGGGGAAAGATAGCTCGCGAGAGCATCTTCCACCCGCGGCATCGTCCCGTATCCAGCCTCACGTGCCCCCAGAACATTGGAATAGTCCAATACTGGGGGATTGGAAACACGCGCTGAATACGGCTTTTTCCAGGACTTGCACAACTCATGCAACTCATGTGCAGGTCCGGGAAAAAAGGCAAGCCCCGGCGAGGTGTTTGAGCCCGGCGTGTAAGGAATCGGTCATCCAGCCTGCTTGGCGGCTGGATTTCCTCACTTTCCTGTGGCCAATCGATTCTTGACTTGGCCATCGCACGGGTCAAAACCTCGACCAGTTCCTCTGGAGCGGGTGGGTGAAGTGGCGACTCATATGGTGCTTCACCGCCCGCTTCGATGTCCACCTCATCCGGTTCCTCGGAACCGGAGAGAATGAATACCGGATTCTCCACCCCGAGGCAAGAAGCCGCAGCGCGGGCTTCCACACGGGGAGGGAGAATCTCGGAATCATCAGATGTGGAGTGGGAAGGTGCCTCAGCAGTCCCAAACCTATCTGATAGATCCCGCTGTGAGCCCCAGGATCTGCGACGCCGAGCCGCCTCGGCGACTGCGGGTCCAGAACCAGAGGGCTCACGAGGCTGGCCGGCCTCCTCAAACACGGCGAGCCGAGAGTGCAAGAGCCTGAGTGTGAGCCGCTCACAGTGATCGCAGGCGGCTCCCTCGAGAGCCGCCCGAGCATGCTCCACACCCAAACACTGCACACAAAGGGAGTGTGTGTCCGAGCCTGACATATAATGGGGACACGGATGCTCACACTGCTTAAACTCTCTTTTTTCGGTCGCCATACTTTCTCACACACTTTCTCTTTTCACTTTTTCACTGATGTACAACAATAAATAGACAGATTTCACACAGAGCGCTATGCTGAAGAGCGATAACTGCCATTACTATGCACAGGCTCCCCTTATGTACCTTCCGGGTACGCCGTCATAGTTACGTCATGACGCAACACCAATCAGGATTGGCTTGATTTCATTCATACTTCAGACACGCTGTTGCTTAGGGAGTGTCCCCAAATTCGTCGTTCCGATGCAGTGCGAGTTCCCTCAAAAGGGAACAACTGGCACAGGTAATCAGACATTATTTTAGGTTTTATTTATTTATTAAATAAATAACGTTTTACAGATTTAATAGCTCGTTTTAGCGATAAAATGTTTTGTGAAATACTCTTAGAGCAAAAATTTAGGAGACCTAAAATTAGGACTGACACGCCCATTATTTTTAATAGTTTCTCCTAAATCGGCAAGTTAGGAGCTACTTTTAGCCTTAAGATGTTTTGTGAATACGGCCCCTGTTCTCCATCTGTTGTCAGTGTTGCATGTTATAGATTTTACAAGTACAAGTTTCCTTTAGTTTTGTGCCTTTTATCTGTTAGACAAATGGTCCCTGAACAACTTTTTCTACTTCTACAATTTTTCTAGTTTTTGGTGAAGGGTGCGGATTCTGAAATCCACTGCCGCTTCAATATACAGTGGCAAGAAAAAGTATGTGAACCATTTGCATAATCTATGAAAATGTAAATAATTTTAACTAAATATGAGAGATCATACAAAATGCATGTTATTTTTTTATTTAGTATTGTCCTGAGTAAGATAATTTACATTTTTACATATAGTCCACAAGACAAAAAAAAATAGCTGAATTTATTAAAATAACCCTGTTCAAAAGTTTATGAACCATTGATTCTCAGTGCTGTGTGTCATTCCCTGGATGATCCACAGCTGTTTTTTTTTTGTTTTTTTGTGATGGTTGTTCATGAGTCCCTTGTTTGTCTTGAGCAGTTGAACTGCCCAATGTTCTTCAGAAAAATCATCCAGTTCCTGCACATTCTTCAGTTTTCCAGCATCTTTTGCATATTTGAACCCTCTCCAGCAGGGAATGTATTATTTTGAGATCCATCTTTTCACGCTGAGCACAATTGAGGGACTACTAAAAAAGGTTAAAACATTCACTGATGCTCCAGAAGGAAATACGATGCATTAAGAGCTGGGGGTGAAAACCCCCTAGTGTCTAACAGTGAAAACCCGGAAAATTCAGTGTTTGGCAGGGAAGTGTTTTCTCACAAATAACGGAAAATTGTGTTTGGCGGGGAAAGAGTTAATCGATATTTATCCTCCTATATTATTATAATGATTTTTAATGATTCTTTCCAGTTATGATTTTACTTAATAAAGAGAACCACTGATTGTGTATTGTTTCTTCATATATGTTTTCTAAAGTTTGTATTGGTCTGTCCCTCTTACTGAGAGAGAGCACATGTTATCAGTATGTTTTGAGAAACTTTCTGGTCAGAACTGGAGCTCAACCAACTCCAACCTTGGAGAAACTGTGTGTCTGTGTTACAGATCAGTATTGAAGGTGTACAATGGGCATCCTAGAGAGAGTGACAGTATTTTGTTCTGGAGTGAAAGTGACAACAAGTGATCTATGGAGACGTGCATCTGATTAACTGACAATGTGTGGACATTTAATTTTCTATATACGAAACGGGTAGAGAGGGAGCGCGGCCTACAAACTCCTTGTGAGACTTGAAGCTGGCTTCTGCTGATGAAACTGCAAACTATACTTCAGTACATTTTTCTTTAATTAATTACACTCCTGACTCTTGGTCTTCATTCTTCACAACTTGGGTCTTGGGTCCTAAAATGTTATCCCCTAACAGTGGGAATCACTCGTGAAAATAATGAGAACATGGAAAGATATTAGCAGTAAAGTGTGAATTCCATAATTGTCTCCATTGGTTGATTATTAGATATGATAGGCTACATTAATAATGATTTCATGAGTTCCTTTGAGAAACTGGCTTACAATTAAAATGAGCCGTACAGTTTGTGTTTTATGCCTAAATTGTTCATTTTTATTTGGCTTATTAAAAGCTATAAAAGTTCCAGCCAAGGACATTGTTTTCTTTTATTTGTCAATATTGTTATGGTTAATATTGCGCAATTACCAATTTAAAGTTGTCTGATGAATCAATTGAATACATTCTATGAACTCCCTTTTGATTAACACCAATATTAGTTCATATTTGATTATGGATTGTTTGCTCCAGAAGAACTAGTGATGTGTATGAAACATGATTCAATAATGATTAATAAGAATTAGCTTACATGTTTGTCAACTGTACTAACTTTCAGCAGGGCTAGAATTGGTGAATTTGATATATATATATATATATATATATATATATATATATATATATATATATATATATATATATATATATATATATATATATATATATATATATATATATATATAATTATTATTATTGTTTTTTTTTTAAATAAAAGCTGTTCTTTTGAACTTTCTATTCATCAAACAATCCTAAAAAAATAATCACGATTCCTTAAAAAATATTAAGCAGCGTGTTTGTGAATTATCAATATGTTACGCTTTATATTAAAATGTGAAATAAAATGGAACACATGCGCACACACACACACTATACAATGTCAGACTGTCCATAAAACGTATATGCCCTTAAGCACTATATTCCACATTTCCTTGTGTACAGTAAATTTGACATCAGAGGAAGGAAGACAAAGTGTGAGAGAGAAATAGATATAGAGACAACAAGAGAAGTGTATATTGCTTTCCGTCAGCACTTCTTTCTAACTTAAAGGTTTATTTGTCATCTGCATTGGCGTTTTGATGAGTCTGAAAGGTCAGCAGTCTATCATGTCCTGTTATATGCCCTCCTCCATATCGACACCACTGACTGTCCAGAGCCTCTGGGCTCCTACAGAATCTTCTTTATAAATCTGTAACATGAGGTCAGTCCTGTTCAATAATTCACTTCCTGTGTATTGAGTTGTGACACACTAGACATTATGAACAAAGTAATGTCATGAAGACATGAAATATAATGCGTGTAGTGTATATTTATTAGTAAGACTTCTACTGTATGTTGACCCTCTATTTGGAGATAAGAAGCTCTACTGTCAGGACAGTGTGTAGTCAATGCTTCACAGCCGAAAATAAACTGTGATATAACCCTTGATGTAATTATAAATGATCTGGCTGTATTTCCCAAAAGTATTGGGAGCAAACAATCAAACAAATATTTTTTCTAAAAGCATTGTAACTTATAGTTCATAAAAACCATTGTAGATTTATACAAGCCCTCTGTAGCTAAGAACACCTATAGGACAGCTGCAGAAATTACACTTCAACTTAATGCTTACATTTTATGCGGTATAAAATTTATTTTTAATATTATGATTTAGGATGGGTTTTTTTTTTGGGGGGGGGGGGGGGGGGTCGGTTCTTGCTTACGACTGTATTCAGAGAGGGGGGACAACATATCAATGATTTGCTGCTGTCATGAAAACCAGCCATACCGTATTTTATTTTGTGTTTATCACTGCCTTCACATGCAATCTTCCACCTATTTTACAACCTCCTCCTCTTTCTGTATGACACCCATGGGTGCTCTCGCCCACACTGTAATGCTGTCACCATCATCACTTTAGGACGCAAAGAGGGTGCAGCTTCCATTTTAGATTGTACTCCACAACAGGAGAATATGGTGGCAAAGAGATGTTTTCCCTAATTCACTAACTTAATTTTGAGTTTAGAATGACATTGCTGTCACAATTGTGTTCTGTTTCATGGCATTAAATTGCACACCTGTTTCTCATTCTGTTAATCATCCCTGTGTATATTTAAGTCCTCAGTTTAGAAATAAAAAAATTCCTATGTTTATAATTATACAGTTGAGGCGTGAATGTACTCTGTGTGCATTGCTATGCATGTACACACACACACACACACACACACACAAACACACATACACATGGCCCTTATCACCTTCACACATTCTTCTAACCACCTGTATTGCTGTGATTAGTCTGGATACACAATTTTCATAATAATGATAACGAGAGTGTTTGTCAGTATTCCCAATCCTGTCTCTTTTTAGTTCCACCCCATTCTGTCTCTTTTCTCCTTTGACATTTGTTTTCAATCAGTCATTCAGTACAGAGGATTCACCCTCATTTTTTTTTGTCTTTGTGTCTTTTGCTCTCGCTCACTTTAAATACAGTCTTGTCAACCATGATCCATCAAAAGCTTTAAACACTTCATCAAAAGTACTCCACACTGCACCAGTACTTCAAGACCTCATGGGAACAGCCTCAAATATATCTTTTAGCCTGTCTGAAAAGCACTCTCCATATGTCAAGAATATGCCTCCTAACCCACAATATTAAGTATTTTCATCAATTTAGGATATATACACACACACACACACACCAATCAGGCATAATGTTATGATATTGTGTTGGTCCCCCTTTTGCTGCCAAAACAGCCCTGACCCGTCGAGGCATGGACTCCACTAGATCCCCGAAGGTGTGCTGTGGTATCTGGCACCAATATATTAGCAGCAGATCATTAAGGTCCTGTAAGTTGCGAGGTGGGGCCTCCATGGATTGCACTTGTTTGTTCAGCACATCCCACAGATGCTTGATTGGATTGAGATCTGGGGAATTTGGTGGCCAATTCAACACCTCAAACTCGTTGTTGTGCTCCTCAAACCATAGCTAAACCCTTTTTGATTTGTGGTAGGGCACATTATCCTGCTGAAAGAGGCCACAGACACCAGGAAATACCATTTCCATGAAAGGTTGTTCATGGTCTGCAACAATGATTAGGTAGGTGGTACGTGTCAAAGTACCTTCTTCCCATAGTGTATCCTGGTGCCATGTGTTTCCCAGGTAAGCGACACACACGCACCAGGCCATCCACATCATGTAAAAGAAAATGTGATTTATCAGACCAGGCCACCTTCTTCCATTGCTCCGTGGTCCAGTTCTGATGCTCACGTGCCCACTGTTGGTGCTTTCAGCAGTGGACATGGGGTCAACATAGGCACCCTGATTGGCCTGTGGCTATGCAGCCCCATACGCAACAAACTGCGATGCACTGTGTATTCTGACACCTTTCTATCAGAACCAGCATGAACTTCTTGAGCATTTTTGAGCTACAGTAGCTTGTCTGTTTGATCGGACCGCACAGGCCAGCCTTCGCTCCCCACTTGCATCAATGAGCCTTGGCATGACACTGTCGCCGGTTCATCACTGTTCCTTCCTTGGACCACTTTTGATAGATACTGACCACTGCAGACCGGGAACATCCCACAGGAGCTGCAGTTTTGGAGATGCTCTGACCCAGTGATCTAGCCATCACATTTGGCCCTTGTCCAACTCACTCAAATCCTTACGATTGCCAATGTTTCTTGCTTCTAACACATCAACTTTGAGGACAAAATGTTCACTTGCTGCGTAATTTATCCCACCCACTAACAGGTGCAGTGATGAAGAGATAAACAGTGTTTTTCACTTCACCTTCCCTGTAAGTAAGAAAGTCAAACAAGTTTGGAACGAGGGTGAGTAGATGATGACAGAAATGTCCTGTTTGGCTGAACTATGCTTTAATGGATAGTATTGTTTGGTTAAGAAGTAACAGTAAATACTTATGCTTATCTGTGTATGTCAGAGTGGGGGCTTGAGGCTTTACTCTATGAGTAGGATAATCATTTTAGAGTGCAGACACCTCTTCTGGATTGGACCAGCTAAAGCAGGGGTTAATGGCTTGTGCATGTCTATGGAAACAATATTCTGTGTACTGCACACAGGCTTCCATGTATATTTCTCTTCCATGTTCATTTTATTGTCACATATAATGTAATTTCAATGTCACATCTCCGACCAAGCTCTCCCTCACTCTGTGGCTGCGTCTGAAAATTTAGGCAGCTGACTTGTTGCCTTGCTGCATTTTCAGGCAATGATTTTGTAGGCAGCGTTTGCACATGAATGTACCTCATGAAACTAATACATTAGAAAATCATGTACTGATAATATACAATAATGTCAAGGTCTCTAGAAAGAGGTTTGATTAAGTGATATTTACATTCCACATGGTTGAAGGAACTGATGGCGATGATGTCTGCCACTGGCTGTGCTGGATAACAATGCAGTGGGGAAAGGAGCGAGAATTATTTTCAACAGTCTTGAACACAAAGCTCTGTGGGATGCTGATCTCCTGGAGCACTTAAAGGGTCCTCAAATCTGGAACATGCAGAGGCCCTGGCGTAGGTGCAGAAGATCTATACATTCTGGAACACACAGATGAAGATACCTTGGAATGAAAGTTTACTCGCTGGAGCTTAACCTTGTTGTAAATGTTTCTGTATGTCTTCTACCTCTTGACCAGAGACTCAGAACTTGGGCAATCAGCTTTTGTCTCTCTGGATGTGATGTAGTTGTTATTGTCTCGCTGGGTGAAGACTCTGAATGTAGCGTGTCTATTAATGTCTTTTTCCTCACAGACTGGAGACTCAGAAAGTGGTGGTATCTGTTGCTGCCTCACAAGCTGTAGACACAGAGCATGGCATCTGTTTCTGTCTCTTCCTTTACAGGCAGTAGACTCAGAACGTTGTATCTGTTAATGTCTCACCTTTGTAGGCTGGAGACTCAGAAAAGTTTATCTGCTATTTTCTCATCGGAGGGGAGACTCAAGGTGAAATGTTTTACATTAAAAAATCTCATGTTAAAATCACGGTAAATCAAAGGTAAACTCACAGTGCGTCTTCTGAACTCAATGAAAAGCATAAGAATGATGAAGTCTTTGTTTTGAGGTGATGGGGGGCATTTACAGGTTCGTGGTCCTTCACGTGGATGATTTGCATGTGAACCGTTTGCACGTTGTTCTGCTGTTTTCATACGGATTACAAAAACAGAGAATATTTGTTTTTATATAAACAACTTAATTTAAAAGAAGACATTCCAAGCTTTATAAAGGGATATCTGTCGTGTCTGTGAGGCAAGTTTTCCCTGAGTTCTGAGTTCATTTTCAGACGGATTTCAGAGCAGACATCACAGGGAGACCGACGGGAAAATGTGCATCCTATTTGTTTTCTTTATTTAGCGAAAAGCACAACATTTAGTTTTTATTTTGAGTGTACATAAATAAAAGTAGACACTTTATGCTTTGTAAAGACATATCGTTCATGTCTGTGAGCCCAAAAATGATGGAGTATTTTAAGGTGTTTTACACTGTTATGAGGAAAAATCCAGCAAAACGCGCGGGCGCGTTTCTCGGGTTTTAAGGGTTAAACCTGAATTTCCCCAGAGAATATAGGATGCAACCACATCCTTCCTTGGAACTATTAAGTACCGGCTGTAGAACCGGGACTCCCTCTTTGGAGGAGGAAATTCTAAGGAATCTTTTGCCAAAAGGGACTGAACTTAGTTCCATCACCCGACCCTGCTCAGGGGTTGACAATTGTTTTGCCACCCCCTATACGCAGGACCCACTGAGATAAATTTGATAGAAGATTCCATGCTTTTAATTAATCTATAAGGGGGATCAGCCTCTCGATTTTATGTGACAAATGCAGATGCGAACACTGCCTAGCCGCAAGCCTTAGGGGCGGACACTGTAGCGTGTGTTCGCTGGAAACCGATTTGTCCTGAAGGGGCACCCTCAGGGGTCTGTGCGTAGTGGCAGGACCTCTTTCCGAAGCAGATACCCGAGGTTTTTCGAGACAAACCTCGGGTATTTTACATGTACTGAGTTCGGTGCACTGAAGAGGCTGACCGGCAGGAGAAAACACAATTTTGTACAGGCCTCATCTGAGGGACTTTGGACAGCCACTGCGATCAGCATTTGCTGCAAACCAATGTGTCCCAAAGCACATGAGGCGGCAGGAACGAGCATCAATTTCCTGAGGGCTCAGTGGAGGAGTGGGAACTTGTTGCTCCCAAGGGGGCACCTTCAGAGGTCTGCGCATAGCGTCAGGACCTCTTACCTGAAGCCGCCTTCAAGAGATTGTCCTCAGATTGGTTGTCTTTTTGGAAGGCCTTGGGCAGCGAGAGTGTTGCTTCGGCCCCCAGGCTCTCTAAGGCCCATTAACCTGACAGGAGCACATGAGCTAATAAACAGTGGCGTTTACGGTTGTAACTTCATGAAACATGCTCCGATCGTTGAACATCACACATCTGTACTTACAGTTGATGCTCCCGATTGAAATGGATTACAACATAATCCATTGGGTCGATCACAAAATATTCCTCACGGATGTTGTGTTGATTAATGCAGTTTTGAAAAATATGGCAATTTATGTTCATAGCAGCTAGGTGGCGCCCGCGGGCGGTACACTCCGGTTTAGAGGAATAACTCAGCGCTCTTTAAGAGTTGATGGATAGATGCATTGGAAAGCTGATATTCTAAGCTTTAAAATGATGCCTATTTTATGTTATTATATAACATATATAATATAATATAAATAATATCATAATAATATAATATGTCTTTTATCAGCAGTTTATCAGCATTAGATTGTCCAAATGTAATACAAACGTATATTTTCTAAATATTCTCTAGTGTTCTAACAAATGATGCATACTTTTTGACTCTCCTTGCTATAGTTTGAGTTTTGAGTCTTTAAATTTGTGTATGTCACTCAGAAAACAACAGTTTTATAAATATCAAGGACTGAACAAAAAGGCTACCTTTGTTCCAAAGGCTGTAACTTTTGATTACTTTATGATATCACCACTAAATTTGATCCAGATGCAGACCACATATAAGGGAACATCACCAAAATGCTACCTTATTTCCTTCCTGAGTTATTGCATGTCAAATACAAAATATTTCTAAAACTATTTAAAAAAAATAAATAATATGTTTGTCTTTTATCAGCAGTTTCTCAGCATTAGATAATAGATAATTAGATAATGGACCATAATTCTAAAATGGGACAGTGAACTCATGAATTATATCTCTTTGGGCCCTATCTTGCACCCAGCGCAATTCACTTTGTACACCGACGCATGTGTCATTCCTATTTTGCACCCGCGCAAAGCGCGCTTTTCCCTCCACAGAAGCACGTCGCTAAACTAGTGAATGAACTTGCGCTCCCTGGGCGGTTCAGCGCAAAAAAGGAGGCGTGTTCCGGCGCAAACAATCCCTGGTGCTATTTTGCTGTTCCATTAAACAATTGCGCCACTGACCAGAAAAAACCTAGTCTAAAGTCAGTGGCGCGTTGCGCGTTGTTCCTTATGCTATTTTAAGGGCGCATGCTTGACCATAATAGCGTGCACAACGCGCATACACTTTGCTCATGTAATCTACACAGATGCAACAGTTATTTTTGCAAATCATAAATTGTTACACTAAAAAATATTAACACATGAGATGACGGAAATCATTGTGGTGTGCCACGATGTGAAAAAATAGGCATAAATCTAGCTTACAAATTATTCAGGTTAATTGTTGTCTAATAATTAAGGATCAGACCTGTTTGCCCAATAGTGGCAACTTCTGGCAAGACATATATGTATATAAGGACATCTAACAAATTGGTTTGTCCGTCAAGAACCAGGAAAAAAAATCGGTGAGGGTGGACGCAGCGATGTCCTCTGCTGGCGTCAGGTCC